>NC_030850.1:7627172-7958643 GCF_000208745.1 Theobroma cacao
ATATAGAGAGAGAGAGAGAGAGAGAGAGATATATATATATATATATATATATATATATATATATATATGATGAAGATGATGATGATGATGATTACACTGCATCAACTGAAACCAATACAAGTTTTATGAAATAAGAAAAGATGATGCTTGCCTTTAGGTAGATAGCACAATCCAAAAACAATTCAATTATTGGAAGGAATGATGTTGTTAATTGGCAATTCGTAAGAAAGATTTGGGGGTTGGTTTGTTTGTGCGTGTGTGTGTGTGTTGGGAATAAGTTAAAAGAGAGTATGGTTGATAGACAAATGGGGGCCATGCACGGTGCCTAAAATCTTCAAAAAAGACAGCAGAAAAGACTCGCAAAAAACCCAACTGTCCTTGGCCGACATGGACATCCAATGCAAAGTCAAGTTTTAAGTGTTTTTTCTTTCCTTGTTTCTTTCAGTTTTGCATAGGGTTTGAAAAAAAGACCCAAGAGAGAGAGAGAGAAAGAGAGGGGAACTCACTTCACGTGGGCTGATAGCCTCATTCCTTCCCGCATTTGGTCTGCATGTCCCCTTCAAACCTCTTCCAGCGTGGAGTTTGTGCGGGATCTCATGTCCCCAGCACGTGAATTTTGTTCTGAGCATGCACGGTGGACCCCATTATCCAGCTGGCCTCTCTCTCTTTGACTTTTCCCTACCTAATTCTTTCCATTCAAATTTCAAATCATCTTCCTCCCCTCTGCATCAATATTTATTGCTTCTTTTGTCATCCACTACTATTAGTATTTGGGCTATTAATTACCTAATTCCGCACTCATCTCTTATATAACTTCCCCTTTGATTTTGATTTTGATTTTGATTTTGTGTATGCTTCTGCATTAAAAGTTATTAAACACTACTGCCATCCTCATTCTAATTCCACATTCCTGTGCTATTTCAATCCCTCAATAATTTCTTTTTTTTTCTTTTTAATTTTATTGCACCATAAATTTTGAGTCCTATCCTCTTTAAGTGAGTTAGATTCAATTAAATATGATACTAAATTTATAATTTAATTCATATTCATGTTAGGGTTGCTTATAAATATTGAGAACTTTATTTTTTTTATTTTTTAAAAATAAAAGCTTGTTATTAATTATGTTTTTATTTTAAAAAAAAAAAAACTTGATTTTGTTTTTATTCGGAGAGATCAATAAACATATAATGACATCATCCCAGTCAAGATCAAACAAGCCAAGACGCACAGCATGGTAACAAAATCATTTCAAGCACAGTAACTACAGAAATTAGTGATAGAATAGCTGAAGACTGCATAAAACAAAATATAGATAATTAATTTCTGTAAAATGGCACAATTAAAAAAAAAATTAAAACTTACCTTGAAAGGAATATAAAATAGATATCAACAGGGATATACAAGTATTAAAAATGGAGCACTGATATCTTTCACTAGGATCAGCAGGGTAGTGATTCACTAGCAACTATGCGTATATATCAATTTAATGTTCATTGCACATATAAGCAGTAGAACCAGTCTAATCGAAAACCCTTTTAAGCAATGAGAGAGCAGAACCACATGATTGGTTGTATGTTGCCATATATCAAAATTTACTGTCAATTTTGGAATCAGAAGGACTGTATAATCTACCATGTTTCCTTCTAACAAAAGGAGACGGTAATATTCCCAGGAAGAGTGAAAGTCAGCATGTGAACTAAGCCCACCTCCTCTTATCCCAACACATGAGACAGATGCTGGGATTGCTATCGTTAAAACCTTGACAAAAGACAGCTGAAACTTGAGGTTATTTCAAGTTTCTGGAGATAACCTGCAAATTGAAGTCCATATATCCATTTATTCAAATAAAACTTAAAAAACACCCAGGCACCACAGGAAAGGGAGAGAAAAGAATAAAATACAGGCAGTACAGATATCAAGAAACCATCATTACATGGTTAAAAGATCATATTAGTTCGATTTTGATATTGGTTTGTAGAGAACATCAGCTAACAGGGAATCAAAATCAAGAAAAGTATAGACCGAGTCCCCCCTAAAGAAAACAAAGAAAGGCTTAAGGATGAGTACAACTCACCTCTGATATCAATGGTTCAGCATGTTCTTCCCACTCGGTTGCCCATCTTGCTGAAGATTCCAATGCTCCATTCCGGAGAAATTTTAGAGCTTCACAGTCATCTGGAAAGCCTCTGAAGAGCATCTGCCATGGTTGATAAGTGAAACAGAAGACCAAGGAACATTAGAAAGTGTCATGGCAACACATATATGTTACAAAATTATAATCAACTATTGACTTAGTTATTTTGGTTCTAGTTTACATTAAGGTTCAACAGCTAAAGACATTAAAACTGAGATCAAATTTACACACAAAATTCCAAATCAAAGAATTTGTGGGGGTGAAGGCATTGTATATTCATCCCCAAGGCACTTGGGACAAAATTCAATAGTTTTGTTCATGATGCACTAATAACAAGGGGTAAAGAATGGGAGATGATTTTGAAGGATTTTGCAGACAAAAACAAATTCAATTTAGGGGATTCATTTTTTTTGGGTAAAATACCCTTACTCTCTTAAGTTTTGATCAAAATTACACGAAAGTCCATTAATTTTCGAAATGAACACTCCGTCCCAAAAAACTATTTCTTGTTTGACACGTAGGTCCAGCCATTAATCAACCGTTAGTATTTCCGTCAACTTGCTGATGTTGTAAGAATAAAAAGACAATTTTTCCCTTAATTAATTTTTATAATTACTATTATATAATTTTATTATTTTTTATTAATTAAAAAAAAAGCTCCCCAATTGGGGGTCTCAAGGGGGCACCAGATATCGTGCATCTTCCATATTTACTAACATAAGTTCTAAATATGTTCCTTTTTTTCTAAAAAGAAATATAAGTTCTAAATATGACATGGAACTACACAAGATATCGTGCATCTTCCATATTTACTAACAAGTATAAAGCGTTTTTGTTAGGTACAAAAACCATACCAAGAGTTCATCAGCTAGCTCTGATGATGATGAAAACAGCAGTCCATTTTTCTCAACTTTGACAAGTTCTTCAATGCTTCAGAAAAGTCAAGCCAGTAGCGAATTACTAAAGAGACTTTAGCATTAAAGCACATCAATGATTAGCCAATCATACCATTTTAAATGATAAGTTAGATGCAACAAGAGTTTACCAAGAGAATGAAACAGCACATACAGGTAGTCCACAACCGAACATATCCACCACCTACTAGCCAATACAAGTAATTTTAGTAATGGCAAAAGGTTTCAGTGACATGAGAAAAAGCCTTCATTGCTGTCCTTTTTTTCTTTCCTAAGAAGGCTATAGCAGGAGCTCCAGAATAACATACCTTCATGGGAAGGTCTAATCCTGAAGAGGAAGTATGCAGACAAACACCCAAATCTGCTGACCCTGTAAAATGAAGCAAGAATATGGCTATCAAAAAGGTAGTAGGAAGGAAGAAGAAAACAGATATTTGATGACAAGGATCATACCAAGAAGCAATGGATAATCCTCAGCTGACAGCCACATTGTACGAAATGCCACACGTTTGAGGTTTAACTTCTTTATTTTCTCTTCATATTTTTCCTTCTCAGGACCTTTACCTAAAAGAATATCGGAAAATTTTAAGCTAAAAGAAGTCCAAAAAAAACTGATGCTTCTACGATATACAGAACCATTACCTGTAATGACGAACAACAATCTGGGGTACAAGTACTGCTTTCCACCAGAGATCTCCTTCCACAGGACCCCTTCATCAGTGGAATCACTTTCATCTAATAGAGCAGCAACACGCCTATCATACATTACTGCTGCTTCCAATAGAATCCCAAAATCTTCATCTGGAGTCCTGGAAATAGGTTATTCTCTAGAATGAATCACTTAATAGACTTTTATAAGTACTTTATTTATACAGTAGCACATATATGATATATCCTTGAGCAAAGGGAAGAAGACAATTACAGTGAAAACTAAGTGATATTCAAATAGAAGAGGAGATAAACTTCTTCTATGTACAAAACCCAGAAAGAATCTCAGTCATAAGTTATTATCATAAGACAATTCTAAGTCAGCTGAACATATTAGAAAACAAGATATCTTGTAAAAAGTCAATATTGGAAACAAAATTGGATCCAACTTGAGCATTTTCCATATTCCATAGTCTTAACAATTATCAGCATCTTCTTCTCCAATTATCACTTTTACTTGGTAAAAGTTGACAAGACCAGGGCAACTAATGGATACAACAAAGAAGAAAAAAGAAAGCAGAAACAGTGACCGCATGAAGCATAAAAATAGTATGTTCATAAAAACATGGTCTCACCAGCTTGTACTGCTTACAACAAGGGCTGGCCTATTCGGCTTCAACAAGATGCCAGTGCCAACCTGGGTTGTAAATAGTGTTTCATTTTGGTCATCTCCCCCTATATTTGTACTTTCTGCATGATAGGTATCAATCAGCCAACAGTGTTGTTTTACAATGCAGCTCAATCAAAACTAAATTTGATTGTTTAGTAGATGGAGACTTACCAGAACTTACGCAATCTCGAATACCAAGAGGGTGACAAAGATATCTATTTAATCTACAAAACAACTATGAATGAAACACATTGTAAAAATAATTCTTACATCAGAAATCTGAATGGGAACTAAACTTAAAAACATAAATCTCACCTTATGCTTCTCCTCAAGCAAAGTTGGACGGAAAAACTCAGGAGGCTGATCGTATAAAACTGTAGCTCTGTTGATTTAACCATAATAGAATGCCATCAAACAATTTCCCATAAAATTTCATAGTGTGGAATGAAAATAAGCAACAAACCAAGAGCTAGAAATCCTACTTAATTCCCCAATTTTGACCTAATTCATGCTGCATTGCCCTTGTTACACATAAGGAACCATCTGCCATCTGCCCATAATGCTTCTCAAACCTAAGCAGATATTGAAAAATCACATCCATTCATGCAGGTCCTCTTTATAAGACCGAAATTAGAAGGCAACTATATTTACCAATGGTATATTGAGACAAATCGACTGCTTCTTCCCAGTGACAAACCCAGTAAGGTATATCCAAAATTATGCCAATCAACAATGAATGCAGACTGTCTCAATGAACTTGCCCATTTTACAGCCACTAATGTTGGAACGGAAGGAGGATTCTACAGCAAAAGCATGAAATATTATGATAATTTTATAAGTAAAAAAATAATAGAGGAATGCTCATGGAAATTATAAAAGGGCAAGATTTCTAGCATAAATAATCTAGAAAAAAACAGGCATAAGAAACTGTAATACCTGCAACAGGGAGAAAAACAGCTAACTGAAAAAGATGATACTGGCTTTTCAAAAAAAAAGAAGATGATACTGATACGTTTTTAGAAAGGTGCTTAACAAATGACATGACACAAAGACCAAGCATTACAAAGTTTCACGTGAGAACTTCAGACTTTCAACTTAGGTTTGAATCTTGATGAGAGGGGTGGCTTTATATTCAATGGAGAGAATTACCTCTCATTGTGTAGCCCATATCTTAATAAGATTTCATACGTAGCAAAAAGTTTATAATAGTAAGATTTCATTGTCATTTATCCATATTGGCCTTATCTAATGCTGACATTAACACCTTATATTCATGAATAAGCATAAAAATTATCTATACATAATTCACAATTTTTTTATTTTTTAAGAATATGAATCCTGTCTAAGAATCTACCAGGGGCATTCAGATTTAAAAGAATAAAGAATAAAAATAATAAAAAAGAACACTGACTTTACATATCATTTCAAAAAAAAAAAAACCTACTAGAACTTAGCTACTGAATTGGAGGAGAGTCTGAGTTTCACGTCATTTTCAATATGACAGTTTGAAATTGCCAAGAGTGGCCAAAATCATTCACAAGCAGGGGCAGTAAATGCACACCCAACCACATGTATCCTCGTGCAAAAAATAAAGTGAAAAATTGCATTGGACATAAATATTTGTGGCAGTAGTCATCATGAGATGAGCTCCATATTAAGCTCCTTGTGTGAAAAGCATAACAAGCTTCATAAGGAAGAATCACTCGGAAAACAACTACAGATAGTATGCACAACATCCCTTGTTGTTTCATGAATGATGTGGATGTTATCCAGGGCCTCACCCCCCCTCCCTTCTTTCTTTTTCTGCCTTAAAAAGAACACAACTAATTAATTGTTGTTCCAAGGAGAGCAAGTAACCCCTACCCCTTTGCATGTTACTTTATTTATTCATCCACCTAATCTATCTATTAAAAAATATTGTTCATAGCTTATAATAAAGTAAAGCCATAAGCCTGCCACTTCAAAATCAACCAAACTTCTAAAAACATTTATTCTCAGCCTCTCAAGTATAATCAAAGGAGTGAATTGAGGTTAATATTCAGTAAAACTTTTGATATACCCTGATAAGATATCAAAACTAACTCTGAAAGACAGATTCCATCAAAAGGATACAACGATGAGTTTTGGTGGAATAGCCAAGGCAAAAGTCAATAGCAATTAAGACTGAATGCGCCAAGCAAGCGTTAAAGGGGGAGTTTGAGCTCTCTATAGTGGAACAAAAAAGCTTACCTGCACCATGAAGACATCAGGAGCAGGAACTTTGATGCAAAGAAACCAAAGAAGCATTATAAACTGAATGATTGGCTTGAGCAAGAGAATTAGTGGATAAAGTATCTTTGGTATGCTATGAGGGTGCTTTGGCCATTGCATCTGCGAGTGGGAAAAAAAAAACTCTAAATAATAGATTTTTATAGCCTTGTAATGATACCTTAGCCTAATAATATTCATCTACATCATACCATCGTGTGAATATGAATGGATTCATTCTCTAAAACAGCAGAATGGGGTTCCGAACCTATCAAGACATTCAAATTCATCATTCAATTAGTATATTAACAATATAATATATTATCAAGGTTCCTTTTCATTGTTGCTTTTGCTACTTGCTTTTTGCTATTTTCTATTTGCTTTTGAAAAGTTGCCAAAAAAGCAAAAACTAAAAACTCAAAGTGAACTCATAAGTGATTAAAAATGGACAAATGATTAAAATGTAATACCAATTATAACATAATCTATATAGAAGAAGAATCATGCATTTTGTTATTTAACAAAGTTACATATAATATTAATAATTCTTTAATAGTATTATTTGCTCTAGTATCCGAACATGCTTTTTGTTGTTTTACTTCCGGTAGGAAAAAGGCAAATAGAAAAGCAACAACCAAATGGAGCCTAAGACTAAGATAATCTCTTTAAATTACCATCTGCATAAGTGAATCTTTCATATTACTGCATAATGCAAAATTCAGGTTCATAGTATATAAACGTTCTGCTGGAAATTTTTCCCACATCTACTCCTATGGAAAAGTGATATCCAGTAAAATACATAATCATCTCCGAATAATTTTATTAGAATACATATTCCGCAGCAGAAAAAAGAAAAAAGTTACACATGATTTAACTCGTGCATTACAAAGAAAGGTATACCTCCATATGCAACAATGTCCACCTCCAAAGATGCCTGCAACATTAATTGAAAAACAGGTAGATAAGAAGAATGAAAATCTTATTTGTTTATTTATTTAACTTTCTTTTTTGAATGAGCAACTTACAAAAATATTAATAATTAAAAAGGAAAGTTCAACTTAAGATTCACAATGTTATAACAAAATAAAGCACAAAACACCAAAAATTTTATAAAGAAAAAAAAGACCCCCATAATAACTATTCAAAACTAAATCTAGATAACAAAAGAAAATGCTGGAATACCTGATGTGCAAGGGACAGGGCATGATATTGCATACGTGGACTACGGCCAAGGTCTCCTAGAACCACCACACATGCTCTTCCTCTCTTCCCCATCTTTCCTTCTTCTATTTGTCCTGACAAGTTTTTCGTCATTCACATATCCCAAAATTTCAGTAATTCCTCTCATAAAATTCAACTGTAAAGTTTGAAAACTAAAATGCTTGTGCTGTGTACAGCACATAATTCTGCTGTAGTGTTGAAAATTTTGTTTAGGGTAAATTACTTGCTCATCTTGGAGGTTTGAAGACTATAACTAAAAATTACAGATGGCAATAGCATCCTATAAATTGCTATCCACACCCGACCTGATTAATGTATGCGTACCCATCATGGGTTTGAGTAGGGATCTGTAAGTGGCCTTGTCCTAACCCAACCATAATTAACGACAATTTCATGTGAAAATTAAATTTTATATCATATTTTTATTTTTGTTTTTTTACTATATTACTCGAAATTGAAAGATTAATTAATAAAATTCATATCTTATCTGAACCATGTTCATCCATAATATATCATGGTGGGTAACTAAAAATGGTATTCCAGTGTACATATTTCTGCTTAAGATCATTTGGAGTAGTACTTTTGACAAACACTTGGTGTAATATCTCCAACATTTAACCGACTCTAAGCATCAAATTACCAACTAGTTTCTCATCTCATAGATTTACATCTCGAAACTACCCATATCAAACTCTAAACAACAAGCAAAGAGAAAAAGAAAATGAAATAATAAGTACCTGCTAATCAATGGAGAAGAAGAACTCTTCAAAAACCAAAGACTGTTGATTCAGTGGAGGAATTTGCAGCCTATACACCCTGCCGAGAGTGCTGATCGGTCTTAAAGACCACCTTTGGAACGTTGCTGAAGGTTTAGAATGGAAAGTAAGGGGAAACGGATCTTAACTCTTTAACTCTTCCCACTTCCATCATTATCAAAAACAAGGTCGACGGATGAATTTGCAATCAAAGTTTTCAAAAGGTCGTAAATATTTTAATCATATTATGATGGTTTTTTTTCTACTATAACTCTTTTACTTTAAAATCAAATTGTTATAAGATTATTATTATTTTTATTAGTGGTTGGTTATTGATAATTCAATAGCTTGAAATTGTGTAAGGAAATTTATTTTTGGTTTTTTTGTAATGACTTTTTGTTATTTCTAATCTCCCCATAGTTTTCAAAATTTTCATCAATATCATTGGGTTTACCTCTTTTCTCACATTATTACCCGACTTTTTTTTTCTTTTTCTTCTTTCATTAATTACTCAAATTCGCTTTTGTATAATTTTTTTAATTACTAAATTTAACTTTTGCATAAATTTTTTTAATACATATGAGAGCTACAAGTGGGAAGGGGAAATTTGAAACTCAGACCTTAATCTCTTTGAGGAATGGGTAAAAATCATTAGATTATTTACTCTATGTTGTGAAATAAATCTTTAAAAAAAATAATAAGACAAATATAAAAGAAAGTATTTAAAAAATAACAAAGTATTTAAAAGGAGTAAAAAGATTTTATTTAAATGTGTTTACAAATGAATAGGTTAATAACTCTTTATTTAGATTGAATTTATAAGATGTAAATAATACTAAGAGATTAAATGGATGGATTAAATCATAATCTTCATCTAATCTAATTTATATCTAAATCTAGATATACATAGTATAAATAAATATTTACAAAAGTATGCATAACATTTCTCATTGAATATCTATTGTATTAAGAATATACATCGTTAAAACCTTATAAGAAAAAAACTTTATAAAATAAAATCCGAGTGAAGGAAAAAGAATACATAATTCTTTTAAAGAATATGGTTTTGAAATACTGCCTCATTAAAAACCTTATCAAGAAAAATCCAGCAAGAAAAATCTTGATGAAGGAAAATCGTATAGTGCGTATTTTAATTCCATTATAACTACATTATAGAAATTTTTAAAATGATGCATTTCAATCTTTTGTACCAACTTTTCAAATGTTGCAATAAAAATGATAAAAATGATTTCTGTGAACAAATCTGCTACATTGTAACTTGATTGAATTTGTTGAACACTAATGTCACCATTTTCTTGAAAATCATGAGTGAAGAAGAATTTTGGTAAAATATGTGTTGTTTTATCGCCTTTAACATATCATGCCTTTAACATATCATTCCTTTAACTATGTTATGCAAACGGTATTATCCTCAAATAACGTTGTTAGAATTTTCTTCTTAGTTGACAAGTCACACATTTCTCAAATATGTTGAGTTACAGATTTAACCTGACACATTCACGACTTGCTTTATGAATTGTTAAAATTTCTGCAAGGTTAGAAGAAATAACAATTATAGTTTATTTTATAGAACACCATGAAATAGTTATATCTCCACATATAAGTAACATGTATGAGATTGAGCCCTGTGTGGATCAAATAAATATTTTGCAACTGTATAATCAATTAAATATGATTTTATGCATTTGAATAATATAAGCTTATATCTATTGTTCTTCGGAGATATCGAAATATATATTTAATTTTATTCAAATGTCTTTAACTTGGAGAAGAACTATATGTTGCTAATAAATTTACAGCAAATGATATATCAAGTTGTGTATTGCAAGAAAGATACATTAGTGCCCTAATTGCAATAAAATACGGTATTTCAAGATCAAGAAATTATTCATTATCTTCACGAGATCGAAAAATGTTTTTTTTTCACATTTAGTGACTTTAAAACCATTGGTGAACTCAATGGATATGCTTTGTCTATATAGAATTGTTTTAGTACTTTTGTTATTGATTGATGGATAAAATTTCATTTGTTAAGTATTCAATTTAAAGACTTAAAGAAAATTTTGTTTTCCAAGATCTTTCATTTCAAATTCTCTTTTTAAATAACCCATGGCTTTTGATAACTTTTCAGAAGTTCCAATAATGTTTAAGTTATCAATAATTATGATAAATTCATATATAAATCTTTTTATAAAATACATGGGCATATAAGATTATTTTTATAGCCTTCTTTTAATAAATATTCACTAAGGCAATTATACCACATGTGTATGGATTGCTTTAATCCATAACATATTTATTTAATTTAAAAGAAATAAATTTCTCGCGAATTCATATTTTTTGCTTCAGGCAACTTAAATCCTTAAGAGATTTTCATATAAATATCATTATCAAGTGAACCACATAAATAGGCTGTAATTATATCCATCAAACGCATTTCAAGCTTTTCATATATTGCCAGACTAATTAAATATCGAAATGTAATTATATCCACTATAGGATAATATATTTCTTTATAATCAATACCAGATTTTTTGAAAAAATCTTGTGCGACAAGTTGTGCTTTACATCTCACAATCTCATATTTCTCTTTTCGTTTTCACACAAATATCCATTTATGTCCATTGGTTTTACACCATTTGGTGTACGAACTACAGGTTCAACAACTTTACGTTTTGCAAGTGAATTCAATTCCACTTTGATTGTGTCTTTCCACATTGGTCAATCATTTCTATATTTATAGTCTTCAATAAATATAAGTTCAAGATCCTCGTTTTTCTTTCATAATATTGAACGCTATATTATATACAAAAATATCGTCGATGTTTTATTTCATTCTAGTTTTATCTTTTCCTGTCATGACATAATTGATTGAAATCTCTTCATTTTTAATGATTTTAAGTACCTGAATTTCTTTTGAAATTTTATTAATTATGTCAGGGGTCTCTTTTAGAGTTTTTATTTTCTCTTTCTAACCATCTTAAATATTTACTCATTTTTGTCGTAATGTACGGGTCCGGAAACTCGACCGCCAGACGTAATGAAAACTCTAAAAACTAGGAGTAGCCACCAATCTTTTTTACTAGGTGGGATTGGCTACCTATTGACTCGATTCTAATCGATGAAGCCTTAAATTAATTTTAAGCCCACTGAAAAGAACCTTAAACTGGTCTACGTTTTTCTAGATCTAAGTTCGGGAGTATGGTTACGCCCGGGGAAGGATTAGCACCTCCGGGACGCCCGTTTCATGAACAGTACCATTTTTAGATTATTTTATTAGGCTTTAATTTTTTAAGTTCATTATATTTTCTTAGTTATTATTCCCTTATTTTATCTCTTATTCAACCTAAAATAGAATGCAAATGTGAGGCAAGATGAAATGCATGGTATGAGATGAAAAATGTCAGACGAATAACCTTTTATGGAGGACGTTCTCTCGGATCCGCCCATTATATTGGTGGGATCCGGGGCGTTCTCTTACCTAAGGAATTATCCGAGAAATTCGCCTTCGCAAATTCGACGAATAAATCCCATCATCGGGGTTATCATACGTTTTTCTTTAAAAAATAATGTTTTCGTGAATAATGAACCTAATACGAGCGAAAGCCTTTTATTAAATATATTTCTCGAGCTCTCCCATCATACTAGTGGGATCCGGGGACACATTTTCACCTAGAAAACTTTTCGAGAAATACCCGCTTTCGTAAGATTCTCGAAAGATCCCATCATTAGGGCTTAAACTCGAAAAGAAAAATATTTATATGCAATGATATGCATGATGCAACATATATATATGCTATGATAATGCAATTATCTATTTTTTTGTCATTTTTTATTATCATATTTTCTATTTTATTTTTAATCATTATTTTTTTATACTTTACGTTTTTTATTTGAGGTTACTCTTATATTTTCCTTTTATAATTAGATAAATTGTTTATGATTCCATTTAATGCTTAATTTTAAATTAGTTGTTGTCTTAGATTTTTTTTATTATTTATTTAATGTCATGTATATTGCATTTTCACAAATTAATTATTTACTATATATTTGAATTATTATTATTATTTTTATCATCATTTTTTATCTATTATTATTTATTTATTATTTTTATTGAGTAAATTTTGTATAGTTAAATTCTTTATTTATTAAAAATTTCGAAATCTTGAAATCGAGGCCCTCCCATCGTATTGGTGGAGCCTTGATTCGGATTTCGAACCTAGAGAATATGGGCTCGGGATTGCGACTTCTCGTGTCCCGACTGATCATCCCATCATCGATATTGTTTACTTATCTTATTTAAATTGAATAACTCATCATTGTGCTATATTCTCATTCTTTTTCATTTTCTCCCTTCAAATTCTCTTTCTAGAACCAAACACTCTAACTTCTCTCTAAAAAAAACTCACCTTTCTCTCTCTCATTACCCGGCGACTGCTAGTGGGGCTTTCTCCCATCGCCAACGACGCGACCCAACTGATCGAATTTCTCCCTTTCTTTTCTCTAGCGTCGACCTAATCTCCTTCTCCTTCTCTCTCGCTTATTCCTTTCGCCAGCAGCAAAATCTTTCTTCTCCAACCGACATCGCTCGAACCTTTCTCCTCTCCTTCTACTTTCTTTCGTCGCCGGCTAAATCTTTATTTGCTCCCTCACCCAAAATCTCCTCCTTACAACTGGCGACAGTAAAACCCAAGCTTTGACACCTCCACCTGTGGCACTAAAACCCCAAAATCTATCTTCTAATCGACGACCCAAAGCCAAAATCCTTCCCTAAAACCCCAAACTAACAAAATCTGAAAAACCTCCTATTTCTCTTTTATTTTTTTACATATTTTTGATTGATTTTTGACTGTGAATTTGTGGTTTTTTTGGGCTACTAGGAGAGTAGAGAAAAATTTTTGTTGTGGTATTTGGCTGCTAGAGGCTAGGATTTTTTCCCATTTTTTTTTTATTGTTGATTACTCCTCTTTTATACTCGATTTTTGGCTTCTGTAGGGGTGTCTTCCCACTACTTTGCCAGAAGCGAGTTTTTCGCGTATGGCAGAGAGAAGGTGGTGCCTGGCAAGGTGCGTCCGCACCCTGTCAGTCGTACTCTTCTCTCTCTTCTATTTTTTTATTTCATTTTTTTCATTTTCATTTTCATTTCATTTTTCATTTTTTTATTTGTTGTTTATTTTCGTTTATAAAATTTTATTATAAATTTTTTTAGTGTCTACAATTTTCGTTTTCAAAGATTTTATCTTTGGAACAGACTGATCTCCATGCTTCTAGCGTGCCTTATTTTATAGGAAAATCAATAATAATAGAGCATTTGCAGCTGATATATAAGATTTAGTTATTCTCTTTAAGTCAGTAAATACCTGTGGTAACTAATTTACTATATTTGTAAAAGAATTATCTTTTGAACTTCAAGTTTATATTGATTTATGCAAGAATCAAAACTAGATAATGATAATTCATTCTAATAAATTTTCTTTTCCAACTACTTATTTTCTCCCATTAATGTTGGAAAAATTGATTTATTAATATGACAATCGACAAACTTTACCATGAATAAATCTCCTATTGATAGTTCTAAATATTTAATTACAAATGAAGATTCGTATCCAATACATTTTCTTAACCTCTTTTGAGAACTCATATTTGTGCATTGTGATAGAGCAATAAAAACATATACCACACACCCAAAAATTCTTAGATGAGAAATATTTTGTTCATGACTATAAATCAATTGTATAAGGAAGAATTTATAATAACTCGCGTTTGGCTTGATGCATACAAATGCTGCTGCATTCAAAATGGCATGCCCTTAAATAGAAATTGAGAGTTTAAATTACATAAGTAGTAGTCTTGCAATTAGTTGGAAATAATTCTGCTATACCGTTTTATGTATAAACATAAGTAATAGGTTTTTCAATAATTATTCCAACTAATATGCAATATTAAAAGCTTGATATGTAAATTCGCCAGATTTGTCAAGACGAATTGTCTTGATTACAAAATCAGAAAAATATACTTTCAAACAAATGATTTGGGTGATTAATCTTACAAATATCAAATTACAAGTTGATAATTACTATACATTGACTATTTAGTCGATGCATCAATTTAAACCATAAAATATTAAATGGTTCACATAATGGATGTATAAATCTACATATAATCTTGAATATGTTTCAAAAACATAGAGAATTTAGTCTCAATTTTAGCTGGTGATAGCCTTATAATTTATTTGTCTTTAGAGCAAGTAGCACATGAGTATTTTATCAGATTAAAAAATCTTTTGATTTTTCAATGAATTATCATATTAATTTTTAATAATTTTTTACATCATTATTGATCCAGGATGGTCCAATCGGTTATGCCAAACATTAAAATCATTAGTAAACTTCTGGTTTACTATGGGTTTCAATTATTCTAATATTTATATAGTTTAATCCAAAGAATAAAATGAGTAAATTTTTTTTCAACACACGCTTTGTACTTGAGATAATAGATGTAATATAGAGGTATTCATTGTCTCAACATGATATCATTCAGACGAATATCTTTAAAACATAATAAACTTCTTTGAGACTTAATAATACATTCTCTATTATAAACTTTATTTCTTAAGGTAGTAAAATATTAATATTGAGACTTAATTAATCTTGTATTACCAAATATTGTATTGATATTGGTTTTTTTTTAATTACCAAGTAAAAAAAAAAAATTTCTTATCTTTAATTATATGTGCGTTATAGTAATGTCTGCTAGACATATACTTACATCATAGATATTTGATCAAACAATATGAATATTTATACTTTTTTTTTCAATTAAAAAATGGTATATACAATAAGAAACTTGCAAATTAACATAAAAGAACATTAAATATAGAATTAAAACACATAATAAAAACATATCATTTAAATATAATGATAACATATAAACGTATCTTTATAATAGAGTTCTACTAGAATATACTAGCAAATTATTAAAAAAAATTTCATTCTTGATATTTCCATTACCAATCAAATGATCAATTTTTTTTTAAGACAAGAAAAGCAACAATGGATGTTTCCATTACTAATCATATAATCAATTCCCTTTTAAGGATGGACAAACATTTTGATGTGCTATATCAAATTGACCATGATTAAAATCATCACAATATGTTTTAGTTTTCGGTAATGCTTGATAAAATTTAAGACATATAATAGGAACGTGACCAATGGTCTTTCATGCCACATTAGTGACGATACGTTTTCTATATTCTTTTTATTCTTTCCGTTTTTATCTTTGCATTATTCATCCACTCTAGTGAGTTAAAAGTATTTACTCACTTTTGGTGGCTTACAAGTATTCATTCATTTATTGATCGGTTATCCACTTCTGGTGGGTTAGTGGGTTAAAGTATCCATTCACTTCTGATGGTAAAATTATCCATCTATTTCTAGTCGTAAAATTATCAATGCATTTCTGGTGGCAAAATTATCCATTCACTTCTTGTAGAATTAAAATAGTGATAGTGTAAATTCTTATGGCAACCTCTTCCATATCCATGATCATAATTATTAAATGATGTTACATTTATTTCAGGGAATTGATGAATTCATGATCATGACCATAATTATTAAATGATATTGCATTCACTTTAGAGAATAGATGTATTTTTAATTTTTTATCAGTAGCTTGTTTGTCACATTCAGTTTAGGGAATAGACATTCATGATTTTTCATTGATAGCTATATAATAGCAAATTCATTTTTCAACCAAGGGATAAAATATAATATATACTATATGATATTAAAATTCATATTAAGATTGATTTTAAAGGAATGAAAATATAAGTCATTTACCTGATTTGTTACAATCAGAAATTAAAGACTAACCATTAAAATCCTTTTAAAGCTTAAAGATGATGAAAACAAAATAATACCAACACTTACTTGATTTGCTAAAACTAGAAATCAAAACCAAATCATTGAAATCCTTTTGAAACTTGAAGATGATGAAAACAAAATAATACCAAAACTTGAGAAATTAGGGAATCGTGCTGATAACATGTTATGAAATAAATCTTAAGAAAACAACTATAATAGAAACATAAAAAAAAGTATTTAGAAAGAAATAAAGTATTTACAGGGAATAAAAAGATCTTATTCAAGTGTATCTACAATGAAGTGAAAGGGTCTATTTATAGGTTAGTAACTCATTATTTAGATTGGATTTACAATATGAAGACAATACTAAGAGATTAGATGAATAAATTAAATCATAATCTCATCCAATCTAATTTATATCTAAATCTAGATTTATATAATATAAATAGATATTCAAAAAAAATATTCATAACACTCTAAAACTTGTTTAGCAAAAACTATGAAAGCTGTGGGTGAACAAAAGAGATGAAACTCATTTTTAAGTGCAAGATTTATTTGTAACCATTACAAGAAACAATTGAATATTAGAGCATAGATTGAAAATACATAAAGTAAGAAATTACTCCAAAGGCATGTAATAGTGTTATTATTTTTAAAATTTTATTCACTTCCACTTATGGTGTGTAGTTAGAGTTATGGGCAATAAACTCTGAAAATTTAATGAAATCCTATCATTATTGTGTTTTGCATTGATGAAACTAATTCATTAGATACTCGTCAATGTATGGTAAAATTATCTAACTCTCAAAAACTTATTCTAGAGTAAAACATAGAAGCAATCTAGAGAAATATTTGGTGAAGAATGAGACATTGAATGAAAGTTGTTTCTCTTTATACATAGGGAGTGTTTGGTTCAATGGAAGTGGAACACATTCCCTTCAATTTAAATAACTGCAATGATTTTGCAGCATTTAGTTTATAAAAATTGAAAGGAATGTACTTACAAAGGGGAGGTCATTACAATGAGCTAAAGGAATGTCACATTCCCTTCACTCATGGCAGTCAAGGGAAGTTAAATTTTTTTTTTCAAATTATCCCCAACTTCTTCTATTTCCTTCTTCTTCTTTCTTCCTTCTTTTTTTTCTTCTTCTTCTTTTACCTTTCTTTAAAGTCAATGTTCACTAGAAAAGATAGGTCCAAGAAAAGAGAGAAAGAAGAAGAAGTGAAAAAAGAAAAGTGGAGTTTTATGTGTAAAAAAAATTAATTTTAATTTGTTGAGTAAAATAAAAAATAATTAAATGTTTATAAATTAATTAAATTAACTAATTAACTAATTTATTTATAAAATAATTTAAATTTTTTAAAACTTAACGAATTTATTAAAAATAAATATTTAGTAATTTTACATATTTTAATATTATTTTTGTCATGTTATTATTTATTATTTTAAGAAATAATTGAAAAGTTAAAAATTTATATTTATTCAATTTTATATTTTCATATATAAAGGTAATTTTGTAAATTTATACTACATTTTTAATAAAATACTTTTAAACCAAACACTATAATGTAATATTTTTAGCCATTACGTTTTTTACAAGCATTACTTTTTCATGTTATACCAAATATTATAAAATTATCTTCTTAACAATCATATTTTCAATAATCACATATCCTAACAATCGCATTGCCTTCAAAATACCAAATGCCACCATATATTTAACTAGAAGAGTCCCTATACCTAAATGTCTATTTGTATAAACAAATCTATTAACACAATTGTAATAATTAATTAACATCATTTAATTCCAAAAATTAAATTTAAAATAATTTAATATTTAATTAATTACAAATAATTAAATTACAATACCAATCAAGGTTTGTAAAGTCTAGGATGGTCAATTTCCACTTTAGGTCACTTTAGTCCAACTATTAAAGACTTACTCCTTTTATTTAAAGAACATCTTTTTTTTTTTTCAATATAAGATTGTGTCTCATACTTATTATTTATTAAAAATGTTGAACATTGAATGTCATCTGAAGGTGGTAGGTGAATAAAAGAAATAAATTTTATCTTAGTGTTAAGATTTTGCTATGACTATAAGAGGTAATAATCAAATGCCAACGAAAGGTTGATATAATAGTTAAAATTTATTTAGTATTAAAAGAAAATGATAGATTTAAATAATTTTAAAAATGGTAATATCGTAAAATACAACTTATCTTGCTTTGACTTGAGAAATCAACAACTTATTTACTAAATTTATATACCAATAAATACAGAAAGACTCTTATAAACATATCAAACTTTTCTACACAAATTTTCAATCTTAGCGAGTAAGTGATAAAGAAAAAAATAGATTTGAACAAAAATGTCTTCCTCCTCCTCTTCCTCACAGAACCTGCCTAATGATCGTGTTTACATCAAGATTACGAATCAGGTTCTGACTCTGTTTCTTAATTCCTATAATTTTTTTTCCTATTTTTACTTTTAGTGTTCTAAAAATATTGTCAGGGTCAATTCTGCCTTTTTTGACATACAAGTAGTGTTTTGCTAATTCAACATCAAATTCCTAAGCATAAGAAAATTATTATTTTTATTATTATTACTACAAAATCTATTGTAACTATTGTTATTTTAATAATAAATTCTTATCATTAGAAAAGTTTTTTTTTATATTTTTATATTAATATATTTTATAAAATAATTAACTTGTTTTTTAATATAAATTACATTTTAATTATATTTTATTGTTAAATTAATACTTTTAGTTTTTTTGAAAGACATTCTTTTTATTAATATTAAAAACAATAAGCTATAATAGTTTATTGATTTATTTAAATACAGCAAGAGATTTTAATTATTATTAAATAATAAATTTATTAATATAATATATATTTATGAATATAATATTAAATAAATAAATAATATATATCACTTTTATATATATCTTGAGATAAGGCAAACCTAAACCCACCTCGAAAGTAATTTAAATTTTTTTAATTTAAAATTTAACTTAAAGCGACTTGATCTTTAGTTTTCAAACAATAAAAATTCATCTTTATTGAATTGAGACGAGTTAAGATTCGTTGAATTTGAGTTTTTTGCCATCCTTAGGCGCAACCACCATTTCTCTTGCTTGTTCATACAATTATAGTCGTGTTCGTATTTTAACTATTGGATTTGTTTGTGGAATCAATAGAAATTGATATAATAAGTTTTCCAATATTAAATTGCCTATTTACATTTTGGGACATATTATATTCATAAATATGCGATATTGTTTTCACCTTAATATTTGATTTAATAATACACAAGTGTATGCATAATTGCTCAAAAAATATTATTATATATATAAAATGACGTTATTTTTTGCGCGAATTATGATTAATTGTAAGTAGATATAAGTATATTGCACCATTTCTTTAATATTTAAATACTAAATTTTTTTTTCTTGGGTTTCATTTTTCATAACAAAAGCATTGAAATTACTTGATATATATTTATGGTGGATTTTGATATGTAGAATTTGAAAGAAGCATATTACAAGATGAAGCGTACTAGCCAACTGCACAAGCTGATGAATGCTTATTGCTCCAAATATTCACTGGATCCGAATACTGTCGTGTTCATGTTTAAGGGTCATTGCCTTCCTGCAAATCAAACGCCTGAGCAGGTCTCATTTCTTTAATTTTTTTTTTTTGCATCTCCATCCACTACTACCTCTTTGCTTGTTTCTTAGTCAGCATATACTTCCTACTTAATCAAATAATTAGTTACTAAATAAGTACTAACACTTTGATTATAATTTGAATTTTTTTTATAGGTCGGGATGGGGGATGTCGAGGAAATTGATTGCATGTTCCGTCAAATCGGAGGTCATGAAGTGCAATTTGCATTAGGGAAGTTTATATATTTAGATGGTACATGGTACCTACTGCCCGCTTTAAATTATTTTTCTAGGGTTTGAGTTTAACTAAATATATTTAAATTTGGATTGTGTAGACAATTAAAATCTCACTATGATTAGTTCATAGTAGATTTCAAATAATTAGTGTTTTGTAATAAAAAGTTTAATAGTTTGGAGTTTTAATTCAGTTTCTACAGTGATTGAGCACACATTCTACCGTGCTATATTATTGAGGTCTTATATTTAAGGTTTGAGCTTTCTATTATTTGTTCAAATTTAAATATAAATTTGTACATACATATAAAATATATTATATTTATGTATATAATCTTAGACGATGATAAATGTTTAATATTTATGTTTTGCATTATAAAAATATAATATCATAAAAAATTTAATTATCACTCAATTATTTATGAATCCTTGCTATTCAGGTAAGAGAGGATCAAATATATATCTTTAACTTTTCATATTGTAGTTAGTATGATCAATTCCTAACAGATTTTTTTTTTTATAATTGAGGAGGAGAAATTCGAACTTTGCTCTTTAAATAGAGGGATCATACACCAATCAATGAGCTAAATGTTTGGATGTCAATTTCTAACAGATTGGTTTCTCTTGTTTTACAATTTTGGATTGTTGATTAAAGACGTGTTAAATCGAATTAATTTAGACTTTCCAGAGTTTAAAAAGATACACAGAACTAATTCTCATCTGTTTGATAATTATGAAATAATCGCTCTAAGGGAAAAGCCTTTTTGAGTCTCCTGCTCGCCCTCTATATAAATAAAATAATCCCCTCCGCACTCTGGTGCTTTTCAACTCTAGCTAGCTAGCTACACTGACCAATTGCAGTAAGAGATAAGTGAATTCTGTGCTGATTAAGGAGCAATGGTAGCATATTGAGAACTTGTTGGAAGGACAATGATGCCTTCCTCCACAGCTAAGCTCATGAAACTTGTGGCTCTGGCTCATGATAAACCTTGTTTTATCTTTTAGCAACTCCTTAAGTTGTGAACTGGATACAAAGGCCATGGAGATGATTTTGTTCGCGATAAAAGTGACTCAGGTGGTAGTAGAGACAACAATGGATTAATATTTATATTTTTATATTTAGTGATAAATTCAAGATTTTACATGAAAGTGGTTAAAGGTTAATTATACAAAATTATAAATCAAATCAATTATTCGATTACACTATTTTAAAATATAATATTTGATTTGATTAGAGATGATGAAATTATATATTTTAAATTTTATACATATAATAATACAAAATTAAAAATATACTACTTCATTTGGTAACTACTACCAATCCTCACCACCATTTTCGATCCGTCCGTGTCTGCAACTTCTCAAAGTAACGGCGAATTAAGTGGCGGTGGATCAGTAGTATTTGCACTCCTGCACTTTCTGGAGATAGTATCGGTGGATCGACCCTTTCAGACCTTGTGTCCGAAGTTTTTGTCCCACTAACACACCACCCATTCATTTTGGACCTTGCATTGGGGGTGTTTGTCTTAGCAGTGCTTATGCCTCCTTCAATGTATTGCTTTGCTTGATATTGTGTTTGGCTTTAGATCAAAATTAATATATATTTAAATTGAATTAAGCAAATTTAGTATGTAATAAAATTAGAATATAAATTAATTAAAATTAAAATAAAAACAATTTAAAATTAATTAAATCTCTTAATTTTGTAGTTAAAAAAGTATATATAAAAAAGAGAGAAAACATAAATAATTAATAGAGAATATGTTTATCTTTTTTAAGGAGTGAATGTATATTTTTCAACCAAAACTCACGGTAAAAAAATAAATAAATAATTAGTAACTGATACCGTCGCTCGTCGCTAGCTCTTCGTTTGCTCCTTCCTATCCGACCTCTTAGTAAAATTCTTTCTTTCTCCCGCCGCAATTAAAGCGAGCCAGCTTACATTGCCAACATCAATGGCGGGTTCTATCGGCGGAACTGGTTCTTCCAATCCCTCACCGAACCCTTCTGCTCCCAAAATCCTATTAGCCAAGCCGTCGGCCGGGCCGGTCCCTGGAAAATTTGGACGCGGAGGTGTTGAAGATGAAACGGCGCCACACCGGGCCCGTCTCCCTCCCGTTGGTTCCCTCAACCTCCTCTCTGATTCCTGGGAGTTCCACATCGATCGCTTTTTGCCCGTAAGTTAAAGAAAAGAAAAAGAAATTTCCATTTCGTTTCAAGTCTTTATGTTTTATTTGGATGCAAAAGCTTCAGATGCAATGGAAGTGGAAATAGTTGTTTTAAGCTTAAATTATTTGCGGTTTTCTAGGCTTTGTATGATTGTTTAAATTTTGCTATTTGAATTTTGTTTAGCAAATGCTAGAAAGTAAAACTATAATAAATTCTCAAAATGAAGGAGGGACTAAATTTAATACGAGTTGGAATAGTACATTTTGTTATTTAAAAAAAAATTAATTATTGGTTGTTTTTTGTTGATTGCAGTTTTTGACTGAGAATACTGATTTTATGGTGATTGGAATCATCGGTCCACCCGGTGTGGGCAAGTCGATGATCATGAATGAGCTTTATGGTTTTGATGGGATCTCACCTGGTGTGCATTCTTTCATAATTTAGTCTCTTAATTTTCTTCTTCAGTAAGCAAAATGAAAGTGTTTTATTTTCTTGCACTAAAAAATTGTTTTGATTTTTGAGTTAAATTTTATGATGAATTCAGATTTCAACTGTTGGGAGAAATTTGGGAGAATACAGAAATTGTAGTTTTGTGATTATAATATGTGCATTCTTTCTGAAATTCTTCTTCTCTCTGTCTATTGTTACAACACCTTGAAATACTGTGCACAACTCAAGAACAGCTCTTAAACTTGCTTTGTTTTAGTTCTGCAGCTTTCCAGAATTTCTGGCACTTGTACCCTTAAGTTCTGGCATTCTTTTGACATCATATCTGTAGTCAAGCCTTAGTTAAGCCCTAAACCTTGTCCTACATCCTACCACAAGTGTAAACCTTAAAAGCATTATTTTCTATGCCTAGCCCACCATAAACCTTAAGTAGGCAGACTTTCTCATTTTTTCTGCATCAAACCAATAATTTTGTGATTCATAAGGTATGCCGTTTAACAGATTTGCCCTGCTAGTTGGTTATGCTTATAACAAAGTGATCGTGTCCTCTTCTGGAAGACTGATTATATCCAAACTTAGTTTTTTAATGATAAAAGAGGAGGATCATTTGTTTCACTAATTGCAGATAGTATTTGAATGACATGCTATTGCTTGTTGAAGTTTAAATCTTTCTATGCACATGGCTACATCCAACAGATAACTTTACCATTCTAATTTATAGGTATGCTGCCACCTTTCGCTATACAGTCAGAAGACACTAGAGCAATGGCAAGGCATTGTACTGTAGGTATTGAACCAAGGATTTCTGCTGAACGGCTTATACTACTCGATACGCAGGTTCCAATCTTACTACTCCCTTTTGTTTGACTGTATTCTTTTTCCTTTTTTATAGACCATATTTGTCAAACAATACACGTGTGTGTGTGTGTTTTTGAAGTATGTTTTGAGTTTCAGAAGTCTAGTTAAGGTTAAGCTATGATAAATTGATAGTCTTTCTGATGTTACTATAATGTCCTCTTGATTGGAGAAGATTATGAGAAAGCTCTTTCCATCAATATACATTTTAGTGGGAACAAAGATCAACTGGAAGAAAAACTTGAATACGTTTGCTGCAATTGTATTTGACTGTTGATGGGGTTTTTTTTTTCTTTCCATATGTTTTGACCTTGAAAGGTTAATGGTTAGAGGTCATTTCCCAAAATTGGTTAGGACCTGCAATATATTGACATATTCACATTGTTTCCCCAAGTGCACTTATAAGATCAAGCTTGAAGGCCAGTTTATTTATGGAGATTACTTAATCTAATGGGAAGCTTTGAGAAAATGAAGGTAATATGAACTGGGAATAAGCTACAAAAAGTCTTCTCAGTCCTGAAATTTTTCTTGTTTTTATTTCGTGTAACCATTTGTCAGTTACCTGCCAGTTGTGTTAGGCCTTCTGGTTGAGTTCAATACCTGCTAGTTGCTGTTGCTTATTCTAGATATGTGTGCTTTCCTGGCATGGAGATATTATGCATGAGCGCGCATATTCTTGTGTGCATATCTATGCGATTGGATTGGTGTCCACTTTAGGTTTGACATCATTTAATTCACATGTGTCTTTTTGTTTATTGATGTTCCTGCACTTGTACTTGTTGCAGGGATGATTGCCCTGAATATGCTTGATGTCTATAGTCTTTTCCCCCCTTCTCCAATCCATGGTTTCCGGTTTTACATACTGCGATGTTCANGTGGGTTTCAATGCTGTTTTGTGTGTTATGATGGTCATCACTGTAATTATTCTTGTCTTGCAGTCTGTTTTTAGTCCTTCGGTTTTATCTGAGATGATGAGACCTGATGGATCATCCACTGTTTCAGTACTAAGTGGCGAGTCCCTCTCTGCTGAGCTGGCTCATGAAATTATGAATATCCAGGTAACTAAATTGCATCCATTGGGTCTTTTGTTATAGATATTAGTGTTGTACCTTTCTTTTTCATTATATTTTCCATTTTGCTAGGAGCCCATTCTGACAATAATTGAAAGTAAAACGTCTAATAATGTTATAATTTTTTCTCCGCATGCTGCAAGGAATCTTTTTAGCTTGGTGTTCTCTTAGCATCCATTTGTCACATTTTGCTGGTGGTGTCTGAGGGAGTTCATGATAACAACATGTGGCACTTGATGTTGACGGTAATATTCTTGTCTTGACCACTTTACATCTTTATTATACATTCCATTGTGTCCATAGTGCTGATAATATGTTAAAATGGTAATTCTTATCAGCAGCTTATTTATGTACTTAGCATTTTGTTGTTGTATGTTAATAGTTATGCATTATCTAAATCAAGAAATCTTCTGGTGCTGCTGCTCTATATTTATTATTGGATAGATAGATGATGATTAGATCTTTCAGTAAGCCATACGAGTTTTTGTTGGTATTTTGCCATCTGAATGGAGACCTGTCAATACTCAAGAAAATCTGTATGATGTTTAAGATGACCACTTAAGAAAATGAAAAAAGAAAATGTCAAAAGGGATTTTATTTGGTTTATAGTGTCATTTACGTTAGGTTTACTAATTTGGATTTCTGATGGGAAAAACATGCAAGTTGTACACTTGAAGATGCTATTAGAACAAGAGAAAAGGCAAAAGAGGATGCTAGTGATTAGAGTAAGACATTACAACCCGTGATTTAGAAGAGAATATGTCCCAAATTCTGTCTCCTTCAAATCTAACTATGCTAAAGAAATAATTTGATTGCTGGTCAAAAAGTAAAGAAATAATCTGATTATATATGTATAATGGTTTAAACTCTTGCAACGTATTCTTGTTTATGCTAATTATTAAATCTCTTACTCTCTCTGCAGGTTGACTTACTGAAACATGGCATTCCTGATCCATCTTTAATAACCCCTCCCCATTCACAGAGCTCTACTGTGGGGCCTGACAAAGAGGGCAAAGATAATGTTCATGAGGGTGAAGAGTATATGGCTACTCCTGTTTTTGTGCATACAAAGTGAGTTATATTTTTCCTGATGATATTGTTAGAATCATGTTGCAAGTTTAAGAAATGGATAATACTATAACTTAGTAGTCAATGATGCCTTGAATGACACAGCAAAGGAGAAAGACATTAGAAGTGTGAGGAGAAAATGAGAAATCATCTGTAGTGCATTTTTGTTATTTTATGTCAGAACCACCTATGTTGTCTTTCTTATCTTTTAAGTCACAATTGACATTTACCATGACTATTCCATTATTCTCACAATTTCCAGGCACTGACCACCACAAGCCTTGCCACTAGTATTGCCACTCCCACATCACTTGTCACCGCCTCCAATAATACTCCCGCTAATGTAGAGAACTTAATAGGATCAATGCTGCTTCTACAACATGTTAAGTTTAACTACAGTGCTTTTGCAACCACTAATTGTGTAGAGTGAAGACAGCTTTTAGGCTTTCAGAAGTTTCTTGTGTGCCATTAACTCGGTAATGGTAGGTCATGTAACTATTATCTATGAATCTGGTAATCTTATTTGTCCTATTTATGATAATTTTACCTTGTGCTTGTATATGGCTCTTGCTTATATAGGCCTGGCAGTGTAGCTATTGGCTATATAATTGTACTTTGGACTAATTCAAGTACCCTCTTCTACGACCTATATTTCCAGGACCATACATATTTCAAGGTTGAACTAAAGCAAACTGCATAATGTGTTTTCAATGCTAATTTTGGATCATCTCACTCTGTAATTTTGTCTGCAACTTACCAAGTACCAACAATATTGTGAACAAACAGTAACTTGTTATTGCCCAAATTTCTTACTTATGTCATTTTTCAGACAATTGTTAAGACTCTTAAGGAAAACTATTTGTAAGTGAACATATTAAGGTGCATGATTTGGTATTTAATATTTATTTCATTATCCATATTACTTGTGCACATCTCATATAAATTTTCTAAATATTTGTTATTTCAGTAGTATTAGTAGAAAATCCCTCAGGTACCTGTAAATATGGGTGGTCCAGATAATATACAGGATACGTACACAAATATTTTGGTTTCCTCTCGGTTTCCAAATCCATCCCAGAGGCCAACCCACCAAGTTTAGCATGACATTTGTGAACATGTTGATCCACCAGACCTTTCTTGTAAAGAAAAAAAAACAAAGAAGTTATGACTAGAAAATAGAAGTTTTATTAACCCTCCCAGCCATTATAGTTACCACCATTATATAAAGATTTGCTGGGACCCAATTTACATCTTCAGGTGTTTAGATTCTTTTATCATCTGATTCTGTGATTTCTGCCTATTCCTCTTTTGTCTAGGATTCCTCTTTGTTTTCATCTTTATTATCTCTTCTATATCTCTTTTGTCTTCATAAATCACTCACCATTTTTTTTTTGTCTGAGCACTACTTAAATTTACGAGGTCCTTTTTCCTTTTCTCATTTTGTATCTTTTTTCAGAGAAGATGTGGTGCTTATGCTTGCAATTTTTTCAACTAAGCAACTTCTTTATCAGATCTATGACTATAACCAGTTTGGCCACTAGAAAAGAGTTTGTCTTCATTAAATAACCATCATCCACGAATATTCTTTCTTAAAACTTTTTGATGGTTGATATGGGCAGGCCAGGAAATAATTATTCTTCTTCTTTCTCCCTTTTTTTCTTATATAAAATATCTTACTCAGATTTTTTCTGGGTTTTTACCACTTCTTGGTCAAGAAGGATGTCTGGCCTAGAGAGCTTATTGGGTCCTGGTTAAACTGGATCAAGCAACTGGGCTGGGCCAGTTTTTGAAGACATCGGTTTTCCTTTTTGAATATTGATGAATCTTGGCATATTGTGTGCATCATTTAGGAGTTAGGATTGTATTTTTTTTACTTTTTCCTTGAACAGATCTTAATGTTATTATATGATGAAATCATATTAGAACTTCATAGTCTTGTCATATTTTATAAGTATGTGATAGATGAGTAGATTTTTTATTCTCATAGATAGTTAAAGGTCCACAGCAGTAACATATCTGCCCGTGTTCTTAATGTTTATAGGCTACAAGATCAAGATCTTTCTCCACCTAATATTGTGCAAATGCGGAAGGCACTTTTACGATATTTCAGTTCCTCTTCATTTATGAGACATAAATGTGGAAATACTAAGATTAATGCTAAAGATACAGAGCTGCTTAATTTATTTGTGATCCCATATAAGGATAAAGATGATTCTCCCAGTGCTCAGTGTGAAAGCTACGTCTCCTCACTGTGGAAATTACGGGATCAGGTCTCTTTTTACACATCTTTTTTCCTCCACCAGTGCCTCCGTCTGCCCTGCCTTCTCAGGAATGCAGCAATATTTTAGCTTTTCATAAGTCAAAAGGTTTTGCTTCATGTTATCAGATTTATAACGAGTGTTCTTCACAGGTATTATCCATGACCTGCCCTTCTTTTACGAGGAATGTTTCTGAACGTGACTGGTTAAAAAGTTCTGCCAAGATATGGGAATTAGTGAAGAGCTCTCCTATAATTTCCGAGTATAGCAGAACATTACTAAGTTCTGGTATGTTTAGGAGATAACCATTGTCATCACCTATAATTGACTCATGTATCGGGAAAATGAAGTATGATTTTCTTGATAGAAGCTAGCCTGTTTACTTATTATTTTGTATGCTAATTAACCTCTTTCATGTCAAGCTTTTGAATATTGTATTGAAGTTAGGGTTGCTGAAAAGATTTGATATACTGAGATATGAATGTTGTTTCTATCTAGTGTACTCTGTCATCTGGTATCTTAATTGCTAGCTTCATACTTGAAAACATTGATGTTGGAACAGGATATCACCCTTAGGCATGCTGTCACGGTTCAAACTAACTTACAAAGTATTGTCCGCTCTTACAGTTTTGTGTCACAAAAAATTACTTACAGGTTAAAGATGATGTGAATATTTAAAATATCCAATTTCACTTTACTATAGAGTCGATGTAAGATCCATTACCTATGACATTTTTGCACTGGGTTTAATACATGATGGTTTAGCATGGTATTGTCAATAATTATTATGCCATGATTAAGTCTGGATTCCTGTATGATCCAAAATTATGCCAAGATTCATTATTGAATAAAGCAAATGTCAATCAACTATCATGTTTATCCCATGTGTTTGCCCACAAGGATAAAATCAGGACCGAAAATAAAATCTAATTTGACAATTTGAGACAAGTAAAGTTGCCCCAAGCTCACGCTTAGAAACTAGTGAAATCCAAAATTCCAAGCGAATATTATGGAAATGGAACAACTCAAGATTCATGGCTGCTGCCTAATTTCAATCAGGACCATTTTCCCGGAATTAATCATAAAATAAAATAAAATATATAGTACTATGTGGATTAATAATTGATCATCCGCGTTATATATCTGGCCAAAAACAAATAATCATCCACGTTCCCTGTACTAACAACTAGCAAAGTCAACGTGTCCGTCAGAGACCATCACAACGAACCGAAGAGAATGAATCCAACGGCTATTACTGGACTGTGACGGAGGACGATGTAAAGAGCCCTGTAAGAATCGATTGTTTGGTTGGGGAATCGGAAATCAAACTAGTGAACCGCTCGGACAAGAAAAGCCATGTCAACAACACGAAAAGAAGGAGAAGAGGTAAAGAAAGTCGTCAACAAAAGTGGCTTTATTCATGAATGACTAATTTATTTATACTCAAAAAAGTCTTTAATCCAAAGTGTTTGTTTTTCTTTTCTTTTCTCTCTCTCTCTCTCTCTCTAATCAGAAAGGTAACCTTGATCTCTGTTTCCATGCAAATGGATTGATTCTTTTTTATTATTTTCATTTTTGCATTTTTTTTGGCTGTACAGTTAGTCTCTCTTTGATCTGTTTTCTGACTTCATTTCTTTGGTTTGATAATAAATTTCCATTGATTTTATTAATGGAATGAAATTTGAACTAATTTAGATACAAATTTGATATTGCTGGGAACTAAGTTGGAGGGAAAGTAGAAAATCGATCTAATCGAAGTAACAGCTTTTTATCTGAAAAGTTTTTAACTGTTTCCATAGATTTCTATTTGGTTGCTGAGAGAAGATTATGGAAGAAGTTAAAAGGAAAATTTTAAACTAATTCAACTTTCAGCTGTAGTTAATGTAGATATAGCTTCTCAGCTTCCAATTGCATTTAAAAGGGAAATTATATGATTTATGATAGATAAAAAGAATTTCAGATAGGTGATGAATGTTATTCTGTTAAGCAGTTTTGAACTTTTTAGGGGTATAGATTGGTTTCTCTGAATTCAACTCTGTTTTCTTTTTCCGTTACTTCTGCTTGCTTTTGATTGCTATTTGGTTTTTACCACCGCAAGAGTTACCATGGAGCAATAGTCATTGGTGAAACGCAAAATCATTCATTAAAAGTGAACAAATGACTAAAATGCTAATAGAATTGTTCCATATAGAAGTAAGATCGTTCATATTATTATCTCAAAAGTTAAATTTTTAGTCTAAAATTTGTCAAAAGTATTATTTGCTTTAGTATTCAAACTCTCAGTAAAATCATCTCAGTATGCAGGGTTTTCACTTGTTGAAGTTGATTTATGTCTTAACTTTTAATGCATAAGCTGGAATAGAACTCTTTCTAAAATAAGTGGTACATGACGCAGTAGAAACTTTCAATCCACACTGTCATGGTTTTTTACCTGTATTAGTTTCCAAAAGACGCATGAAATAGAAACTATGTCTTCCGGCTTAAGTCGTATGTTGCAGTAAATCAATTACTTATATTTTCAATGCATACTTAGATGTTCTTTTTTGTTTCTCACAAGCTCATTCTGCTGTGATTTTCATTTGAGGGATTTGTGTATAAGAAATAAACTAGTCTTTCCTGACGCTTGTAAAGGCATGTTTGTGTGTGGATAAAGGTACCAATTCCTCTGGAATGGGGAATACAGAATCAGGATATGATGATTCTCATGCTGACTTTTGGCATCAACCTTCTTATGAACCTCCATCCCATGCAGGAAGTTCAATGGATCACAACTATCAACCTAGGCAGCAAGCTACATATATACGTGACAATTTCAGCTCTTTGGATCAGGTTTTCGCTGTTACTCTTAACTTTGAATTGTAGATTGAGGTCAATGGTCATAGGAGATATTATCTGTTAATAGGTTTTTGGTTAATTCGTTATACGAAAAGTAGTCACTAGACATGAGATGCCAACATGGAGCATAACCTGACGGTATAGTAAGTTCATGTTTAACTATAGTTGTTGACAGCAAGGCTTGTTTGAAAAGCAATACTTTTATATAAAGCGCATTGCTAGTCTCAATTGAAATATGACCTAGTCTAGGTTTGAACTGATTGATTAAATTCAAACCTAGTGAAATAGCAAACAATCAGTTTTAGAATTGGTTGGTTATCATGGAAAGAATAATATGAAGTCAATTTATCTTGCTCAAGTCTCTGGGCAGATGATTAAAAACTAAATGCATTATGTATTGATGATGTTGATGATTATCGGTTTTCGTCCAGCTAATAAAACTTTAAAGGATGACTTGAATGGTTTGAAAATATTGAATGTAGGCCAAGGATGCACATTAGCTGGTTATTAAATACAAGAAGAGATGAAGAGGGTTTGAGGTAGAGCTAAGATCACATGTTGAAGCAGTAAAGAAGGATTTGACATCCATACAACTGTTGGAGAGCATTGTCCTGGATTTGTGGAATGAAGAAAATAGATGAAATTAGAAGGGTTAGGAAAGCTTCATTTAAATTCTATCTTTTTTCCTTCTAATCCGATATAGCTGTGACATAGCAGGACAGATCAATTTTTAAGTCCTTATGAAATTGAGCTGAACAAACTTATTGCCGTCATTTAGTAAAATGGAAACTCATTTCTTCCTTATTTGGTGCTTTTGGGCATTACTTAAAGGACAGGGTCATCTTTTGGTAGTTATTGAAGAAACTTCAAAAGAGAAATATTAGTTTGAACTGAAATGTTGGTGTGTAAAACATTATGTACGACCAGGTACTTTCCAGAAGGCACTATGAGTGCATATCACATTATCTTTCAAAAAAAAAAACTATAGAGCTTGAAAGGTATCTTTAGCGGTTACAGGAATGGAGGTTCCTTAAATTAACTTGCAAATTATTTTTACTAAATAATGCATTTGAAATATAAAATCACGTATTATTATGAAATTGCTGGACTTTAGAGCTTAAAATATAGATTCAAAAGTGGGTATTAGTGAATGGGAACTGAATCAGATTGTGACCTTGAACTGCTATTCTCTTGAGGACTTTGGGGTTTTAAGGAGTGGAAAAAAAACAGAAAGAACCTCTTAAGAATTTTTATAATTTATTTTTCTATAAGCATGTGGCACATTTTGCAACAATAGTCCCTTTGGTTGGCTAACACGTCTTGACTTAAAACAAGAAAGGAGTATGAAACAATTTTTAAGAGATTATAGTGTACAGCAGCATTTTAGTGATGGTTGTGGGCTGCAATTAGGTAGGCCATAGCTTCCTTGTATATATCTGAATTTATTTCTAGCATACCCTTCTTCACTTGAAGTTCTGAAAATTGGGCATTTAATTGGTGATGATGCATCTATGGCTGGTTAAATTTTGTCCTCTTCAGAAGCCAAAGGTTCTTTGTTTAAAGAAGACCTTCTGGTCCAAAGGAAAGTTCCCTTGGTTGTTAGTAAGTCATTAGTACATTAATTTATCAGTTTGATCAAGTTTTGGGTGTTTAGCTATATTTTTGTAATTTTCATGTTGCTGGAATGGGCCTTAGCCATGGTCCGTTGGGTCTAAATTTGGGCCAAGTTATTGGGGCTTTATATGGCCCTTAATCTGCATAAGTTGCCCTTATTCCTAGCTTTAATGATTTTTTGAATCCTAGATTTTGTTAATCCCAGTATTTGTAGTTACGGGACTCTTGGTATTCCAGGTTTCCTAGAGTTTATTTTAAATAAAAATGTGAGTTATTGAGAATTCTTTTAGGAAACTTATGATTGTGTGATTGTTTCCTCTCTTCTTCTTTTCTCTCTGTATTTATATAAGTATTCTTGGATTAGTGTTCACAGCACAAGGGACTGCCTCTTAAATTTGCTTTATACTAATGCTGCTGCTTAAAATTTTCAACGCTCTTTCACTACATTTAGTCAAACCGAATTGATTCTTAAACCCTAGCCTTAATTCCTCCATGGCCATAAACCTTAAAATGCCTAATTTTCTTAACCTAGCAACTGCAAACTGTAAGTAGGTAAACTTTCCCAAATTTGCTCAGCTATTGTTTGTTCATGCAATTTTATTTAGAATTGTTAAGGTGACGAGTTGCACAAGAAGGTTCCAATGTGGCATATTTTTTCTTTTTATTAATATAAATTGTTAAAACATTGTAACTAATACTTATTGTCCTTCAAAACTTAGAATATTTAGGTATAGCTACACGGTTTTGAGTTAGTATTATTCTATATTTGCTTGCAGGTGCATTTGAGAGAAAGATAGATAGCAAATCAACCATGACAGTTTTGCACATACTTCTTTTCTATTAAGCATGTACATAGCTCTATTAAGAGACTACATATCAAGAACCTCAATTCCATGAATTGGGATTAATTTTTATGGAGATAATATTTCATTTAAATTCCTATTTTTAGTGCCCAATATCCCATGTTATGGATGTTCCTACTTTCTTAAGATAACAGCATATTAAATATGGTGTAATTAGAAGTATATTAGCTCTATGATAGTGACCTATTTCTCTAAAGATAAGAAAGAAAAATATGAAACTCAATTTGGCCCTCTTGAAAAGAATTCCTAGCTCCATCCTGGATGACAGCACCAACTTTTGCAACATGACATACGGTCATGTCCTGCAAAACTAAGCCATGATTTTTTTATAATGCATATGTGGTATATCTTCGTGCATACCATCGGATGGTAAGTCAGAAACTTAAAAGAAACTTGAAAGTTGTTGTAAAGAACTTGGGAAATCAATATTGACGCAAAGTTTGAGGTGGATATAGGAAAATTACATGATAATAACTTATTTGAAAGTGTTTAAGTTGGATGAATGATGGTTGCTCGCTATGGGAGATGACCTAATTTTAGCATGAAAATTTTGATGTAGGGTTCGATTGTTAAATGATGCAATATTGTAATATTGCTTGTGACAACGTAACCTTCCTAGGAGTTAAATAAGTATCAGATAGTACTCCATGTGGCAATGAACACATTAGTACTTCAGATTTAAAATTGGCACAGATTATGAGCGAAAAGGATATGAAAATTTAGAGGTCATTATACCATTAGAAAACATAAATGCAATTGAACTGCAATGTCATCTAATTATCGTAAAAGATATAATTAGGATGCATTCTCTTCTATTTCTCATCTTTTTTATTCTGATTTATGAATATGATGGGTCACTTTATGTATGCATCTGCGCATGTATGTATGGTATTTATTTCATTTATTATATGTGTTTTTGAATGGAATATGTTTGGTAACAAGAAGTATAATACACATGAATTAGGTTATTTCTGCATTGAGAGAGGCAGGACTTGAATCATCCAATTTAATACTTGGTATTGACTTCACAAAAAGCAATGAGTGGACAGGTAATCTCTCCTCTTCCCGCTCCTTGGCTGATTCCTTTTATCTTAATTTATGGTTTTTATGAAACTGTACAAATAATTAGTTGCGAAAGAAGCTCACATTTTGTTTACTATAGGAAAATATTCATTCAACCGAAGAAGCCTTCATGCTATTGGTAGCTCACCTAATCCATATGAGCAAGCAATCTCTATAATTGGCCGTACTTTATCTCCTTTTGATGAAGATAATTTAATACCTTGTTTTGGTTTTGGCGACGGTTAGTACCATTGTATATTATTTGCCTCATGGTTTACCTCTTGAATTAGTTATCTTATTATACTTGTTTTTGGGTAGCATCAACGCATGATAAAAATGTATTCAGCTTCTATCCTGATCACCGATCTTGTCATGGTTTTGAGGAAGCTCTTGCACGGTACAGAGAGATTGTTCCGCACTTAAAGTTGGCAGGTTTTTGAAGATCTTCCCTTCTATTCTGTTTTATTGCTTTAAGAATTTTGTAGGCCTTACATCATGTTTGATTTACATATCTATTGTTTTATTCTAATGCCTTTAGTTGAAGGAATTGTCATTTTTAATTTCATGGTCATCATCGAACTTTATTGCTCGGAAGATATTAATGCTTATAAATACTAACTTGTATGAAACAAGTTATTACTCATGAAACACTCGATGTGTCATAAGTATGTAAAGGTTTTCCCTATTGGCATGAACATATAAATAACGAATACACACATACATAAACATACATATATGATCAACAGCAACAAACTAAGCCTTTCCCTTCAAGTAGGGTTAGCTATATAAATTACATTGTGCCATTGTGGCTCTGTACAAGTCCAAACTTGGTAGACTCAATAAAAGTGGGTTCCTTTTTCTAATAGCTTCCATTCATAACATTTTTGGTCTTCCTTCCCTCTTGACATGGCTGTCCTATATTGAATAATATCATTTCTTGGGGGCTTATGTTTCTTGTACTCATTCCGAATCTTATCTTTTCTTATAGGCATGTATATCCAATGTAACACTCTCGTATTATCTATGCTTGTTTTAATGTATGTTATTGCGTCATTTCCCAACATTTGGTCATGTCCAAATTTGCTGTTTTAAGGATAAAGAAAAGAATATTCTTGACATCAATTGAAAAAAAAAGGGTGAAATTTTGAATAAAATTCTAGGAGATTCCTGCATTTATGCATATTTTAATTTCATAACTGTATAAATCTGTCCAAAAAATTTATCCTGTAGGTTAGGGACAGAGTCAGGATTGAATGGTAGGTAGGGGGCCCATTGTTGTTTGAGTTAAGAGATAATATACAATATTACATAAATTTTTCTATTATTTTAAAATGAAATTTTTAATTTCAGTTTTTTATTCAAATTCTTAGTTTTGCTCATAATTTTCATGTGAAATGGTTGCAATTTTAGTTTTACAAATTTTTAATTAAATTTTGTAATGTCTTTTATTTTCAATCAAGAGTGAAGTTATTTATCTACTTATTTAGACACATTCACTCGTGCACGCCTTATACACATTGAATGATAGAATTTGATTGTATTTCTTGTAATCTCAAAGATATTTAATTTATACTAAAATTACAGTCTTTTAATCTCAAAGATCTTAGGTTGTGTGGTTCCCAATGTTGTCACATTCTTAGCATTCTGTTTTCAGTCCAGACTTATAATCCCACAATGGTGTATGAGGTTTCTCTTAAATGCTATGTGTTTGAGCTAATCCTTTAGTTACAGTCGTATTTAACCTTCAGAATGGTTGCAGAGATTTGAATATGGTAATGTCTTACCCTTGTACCAGGTCCAACTTCATTTGCTCCAATTATTAATGCTGCAATTGACATTGTGGATGGAAGTAATGGGCAGTATCATGTTCTTGTCATTATTGCAGACGGGCAGGTTGATAAAACATGCTTTGTGCACTCAGTCTTAAATCTTTTATCATGTATCCTTTTTCTTCTATGCATCAATCATTTGAGATGTTTATGTGATTTCATAGGTTACAAGGCATCCTGACACACCACGTGGAAGGTTTAGTACACAAGAACAAGCAACTATAGAATCCATTGTTGCTGCTAGGTAAAGAAGTGCTACTTGTAGTGATTACGTTTTTATTGTGTTCTTGTTGTTTTGATCATGGCTTTTGGTAAACAGCCATTATCCTCTCTCAATTATTTTGGTTGGAGTGGGTGATGGACCCTGGGACTCAATGCAACAATTTGATGATAATATTCCACATCGCAGCTTTGACAACTTCCAGGTATGCAAGCAATGTCTTTGAATCAATATGAACAGAGCAACCTTTCTGCTATCAAGTTTACTGTGTATTTTACTTTCCAGTACATATATAATTGTTATTATTAATGTTGTTTCATGGCATTCTTGGTCACCATCAGAGAGTTGAGCCTGCAATTGCAATGTGCTTTTTACATATAGTGGTCTCTTTACAAAGGGTTGTCTAATCCAATTTATTTTGTGCTAGTAAGTGAAACCTCTGAAAGTGTTCTGTGCCACCATTTCTTTGCAGTTTGTCAACTTTACAAAAATCATGTCTGAGAACACAGAACCATCAAAAAAAGAAGCAGCCTTTGCTCTTGCTGCCCTCATGGAAATTCCATATCAGTACAGAGCTACCCTGAATATTCGTTATGATAGGTAAGGCCATAAGCCAGCTTTCAGTATATATTTAATTTCAGTTTGGAACAATTGCAAACATAAAATTGTTAAAACTTATGCAGTAGAGAATCAGTAGGTGGACATCAAAGACCACTTCCACCTCCACAAGAAGTGATTGATCACGATAATGCTGTTAAATCGATCCCACACATGACAAACTATGAAATAGTGGAACCAACAGCCCCAGCACAACCTGTAATGGGTTCCCAAGCAGAACCGGTAATAGGTTTTCTTTCTTTCTTTTTTTCAATTAAGTTTTCCTCCTTTTTGCACAAAATTCTATTAAAATCCATAGATTGGTCTTGAGATGTGCATTGTGTTCTTCAAGGTCTGCCCTATCTGCTTGACAAACCCAAAGGACATGGCTTTTGGATGCGGTCACACAGTAAGTGCATCTTGATCAAATTATATAGTTTTTAGATTTCTATCACTAATTTAAAATACAGTGTTTGGTATACATTATAGATTTCTGCATTGGGAACATATTAAAGAGAATCTCTTCAAATGAACTATTTAGTAATATGCTTTCACCTTCAACTTCTTTTCATTAAAAAGCTTTTTATATGAGGTTGGTATTTGTATGTCTAGGTAGCTCTCACTTGTTGTAATAAACTTTTAGGTTGCTGTCTCTATTCAAAATAAAGTTTTGGGCATACAGGTCTAGGTAGACGCACTGGGAACATATTTCTAGAGATGCTGTTCTGATTTTGATAAGCAATAAGCTTTCCCTTAAGTAATTTTTTTCTTAAAAGAAAACAAAAAATGATAAGTGTTTATTGTCGCAAACAAAAGATGCCCAATGCACCCTTAAGAGCAGCTACAAGTTCCAAAAGAGGGATAACTAAAATGGAAAATGCTACAAGGAAACTGTCAAATGTGTATATAGGAACCTCCCATGCCTCATGTGGCCTGCTCCATGCCCTTAACATCCAATTTTTTAATCTTTTAACTCCCTGACCATCCTCAAGCTTCTGAGGAGCAATGCAGATGTTGGCGCAACTTAGGGTAACCTGATATATTTAGAAAGCCCATAGATTAAATTTTCTTGTCACATGACTCTACCAACACATCCCTCCATGTTTTTCATAAAGCACATATTTCAAGTTATCAGCCACAAGCATCAATCGTAAAAGGACTTCATTCATCTTGTGTCATATTGGGATGCTACATGAGCAAAGTGTTGGACTTTGTACTGATTCAACATGCTTAAGTAGTAGTTTAGGTGTTGTTAGGTGAGACAGGTTACAAATTTGTCAAGTTTTAAGGTTCAATAGATGCAAATTAGAAAATTTTCTCATATAAATCTATTTTTTCTCATTTTGAATTATATTGTTAGTGCCTTAGCAGTCTTGAAGGATTTTTACTTCATCATGCCCTGAATTGCATTGGTTAAGTGCCTATGAAATGGCTAATGAAATCTGCCATAAATCATAGCAGATGTTCTACAAAGCTAAATGGAATACTTTGTATGCACCTCGAACAGTTCATGTGGATGGTATTTATGGATAATAGACAAATTGTTTATCATATTTATCTTTTCTTGTTCAAAGACTTGCAAGGATTGCGGAGGGACAATTTCATCATGCCCAATCTGCCGGCAGCCGATAACGACACGCCTGAGACTGTATACCTGATTGAGAGAGTGCTTTCTGGTTCTAGATGTTGAATGCTATGAAACATATCAGGACACCAACAACATCTCATGGAACAAAGCTTGGTTTTTTTCTTCCCTTTCAAAGGTCCCACTTTGGAATATTTTGCTTCCACAAAGTTCTTTTCATTTATTTTGTTACAAGTAATTGTTTATTTTTGCAATGCCTAGCAATATTTTAAAACTGGATGGTTGGCGGACTGTTAAATCAGATTTTACCATAATCTAAGTTTTGACATAATATTAAAAATTTTCTGAATTATTTAGAAAAATTTAAATAAGTTTTTATTTTTTTATTTATGTTCAATTAAGTCTTTATATTTTTATTTAAAATTAAATAAATATTTATAATTAATAATTAACTAATTGTTATCAGTTAAAATATTATTAGTTATTATATTCACGTGATATTGACGTGACATGTTTATGTTATAATAGATGACGATATAGTATATTGATATAACATGATGATATCATAATATTTTACTCGTGTCAAAATTATGTTAACGTCACGTGGATTTAAAATAATAAGTGAATTTATTTGACAATAACAATTGGTCAATCATTCGTTTTAAGAATTTATTGGATTCAAAATAAAAATATAAAAATTCGATGAAATGCAATATAAGAATAAGTGTTTATTTGAATATCTTTACGTAGTTTAAAGATTTTTTTTGAGTATCATATCTTAATCTTATAAAAATATTTTATAACTATTGAGATTTAAACTTTTAAAATTTTAGATTTTTATTAAATTTTAACTAAATATATTTTTTTAAAGACATTCATCATATTTAATTCTTATTTCAAGATAGAATTGTATTGTCAATAACTTTTATGTTTCAATCAAAATATTTGGTTAAGTTGATTGGATTGGGAGCGTTGCTTTAATCAGTTCAATTGTTGATTTATTATTTATTGATGTCTAAAGCAAGTGTTACAGATATTATATAAAGAAAAAAATGAGATGAATTTTGAATTTATAAATATATATGTTGGAGCATTATTTTTATTTAAACTCTTGGATATATAAAAGTATTTTTTTTTACTTAAAATATATATTTTGAGTTAAAGGTGTAAATATGTCACAAATGATATCAAAATTTATTTAATTCTTTAATGATGTGACTAAATGCACGATCTTCCTCATGTTTTCATGAGTTGGTATTTTTAATTATTTAACACATCAAACCTAGAGGCAAACAAACTTACAAGGAAATAGCTTTAAAATGTTTGTGATAAGATCACAGACCAAATTATGATTACATAATTCCTACTTTCCATAGGGTTTTATTTCCTTGTCTTGAAAAATAAAAGCTAATAAAACTAAGATTTTTTTAATTTAATTTTGATTTAGTCCAATAGAATTTAGAACCAATTTCCACAAATGCAACCTAATTAATTTTTTTTAGTTCAATCCAACAAAATCAATTGTCATTATCAACAAAAGCAATAAAAATAAGTTTTTTTTCATAATATTTTAATTTTGCAAGTTAGTTGCAAAATTAGAGAAAATAGAAGAAATCCAAGAAAAAAGAATCAAATCCATATATAAATTACAGCTTTTCCAGTGTTTTGATTTCAAAAAGTTGTTGCAAATTAATTAAAAAATAATAAATTTTAAGCAAAATTTCAAATTATGCTGACTCTACTGATAATCATATTTATTTGATAAAAATAAAAATATAAAAATTTAATCAAATATATTAAAAAAATAAAAAATTGTAATTTATTTAAATAATTCAAAAAATTTTCAAATATTATACCTTTCTTAAATTCTTGCCCAAGGTCTAGACTCTAACCGAATTCCTATAGAGTCGGATACATGTAATATCGCTCAGTCAAAATGTCCAGTGTAATTAGCTATTAATTTTTTCAAGGTAAAAAATAGCATAGTTCGCGGGAAAGCTATTGGACGGTCTATTGAAGTTAGTACATATCGACGGCTGAGAACTAAAGGATCCTCCAAACGTGGTTGACACGGTGTACCACACAAGATTAAGCGTTGGTCTTGTTGTATTGCACTTAAAACAGACATCGATCTTATCCACGGTGGACAACGAAAGGCCCACCAACTTACTCTAACTCCTTTCAGCAGCAGAATAATTCCTCTCTGCCATAAATTATAAAACCCTAAATTATTTAGTTAAAGTATAAATAAGAAAGAAAATAAAAAAAAAATATAGTACTAAATAAAACCCAAACATTCTCTCTGTTAAAGTAAGACCCATTAGCTGAACTGCTTCTCTCTGTCTCCAGAAAGGAAAAAAAAAAAAGAAAAAAGAAAAATTTGAATTCATGAACCGGCGGAAGCTTCTTCTCAATGAGAGAGTAGAGGTAATTGCTGCCGTCTTTTTTTTTTTCTTTTTAAATGGAAAATTTGATTTATTTTATTGTCCTTTTCTTTAATTTTCGGTTTTTATTGTTCTGTTTGGTTTCTTACTAAAAAAAGAGAGGGAAATTTGATTCAAAATTGACATTAGTTTTAATTTTTGTTTGATTTTTCTGATCCACCTGCAAGTTGAGAAGTCATTCGAATTTATCCTGCATTTCCCTGGCAGCCAAGCGGGAGACTTGTCCGTTGTTTCTTTCGAAAATTGTGATTTCTTAGCGAAATATCGAAAAATTACATGCGTTTGAGTTGATTCCTGGCCGAAGCCTGGAAATCTTTTTTTACATTGTTTTCATTTGATTTTTTTTGAGAAATTAAGGTTTCGAATCTGAAATTTCGTAAATTTTCCCGCAATTTCTGAGTAAACCACTCGAGAGCGCATTTTCGCTGGCGATTGTTAATTTTAAAATCATTTGTAATTATAGTTTGTTAAACTTGAATTTGAGTTAGTGCATAAATCTTTATTGGTTTTAATTACTTTTTGAGTGAGATACTGAGATTTGATTCGTGAACACAAATAAATGTTTCTTTTTCCTTTTTTAAATTAGAGAAAAGCTAAGTAAAGGAGGCTAAGGCATCTCCTAAGTATTTAATTTTATTTTAAATTAAAGAGAAGTTCCAAGCTAATATCCCCATTCTCTGCACTGTCAAAAAAGTTCAGTGAGATTAAGTTAAAACTGGAATAGTTCTTAGCTTGAATATGCAAGTTCTTCACAAGTAATTATTCCTGTTTCCAAGTTAAAAAGGTTTTTTGTATATTTAGGTTTTTCTTTTAACCTATCTTGATTGTATGTAAATGAATGTTATGAGTTTTAGTGATGTTTGGTTCCTGCATTGATCAAATTGTTAGATTTTTTTTTTCACAAAATGTTGCATTTATTTGGTTTGCTGCTGTGCCGATATGAATTCCATTGTGGCTTGTTTATAGGTTCGCCAGTTTGAGGAAGGGCTGCGGGGGTCATGGCACCCTGGGGTGGTTGTTGGTGTTTCAAACTTATTTCGATCAATTGAATATGATGAACTCTTGTGTGAAGCAGGTGACTCAAAGCTCATCGAGTCCATACCTGTGACGGAGGCAATTGAAGGTCTTCATAGCCGTCGCCACGTCCCATCAACCTATCGTGGGCATATACGACCTCTGCCTCCCCTGTCTCAACCTTATTCTGATCAAAAGTTGGGTTTTGGGGTTTGTGTTGATGCGTTGTTTGAAGATGCATGGTGGGAAGGGGTTATTTTGGATAATGATGATAATGCATCTGAGCGGTCTGTGTATTTTCCTGATGAGGGTGATGAGTGCAAATTCAGTGTGAGTCAATTACGTGTAGCTCATGAGTGGGATGAGTTTATGGGCATTTGGAGAGAACGAGGTGTATGGATAATGGTGCAGTTAGCGAAGGAGCTTGAAGGTGATGTTCCTTTGGCTTGTTGTGTAAAGAAAGTTTGGTCCTCCTTACGTTTAAATTATGGGTTCATAAAGATGATCTCTGAGTGGACTTGTGGCGTTCAAACTGTTTGGAAGAAGTACTTCATGGAAGTTGTTCAGGAGATTGCAGTTGGGTCAAGCCGGCGCAATCTTGCTAATCGCAAAATTTTGGCATGGATGGTAGGAAAGAAAGGAAATAAATTAAAGGATCCTGGGGAAGCAAATCCCCATTTATCTGATACTTTCATGCAGGCAGGGAGCTGCAATGATCTCAAGGCTGTTAAATCATGTCAAAAGGGAAAGGGAAGAGGTTCTCTTGGTAAGCACAAAGGTAGGAAACGGTCTGTAATGTCAAAATTGAAACATGAGGAGCTATCTACATTAAATACATCTACTAGGAAAAGTTTTCAGGCAGATAAATCATGTGGGGAAAAGCAAATGACATCAGGTGTATCTTTGATAAAGAGTAACTACAGTATAAATGAGTCTGATCAGATACCCGATCATTTTACTGATGCTAATAAAGAAATACTTTCTTCTCCTCTTCCCATACAAAAGGAGTCTGGTAAACTTGAATCTGAAATAGACAAGCAAAAGTCTTCTACAGTTTGTGAAAATGAGGGTAATCAGTTCTCTGTTGACAGCTCAGGAGGAAGTGAAACCATTTCTTATGCTGTTTCTCATGTTCAAGACAATAAATCAGCTTGCAGGAGTTCCAGAAAGCATGGGCAGATTGATAATAATCTTGCTGGCATTTTTCCTGACTGTAGCAAAGTGCAGGTGAGCAGGCAAGGGTTCTTCTCTGTTATTCACAAAAAGAGAAGATCTTCATTAATGAGAAAAAGGATTTCTAATAAATATCAACGACCAAATTTAAAGGTTACAAATCCATTGAAGGTGGGCAAGGGGAATAACAAGGCTTTTTTTGTTGTTTATAAGCTGAAAAGTGATTCAGTGATGAGGAAAAGGTTTTCAAAGAAACCTAAGCAGGCTGATTCAAAAGTTGAAGCCATCCCAAAGAAAAGGGGGAAAGGCCTATATGCCATACTGAAAGAGGATGACTTAATTTCTGGTCATCATCATCTGAATCTTCCTTTTGATAATTGTGGAAAAAAAGTGAGGCTTAAAGACATGGTGTCTCGTTCTCGTAGGCGCAAGAGGAAGTGGCGATGTCGTGGCTCCCGACTGCGTGATACAATTTGTAGTGTCTGCCACTATGGCGGAGATCTTATTATCTGTGATCACTGCCCATGCTCATATCATTTAAGTTGCATTAACTTCAAGGTCTATTCTCTTCCTGTATCATGGACTATTTACTCTTGTGTTTCTGTGGCTAATTTAATTGCAGTATAAAAACTTGTTTACAGATCCCACAAGTTAAATACTTAGTAGCACATGCATTTTGATTTTTTTGGATGCTAAAATTCATGTGGTAAAATATTGGGTTATATCTAATGCTAATTTTTGGTTTTTGGTGTAACAATAAAATTTTTTAGGTTTGGAAAGAGTTATTGCTGTTATTTGGACCAGTGCTTTCCTTTATGCTGGGAGGAATGCAGTCAGGTAGATCATTAGGGTGCTAGAAGAAAAGGGAAGCTTGTGATAGAAACCTGACTTATGTGCAGGGAAAAGGAATCAGAAAAAGAACTAATATAAGTAATAAAATTAATTTAGGGGCTAGCCAGTGACGTTTGGTTTTCCCTTTCTGGTACAAGGAAGTAGGTCATACTAACTGATTAACCTTGCTATTCTTAAGCATTGCTTAATGCACGCAGAAGCTGTTGAAACAAGTTAAACTTTTGGTTCTTTAGTTAGATCATATACCTATAATATAGACTGCTGGTTTCTTCTGCTCATGCCAAACTTGATATAACCTGACCAAATTGACAAAATATTGCAATCCCCTTAAAATGGGCGAGGTTCATTGAATGCATGCAGAGCTTTTTATTTCATTTTATTATTATTTTTGAGTTTTTATTACCCTGCCCAACTGATTACCTTCCTGCATTAGGATGTTGTCAAACTTATTTGAAAGAAAAAAACTGCTTCTAGAACTCTGCTGAATGTGTACAATCGTGCATATGAATATGGTAAATTTCCTTATGAAGTTTAGTATCTTAGAATTAATAAATTTGAGCCCTCAGGACACAGTTGGCAATTAAAAATTTTTAAGGTAAAAAATGACCTATTTTATCAAGTTGTATAGGCATTTAGGATTTTTTTACCTTTTTTTTTCTTTTGGGTTCTTGGCAGAAAGGTAACCAAGGGAGAGAGAAAGAGAGGCTGGTAGAGGGACAGGTAAAGGAGTGGGCATTGGTGGTCCCTTGGTATCCAAGACCAGGAAATAGAGAGAACGGCTCCTTCTTGAATTTAGTAGTAGATAAAACCTGAATTTCTTTGATTACATCAATAAGAGTGCTTTGTATAGCATAAAACCCTGATAAGATTAAATCCTAGTTTGTAATTGACTCTTAGTCTTGGTTGTCCCAAAAAGGCATAAAACCCTTATAATTAAAACATGACACAGTATTGCAGTGTCATGCTGCAGTATTTGCTATGGTACCACTATAGGCTTTTTTTCTCCATGCACACTTTCAGAAAGTTTTTGGTTCCTGCAGCAGCCAGGATAAATCATCATTGAGTAAGTTTTCTTTGTGATTGGGGTTTTTAATCTGTTCATTCAATTTGTCCTTTGAGTTAAGTGTGGCGCTGAAATGGATGAGATTTGCTTTGTTTATGAATACATAATACATTATTTTATGAAGGGATTGTGGCTGATATACTATGAATTTCTAAATCCCTTAGTGTATATACTTTATAGTATCGGTGCATTAAATAGGATTTGCAGTTCATTTTGATTTGACTTTTGCTTCATGTTTTTCTTGTTTCAGGATGTACCTAGTAAAAAGTGGTTTTGTCCATCTTGCTGTTGTGGACTTTGTGGCTTGAGAGATTCCAAGAGTTATAGTGAACAGTTTACAAATGCTTGTCTCCAGTGCTCCCGTCAATGTGGGTTTGGTTCATTGGAATTTGTTTAAATCTGTCATTTGTACCACTGAGTATTTAACAAATGTTTATTTTTTCTTGTAGATCATGTTGCTTGCCTGAGTGAAGTTCAGAATCTATCTCCTGCAGACTATCCATTTGGGAGTTTTTGTAGTGAGGCTTGTTATAAGGTATAATTCCCTTTATTGTGTCTAAGCTCCTTTAAGGCTGTGATTTAATAGCTTTTAGGAGCTGCTTTATCCATCCACCCTGATCCTGTACTAGTCTCTTTCTCTTTTTCATGCTCTAGGTTGCTTATTCAAATGATTTTGAAAAGTTTGGTTTGCTGAATTCCTGAATTGAGTTATGTTCAGGGTGTTATTTCTGGATTTATTAGTGCAATTTTGCTGAATTTGCTTGTCTGCTTTAGTGAGAACAGTAGACTGAGTTTTTTTTATATTTCAACATGGTTATAATATGTGGCAACATATAATGCCCTTTTCAGTTGTGTTCTCAACTTCATCAACTTTTGGGAATTTCAAATCCCACTGCTGTGGATGGCTTAAGCTGGACGCTGATGAGATCGCTGAAAACTGTGTATAAATTTCCTGATATGTCAAAAACTCACACCTGGATTAAGCTATCCAGTGTACTAAAGGTTATCCATGAGTGTTTCGAACCTGTCAAGGAGCCTCATACCAAGAGAGATCTGGTCAGAGATGTTCTTTTCAATTCAGTGTAAGTTTTTTTTTTTTAATTATTTAAGTTTGGAGATGATTAAATAAATACTGCTACTGAGAAGGATATATATTATGTAAGATTATTGCTAAATGACACCAGAATTTGGATCATTCTGTAATCATAATCCAGCCAGGGACTTGCCATCTTCTTTCATGGATCATGAAAATGTTGGCTTATTATCATATTCTTGTCATGATTGGCATTGTCTATGTTGCCAGAATTTACTACATGTTGCTTGCAATTTCCTAGATCAAATTTGAGCGTAAAAGATATTTTCTACATGTCATTTGTGCCTAAGTTTATTGTTGGTCACAACAAATGGGCACCACACTCAAACTTGTATCTCTGCCTCAGCCTATGGCTCTCAACCACCTTAGCTAGGCCCTGGTGGCTATGTACATTTTTAAAATGGAAATTTCCAGCTATCCCTTTTTCCTCAGCTAAATGCATATTTTAGAATCTAACATTTGTCAATTTTTTCATTTTAGTATTCAATCTATTCTTTTGTTCAAGTATATAACTTTTTGGATTTATCCATTTAAGGAAAAGCGATTGGAAAAGTTAGCATACAATTAGTAAGACTAATGATTGCCTTGTGAAGGTATCCTTAACAAATATAAATTTGAATCCCTTAGTTCTATTAATGGTAATTTATTAACTTTTATCATCAATTTTTTTTAATAAATCAATCAAAAAGGTTGCATCTTAATTTGAATGAAATAATAGGTTGAATCCTCAAATCAAAATTTGGCAAATGTTAGATCTTAAAATTAGCATTTAAGCCTTTTTTTCCCAAGGAATTTAGATCTTATGAGCTTTGATAGGTGATTTGATCTGGACCTAACGTTGGAAGTAATAACGAGTGGTTGGTAATGTTTACTCTGTTTAGTTATTTGCTTGATCATCCTTTGATGTTTCCTGGCTGGTCAATCTGCTGGTTTGAAGACCTTGGGTTGCCATTGGTAGTTAACTGTTCACAGTGTTATTCTGTAGGCCTGGGTTTCTGTGCAAACAAAAGGGTTTCAGTAACTAGTGTTCTGTTCTTTGTAATGCTTCTCTTTGGAATGGTTTTAAGAGCTTACATTAATTCTCCTTTTGAGTTGCTTTCTGTTAATTTTTGTTGGACACAGGATTAACACTTTCTGTGTTGGAAATAAACTCTTTATGTGTGTGTGTGTATAATATACTTATGTGTATATATACACATACGTATATTTATACACACTCCACTTTAAACTAAGGAATTTATGGTTTCTGTTTATTGTAAGTTTCCTTAAAACTTTGTAAGCTTGAGCAAAATTTGATCCTTTTCCCCCTTTAGTTGAAATCCTTTTAAACCAGGCACAGAGGAAAATCCTATTACTTAGTCATTTGTAAAAGCTGGATCTTACATGAACTTTTGGTTACTGATACTTATCCTCTCTCTTTTTGTCTGACTCATACTCTCATTGAAGTTCCAAACTGAAACGATTGGATTTTCGTGGATTCTATGCCATGGTTCTCCATAATGGTGATGAAATTTTATCTGTAGCCACTGTGAGGTAACTGCTTTCTTCTCTTTTATTTTGATTTTATAGAGTGTTATGGAAAGTACTCACCCATAAGCTTTACTTTCATTATATTTGATTTTCAGGATCCATGGACTAAAGGCTGCTGAGATGCCTCTAGTTGCTACGCCTTTCCAATATCGTCGGCAGGGTATGTGCCGACTTCTTTTGCAGGAGTTGGAGAAGGTAGTTTCCTTGGACTTGCTCTTCCATGTTTTTTGTTTGTGTGGAAAATGGTCAAATATTTCTATAGTGAATATGAATGCGACATATTTTCATTTGCAGCTGCTCACTCAATTGGGGATTGAGAGGTTAGTCCTGCCTGCGATACCTCAACTGAGAGAAACATGGGAAAAGTCCTTTGGTTTCTTGGAAATGCCTCTTTCAGAAAGGCTGCAATTCTTGGGCTACCCTTTTTTGGCCTTTCAAGGGACCATAATGTTACATAAATTCCTTAAAAACCCTATGAATAATAAGGAGATGAGAGGTACCACTTATGGAGCTTGCCTTATTATTGAGAGACAACTGTATATTTTAATATTTATTATTCTTTCCTGGCTTTCTTAGTTGTATATTTTGCAGGAAAATCTCTTGGTTTGGGAGGAAATACGTCAAATGTTGGTATGGTAAGGTTTATCTTTTGGTTGTCTCTTTTATGCCATTAATAATTTAATATTTCATTTTAAGGTTCCATAAATTCACAACCTTGTTATTTAACACTTTGTTCTGGATCTCATTAAATTAGTGTAAGCTGTTTTTATGTTAATATATATATATATATATGTATGTATGTATGTATGTATGTATGTATGTATATGTATATGTATATGCAGTTTCTTCAAACTTCTTTCCCCATATAATTTACTTTAAGAAGTTGATTAATACTACATATTTCATTTGGGTCCAATTGCAAAGTTTTTGTTTTGTAAATCAGTTGTCTATCTGCTGGTAATTTTAGAATTTGAACATTTTATCAAATTCAGTGCTAATGCCGGTGTTCTAGTTGTCTTGATTTTACTAACAGAATCTATTTCCTGACAAAAGTTCTGATCTTAATCTTGTTTTAATGTTGTAGAAGCTCAAGCAAGGGTCAGTTAGCAAGGACAGGTTCTGTGGCTTGTTTTACAAGCGTAGGCCGAAAATGAAAGTTACCGGGAAAGAAAATTTGGTCAACAACCGTGGTGGACTCACACAACTTTCTGAGAATTTGCACAAGCGGAGACGAATACTGACTAGCAGAGATTAAAATACTGATGAGGAGCAGTGATTAAGAACTCAAAGGTGAACATCTATCTATTCTGCTTTTAGGCAAAATGCAGTTCGATGACTTATTTTGTTCACTGCCGTCAGTGCCATTGCAGTAAAATTTCAAATATGACTAGTGGACATTAGTCACCCATTTTGTTTATGTGACTTACAAACATACAATTTGCACCATATCTTGAATTGTGCAATTATGAGCTGTCTGACTTGCTAATATTGAACTCTCACCTGATGTTGAATTATGCAAACTCTTACTTCTGATAAACAGAATAAAATGATTTTTGAATAAGAGTAGTTTTTAAAGATAGCAGTATTGATTTGTATCTCCATTTATCAGCTTTTTCTCTAGTTTAGATAGCTTCTGTATGCATGTTATTTTACTGAATTTGATATAAAGTTCTGTTGGCAAATGGGAATACATATTCCAGTCGTGTTCTATTAGCTATTGCTTATGGGATCACATCCATTTGGTATCATCCAGGTGATCCTATGTGCCAGTCATCCTTTCTGTCAAACAGGGTATTATTGCATAAATATTCTTTTAGTATGATTAATCACCCCCAAAATTATCATTGTTACTACATCACCCCTTAACATTAATGTTCAAACAAAATTAGCTGTACAATATAAATACACATATTTATACTATGTACTGTATGTAATAGATTAATATATAATAATTGCATAAATAGCATTATGAGGTTTATTATATAGAAATAAATGTATTAAATGTATGTGTATACATATTGTACACACATATGTATAACCATTTCTGTATTATAGGAATGTATTTGATTATACACATACATAAATCAAATTAGGGGCAATTTTTTCATTAAGAAAAGATAGTTCATTTTGTTAGAGGTGAGGCTCTAAACCTAACTCTATATCAAACAAGGTGATAAAGCGTCACCTTTGATGAAATCATTAATGATCTAAGATTATATCATTGGTGATAATTTATTATTGAGGTGATGAATTCATTCAAATTATGAGATGTTGAGGTACATCAATTACCAAACGAAGTTGAGTACTGACCATGGCAAATAGGTTTCTTTCTAATAATACTCATTGTCACTGATATACAAGGTTGTAACTAAAACTAGGGTAAAAGATGCATTATATTGAGTAGACCGAATTCTTACTCACGTGACTTGATGTGATTGAGTTTGATATTCTGGTAAGAAAAGGTATGCTTCTCTTAAATTTTCTAGCATTATACACTGAATTTTTTGAGGCTAGTGGCTTATGTCATTTGGGTTTTTCTATCCATGATTATATATGTGAAGGGATGAACTTGTACTCGATACTTCGAGAGCAAGGCATGTGGGAACTCTGTTCTAGAGATGTGGATTGTTATTTTAAATGTCGTGAATGGTAACCATGGTTTGAAGTGATATTCTTTGAAATCATTGCTATGGGCCTAGGTTGAAGTGATGTGTTGTGAAATGATAACTCATTGACCAATGTAAGAAAAAAGGATACTAGACTTTGCATGCCTTTACTTGTCTACATGAACCATGGTAGGACCTTTGCATTGATTTTGTGGTGGGTTGCCTAAAGTATTAGAGTGATTTGACATTATATTTTTTTGCGGTCGATAAGTTTTAAAAAGTAGCCCTTGTATGTTTGAAAGTATCGTGAGTCGATATGCAAAGATTATCTCTCAAGAACTGTGTGTGCATAGTTTGATTGAAAGTACAGCTTTGGACCAGGATGTGAATTCACGAGTCAACTTGTGGGAAATTGTGGTAGATACTAAATACCAAATTCGATGTTGATGCCTCAAAGTTTTTCCTTGAAGAAGTGTGTCTGCGTAATTTGACTAAAACTATGGTCTTCTACCAAGATGTAAAACTTGTGAGCCACTTGTTGATATAACTGTTGTAGACATTTGAGTATTTCAACAAGAGTTGGGTGACCATACTCATTGGGATGAAGTATTTCATGTTCCAGAATTTGCGTGACTGATGGTGAGTAAGACTGCAGGCTGTAGTCCAGAATTGTTATTTGCCCATTCATTTGATTCTTTATTGCTCATCCATGCCCAATTGCTGAAGCAATAATGTTTGCTAGCTACATGTTGCAGATTCATGATGAGTTAAGATGGACTGTTTGCACTTAATAATGTAATTTGAAACGCTCAAGCTGTTAGTCCAGAAACTTTTTTTCTAGATTTGATCTTGAAGCTATATCCACGGTCATCATCATCATCATTAGTATTATTATTATAGTTGTTTTTACTTGTAAGAATCTTTGTTCTAGACATGAAGAATGAGTTGTCAATGGAATGGCAAATGGTGCCTGCACTTATTTGACAATCTTCATTTGGGTTGCTCATAGATCTTATTAGGTTTTTACTTTTGGTTAAAATCTAATGTTTATATTTCAAGATAAGAAAATAATTATAATTTTAAAATTTTAAAATTATCATCTCTTTCTAATTATTTTTTGGTACAAAATAAGAGAAATAACAATTATTCTAAAATTACAAACCTAATTCATAAATTCTATTTTTACTATTTATAGTATTAATTGCAAAAAAATTTATATAATTAAAAAATCTAAAAAAAAACCCAGGTTCTTCTCACCCTCAATATAATTTGATGTTGAATATAATTTTCAAAAAAATGTGATTCATTTTCCAATTTTATTAAGAAATTAATAACCACACAATGTGTGGATTAAATAGTTAAGATCAAAATAAAAAAAGAGTTTTAAGAAGGATCGGATTTAATTTGGAGTAATTAAGGTGTTACTATTGTGAGCGTTACCATCGAGGCTCTTGTTTGTGACTAGACGTGAAGGCAAGGGAGTGTTGTCGTTGCTGACAGTGCTGGGGGTAATGCGAGCAACTTACATTGGTTTTCTGTTCTAAATGGATGAGACATTGTAAAGGGGCTTGTTTAACTTTTGGTTGTGCTGGGAGTGATGAAAAGTGCGTTAGTTTGATCTCCGACACATCCATTATAGATAGTTTTCATGGTCATATGCATGAGTATTCGAGCATTTCACTTATTAATTGGTGCATAATTTTTTATTTAAAATAAAATTTGAATTTTTTTAATTAAATATATATATATATATATATATATATATATATATATGTATATACAAGAGAAAGTTGTTCTGCCTCTGTGTTGTTCTGTTTTACTACTTTTTTATGGTAATTTTTTGTAATGAAAATTAAATAATTAAATCAATATTCATACATTTCAAAAAAAAAATTAAAAGGTTCTTACTTTATGCAATATAAATATAATAAAACGTACCACAAATAAAAATATTTCAAAAAGACTACTTTTAAAATGAATAAATAATTGAAAATGTACAGTCTTGCAATGAACTTCTAAATTACAAGTATTAAAAGAAATTAAGGAACAAAATTAAATAATGTGTAATAAGGCACCTTTGTGATCAAGCTCCAGTAATAATACATTAAAACCTCAGCCCATTCTTTAGTTCTAACAAACAAGCAATTTTCATAAAAAAAAAATACGAAAAGCAAAATGGTTGAGCTGTTAAGTTTTGTTTTTCCCTTTCTTTGAGACATATGAGAACGGACTAATAGATGCATTTATCAAGTATAAGAAGATCGTGATATTCTGTCTCATTTAATTATGCAATATTTTTGTTACATTGATTTTTTACACTTGTAAAGGAGATCTATTTTATTTAGGTTTACTTCGATCCTAATACCTTTTATACGTGTTTTGATACCACTTAATATGAAACCACATTTTCAACTCAAAAAAATTACCTATCAGCTGAAGGAAGGTTGTAACATTTCATGCCAGCCAATTTTATCGAGTTTTATTTTCAACAATTCCAGGTTGCTGTTAAGTTACTCTCTTCTCTCTTAAGTTTTATCCTCTAAAAACAATATTTTTTTTCCTTATTTTCAGTGGATTTTTATCTTGAATTGAAAAAAATTCAGATTTATACCACATCCAGCTCTAACGATTTATCGTCAAAATCAAGCAAAAGAAAGTTACAATATCGAATATCAGTATAGAAGCCAGAGAAGCAACCTTATGCAATAATTTTTGTAATAAATCAGTTGGCTTCCTTGCAAACAATAATAAAACTTTCTTTAATAATTACAAGATGAGAATGTCCATTGGCTTTGATTGCTAAGACTACTTCTTACAAACAATTCCTTAAATGGCTTAATTAGGACAAGTTTAAGAAAGAAAAAAAAGTTCAAAATACGCACCAAATCCCTATATTTATACATTTTATCTAATTTAATACCTTTATTCAATACCAAAACAATTTAATTTTTTAATTTTGAGAATTGCTCCAATTTAATCTCTTCTCCTCACAGCATCCAATTTTGTTATTAAAAGTGATTACATCAACGTTGATGTAACACTGACATGACACTTTTATTGACATGGCATCACCATGATGATGTGGCATTGACATAATGACGTGACACTAACATGCTAACATGTTGGTGTCACGTGGCAACGCTAACGTGGCAGATCGAGAAAAAAGATTTCTAAAAAAAAAATTGTGCTAGATCATAAGACTAAATTCAACAAAATATATATTATAGGGATTAAATTGAACAAAATTGAGGTGATTAGAGACTAAATTGAAACAAATATTTGAAAACTACAAATCTTTGAATAGATGATACATATACTTATTAATAAACTAATGTTTAAGTGTAAACGATTTGTGATGTTAAAAAATATATATAAATATTTTTTTACTTGATTATTTGATTCTATAATAGCTACATTAATTTATCTTCTTTATAAAAAGTAAATTTGAATTTTACTTCTATAAAAAAATTCTAATATATTATTTTAGATATGTACTTATAGAATGACAACATCATCATTTATACAAAACCATAAAAATGCTTAGAATTAGAATTTCATTTTCGCAATTATAAAAGGCCATAGTTACTTTTGTCTTTGGCCACCCCTTAATCTTCTTCTTTGTTTTTCTCATCAAAAGTTTAATTCATCGATTAATTATTACGAAATTATGGCAATGATGACAAATTTATGTTTTTCGATCTTATTTGGATTTTATTTCTTAAATTTTTTTAATTCAAGGACCAAACAACTTTCTGATAATAACGTCTGTATGTGTCTAAGCCTCTTATTAGATTCATAGAATCTGAGCAACTCCACTCTTTTAATTTTTTGTTTATTTTTATGCTTTTATTTTATTTAATATTTTAGGTTATATTTGTTATGTTGGAATTTTTAAGATTAAAAATTACATTTATGATTAACAGAGTTAAATATAATTGTAAATATTTGTATCATTTTATTTTGTATTTATGAATTTTTTGTATATCAAAATTAATAATTTAAATTTAAATTTAGTAGAATTTGATTGAGGTTTTTGAATTTTAATAAAATCATTTTATTAGAAACTTTGAGTAAATTTAAATAAAAGGCAAATTAAGTAAGGGTTGAATAATTTCAAAAAAATGAATATGCAAATTGTCAAAGTTAGAACTAAATCAACCTATTTTACTAATTTAAGTTCAGTTAAAGTTAAAAATTAAGTTAAATTAGAATATAAATTTTAAATTTCTATATTGTCATAAATAAAAGAAAAAAGAATTTATTTAGTCTTTTTATATTATTTTATTCCAATATAATGCAAGTTATTCATCCAATCTTGCTTTAGGTATGAAATTATTTTTTGGAATACTAGGTTTTTTTTTTAAAGGAGAATTCAAATTTAATTTTTGCAAAAAAAATAAATTAATGTACTTATTCTGGAATCAAATAATCAAGTAAGAAAATATTTATATATATTTTTTAACATCATAAATCTTTTACACTTGCACATTTAACTTATTAATAAATATATGTATTATCTACTCAAAGTTTTGTATTTTTCAAATATTTTTTTTCATTTTAGTCCCCAAACACTTCAATATTTTTTCAATTTAATTTTTGTACTATACATTTTTATTCAATTTAATCTTTACGACATGGTACAGCTTTTTTTGAAAAATTTTTATTGATATGCCATGTCAGCATTGCCACATGGCACCGAATGTCAGCATGTCAATGCTACGTGGCATTGCCACATCATCACATTACCAAAAGTGCCATTTCAATGTCATATCAATGTTGACGTCATTATCTTTAACAACAAAATTGGATACAATTAGAAGGAGAGACTAAATTTGAGTAATTTTTTCAAAATTAAGGATTAAATTATTTTGATTTTGAGTATATAGATTAAATTGAACAAAATATATGAGTATAGGACTTGGTGAGTATTTTGACCAAAAAAAAAATGGAGAAAGCAAAAAATAGTCTATTATTTTGTTTGAAAGGTTAAGCAAAGATGATTTATTAGCTAGAATGAAAGGAATGCCTCTTTTCTTGGGTCAAATGTGCATTTCTCATAAGAAGAAAAAGTTGTGCAAAAATGTATATATATATATATATATATATATAAATGTAAAGAAAAAGCCTTGCCTAACGAATTTTAAATCTAACCCTTCACAATGCATGTCATGCATCCTTGAATTAATATTGCAAATGGTTCAACACCAAATGTTTGGTCATGATGCCATTGATAAGGCGGCGGATGGCATTTCACTCTCATGCAAACTAACGGATACATCATTTGGACTGCTTGAGGAAGAGTTATCGAGTCTCTTCATATTTCCTTTCTACCCAATGAAATCACCATTTTTCTCATCATTAATTACCATAGCTTCACCAAATTGAGCATGCCTTCCATCATTCTTTGAAGAACTCCGTGCAGATTTTACACTTACATAAAAAATTTGTGCATCATTAACATCATTAATAGCGACGGATGCACTGTTGCAGCCTCCGCCACCACCTCTGTGGATTCTATTTCACCAAATTATATCGAGTCTTATTTTAAACGATTTGCAAGTTACTCTTGAGTTGCTCTCTTCTCTCTTAAGTTTTATCCTCTTGAAATGACATCATTTTTTTTTTGTTATCAATGCATTTTTATCTTGAAAATAATAAAAAAAAAGAGTAAAATACCTTGATTTTTCAAAGTTATGATCAAAATCGCACGAAAATTCATTAGTTTTCGAAATAAATATTTCGACCCAAGAACACAAACATCGTTAACAAAAATTATGAAAAAATTAAAATACTTTTTTTTTTATTAATTTAAAAAATTATTATTATTTTTAAAAAAATAAAAAAGGAGCACTAATCAGTGCTCTCAAGGGAGGAGAGCATCGATCGGTCTCCTTAAGGGAGCATAAGGCTCCCCATCTGGGAAGCACCAGGTAACATCAGCCTTTGGAGTTATTGTGGGTGATGGGCAAAGTACACTTTTTTGAGAAATGAGTGGTATCTATTAAGAGAGAGTTCTTCTAGAATGTATGCTGCGGTTAACAAAAAAAAAAAAAGAAGAGCATGTGAGCATAGGAATTGGGTTGGCAATGAGAGGTAAAATTCAAAAAGTCCCTTCAAAATACTTTAAGCAGACACTTTGATTTTTTTGTTTTAAAATGATATTTTTGTTCTTTGACAGTTAATACCGTTAATTAACAGTTAAAAAAATATTATTAGACCTGAGAGATAGGTAAATATTTTAATAATTAGCCTAATTTTTGTATATTTTTAATATAATTAATTATATTATTATTATAAAATTAAGAGACCTACTAAAAATTTAGGACCTGAAGCCTTGGTGGCTTTACCCTTGAGCCGATGCTGCTGCTAGGGGGAATCCGGGAGAGGTCCGTATTGGTGGGGTTATGTGCAATGATTTGACTAAAGTTAAGGCTATGTTTTCAAAATCCGCAAGGTACATGATGCAAACTTTGTAGAACTTAGAGCAATACTTGAAACATTTATCATCTTTGAATCTTCTAAATGGCAGCCTTCTCATTTTTTGATAATCCATAGTGATTCTGCTGATGCCGTTAAATAAGTCGGAGATGCGAATAAAACGTCATGGAAATATCGATAGGGGATTCTTAGAATAGAGTCTCTAAAAAGAAAAATTAAAGTTGAAAGATTATTCATACTTAGAGAAGTGCAAAAATGGTTGCTGACCAACTAGCCAATTAAAGATGGGAGTGTTGCGAGAGAATGATTTTATTCATATTTCTCCTTAAGGATGGTGCTTTCATTTCTTTAGCGATTTGTTTTGGATGGAAATTTGCTAGTCTTGTATGTATTCTACTTCTACGGTAAATTTGATTTTCCAGGATGGGGTTGGTAAATGGTGATGACAAGCTAGGTTCTCGACTTCTACGGTTAACCGATGACTTGCAATATTTATGGTATGTGGGTGTATATGTGCTTGGCTGTAAGTAGTACTACCTTCTAACAGGGAAGGTGATTATTGTGGTTTATGCTTTATCCAACTTTGGTAATGGGTAGTTGTGTTTATTGTTTTAACGTCTAGGGTTTTGAAAGACTTATGATTACCATGCTAGCTTTGATTTAGCATTTTAATCATAGGCTTCATTTCATTTCTGTAACGTGATTACCTCTTTCATTATATTAATGAACAACTTTTTATAAAAAAAAAAAAAAGCAAGCAACAAAAGAAATTTACAATATTGAATATCAGTATAGAATCCAGAGAAGGAACCTCATGCAATAATTTTTGTAATAAATCAGTTGGTTTCCTTGCAAACAATAATAAAACTTTCTTCAATAATACAAGATAAGAATGTCACATTGGCTTTGATTTCTAAAGACTACATCTTACAAATTTAATGACAATTAATTAGGACAAGTTTAAGAAAGAAAAAAGGATGGAGAAAGCAAAAAATTAGTCTAATTGTGTTTGAAAGGTCAACAAGAATGCATTCTTTTCTAGGGTCAAATGTGCATTTTTCATAGGAAGAAAAAGTTGTGTTTGTGCAAAAGGGCTATATCTCCATATTGAATTCAAGCAACAAAACACAACATGGATCTTAAAAAATAAGTATAATCTACAGTCATGAAATATATCTATATATATATAAGCAAAGAAAAAAGCCTTTCCTGATGAAAAGTAGTAATCATGGCTTGAGATCCAACCCATTGCAATGCATGTCATGCATCACTGGAATTAACGTTGTAAACGGTTCAATATCAAATGTTTGATCATGATGCCATTGATAAGGCCAATGGCATTTCACTCTCATGAGAAGTAACAGATATATCATTTGAACTGCTTGAGGAAGAGCTACCGGGTCTCTTCATATTTCCTTCCTGCCGGATATTATCACCAGTTTTCTCATTACCAAGCACCATAGCTTCACCAAATTGAACGTGCCTTCCGTCATTCTCTGGAGAACTCTGTGGAGATTTTGCACTGACATCAAGAATTTGTGCATCGTTAATATCATTAACAGTGGCAGCTGCGCCGCCTCCTCCACCACGGTCGCCACCACCTCTGTGGACACTACCATTAACATACAAGCTACCAATTACCATCCTGAATCCAAAGGCCCTCGAAGTTATCCGATAAATTACAGTTGTGATCCAAAATATCCAAGGCAGGCAAACAAGGGTAAAACCAAGAGCAGGAAGCAATACAGAGGATTGTGAATCAGGAATGGTCATGTAGGCCAAAAGGCAGCCACCTCCTGCAGCTATACAAATAAACAAAATGCAACTGATGGTCCATATGTATGCGCGGCCAGCCGTGGGATCTGGTTCAGGCATTTGGGAAATCTACAAGAAGGTTCAAATAATCTGAGTTTCTTTGTCATCATGATCCATGTTGCTGATTAATGGGATCGGAAGGATGGATCCATTTAGAGATGGGATTTTGCTGGGCGTTTTGTTGGTGATGATGTTGTTGCAGGGCTACGGTGGGATTATCCTAGGTTGGGTTAGAACTTAGACGTGTTCAAAAGTTTGTTTACGTAAAATATGGTTAATTTGTGTGAAAACCACAAGGAGACTACGGAGGGAGGGGGGGAAAGAGAAAGATAACGTGTTTGGTTTATATTATATTTTTGTTCATGCAATACCTTGATGTTCGCCTCCTATGACTACCAATTAATTTAATTTATACTTAAAAATTATTAGCTTGTCACTGTTGTTGACATAAATTCTGGCTGTATACCAAATGAGGGTGGTAAATTATCAGCGTGTTGTCGCAGAGTTAAATAATATTTTGAAAATTATTATTGAAATTTATTTTATAAAATAATTATACATTTTTTGTATGCACTAACATGTGTTTATTTTTGTTATTTTTAAAAGTAGAGATTGAGATTCTTTATATTTAATTATTTTTGAACAAATTATTTAAATTTTAAATTTTCAAAGAAAATATTTAACAATAAAATAAGAAGAAAAAAATTATAAGGACAAAAAGTTTCAATTTTTTTTTCTTCTTCCTTCCTCCCTTTGTTTCTTTTACCAAAAGTCTAAAACATTTTGGTCACATTAAATATGTAAGCTTGTAAACACTTTTTTTCACAAATAATAAATAATTTTTTTTCAAAGTATTTGTTCAAAAATTTTAGCAAAAACGGTTTGAAAAGATAACACTTAATTAAGTAATAATATATAAATTTTATATATTGCTAAGTGCAATATAAAATTCAAATAGGAAACACATTTTTAGTTTTCACTGCAAATACAAGAACTATCCATAAAAAGAAAGTGCAGAAAAAATTTATAAAAAAATAATGCATTCAATATAAAGAAAAGCTAAAGAGTAACCAAGCTCATTATCTCTATACGTGCATTTTTCTCCGACAGAATAGAACTGTTCTCGTCCCACTAATTAGTTAATATTAAATTCAATCTAGAAGGTTAATGCAAGTATAAGAAAAGAAAAATTAACTTTACATCTTCGGGCCAAGAAGAGAATATCTAAAGATGTGCAGTGAGGTTTATAAAATGGGAATGCATTGGTAGCCCAAGAACCCTAATGTAAATTCAATCCAAAGTGCTTCAACAAATTATTCAAGAGTAAGTGTGGTAGTTACAGACTGAATATTCGTGCTACTTACAGACGGCATTAAATGATACAAAAAATACCTAAGTGCCAAGATAAAATATTGATAATATACACTTAAAATTTCAGGAGTAGACTAAACATAAACTAACCTCCAATTCTTGGTCCCAATGCAGAACTATAGCCTCCAAAAATCTTCAAAACACTTGGTCTTCAAGGGTATAATTGTTAAAGAGTCCACATCCCATCCGCATTTCCATGCTCCTAAATTTTTCCTCATAACTTGCAACGACAGTGAGACATGCATAAGTTCAAATTAGTTAAAGGGGGCTTCAATTCTGCCACTAATTGCTAACTGTCTCTGTTAATGTATCAGACATGTTTTCAACGGTATCTGCCATGACAGAAGCAAGCATCTGGTGTCTTTTCTGTTCTTGACCTTTCCTTCGGTTGGTTTCAAGGATGATCATAAGAGCTGTTATGTCAGCAGGACTTACCCCACCCACTCTGCTTGCTTGACCAATAGTTTGTGGCCTGACCTGTTAGGATTAAAATTTCAAGTCAATTACAAATTGATCAAAACCTCATCTGCAGAGAACCAGATTTCACAAAATTTTGAACAATTAATCCAGGCAAATTCTCAATTGTTAACTCAGTCCATGAGCAAATTAGTTTGAGCCACAACACAAGTTAATTCAGGTTAATGGTTGAGTCTTCAAGCCACTCTGGGTAAAACTGGAAAAGAAATATCACTAAATATTGTTTGAGTGTGAAACATTGTGAAGCCAACCACACACACACACAGATGATCACACATTAATCACTTGCCAAGTTACTTTCGACTAGATGACTGCCTAAAAATGATCCCCAAAGGGAAAGAATTTCCAGTCCATCTTTTATAGCATGAACTGAAACGTGAATGTTTCACCTTGGAGAGTTTTTCACGTGCTTCATGAGACAAAGTTGTCATGGCATAGTAATCCAAGTCCTCTGGAAGCTGTCTATGTTGTTTATGGACCATCTGCAAGCACAACAAAGATAAGGATTGAAAATTTGACAAAAAAAAAAAGAGGCAACATTGTTCATAAATAAATCCCTCCCTAAAATGTATCGATGTAAATGATTGTATATAGAGGTGGATACCTTGAGCTATGGTGCAATAGAATGATGTTTCAGGCTGCAACTATAAATTCATACCTGTTGGAGTTGGATTTGTTGGCGAATAATGAAGCCCTCATACTTTATATCAATTTCAACACATTCTTTCTCCAATCTTGATAACATTTTGTTCCCAAATCCATGCTTATCAAGAATTTTATATTCTATGTGTGGTTTCTTAAGAAGACTCTCTAGTGTTGAAGAGTCCTTCACAGGTTGACCAGAAAGAAGAGAAACATCAGCAGCCAAGTCTCCACCTGAAAGCAACCAGAAAATGTTCCCCATTTTGGAATGCCAACAAATCACAAACTTCTACTATTACTTATTACAATATCAAGAATTACATCAAGTTGAGCTCAAATTAATGATGAAATTTGATGAAAAGAAGAATTCAGCAGTCAACCATACTAGAAAAGATGAGGGTACTGACAAGAGCCACGAAATTTGCAACCCAACCTTTCAATTTATTATTGTTTTGGAACGTTATCCATGCACTATGATGGCAATTCTCTTCAATTTGGCTCTGGTTAAATTTTTCTTAAGGGTAGCTGCGAAGAAAGAGATGCCATTCATTGGTCCTATCATGCAATGTTCCCCATGTATAAATCAAGTAAAGAGATGCGACAAAAGTTAAACTCCTTCCCAAATGCATCAGCAATTAGTCTTCTTTCCCTTTGAAAAAAATGTTCCTGATAGAAAATCTACAAGTTCAAGCTCCCAGCTGTCTAGGAAGAGGAGAAAAAATAAGGGAAAGAATACAAACCTGAAATCCTGACAGTTTTCAGTCGCTTTTTTTCCTCTGAAATTCTTGCTTGTTTGTCCTGGTATATTTTCCAGCGCCTATCATCTATCAACCCAATGTCACGCCCCAAAGGTGTGAGACGACTATCAGCATTATCAGATCGAAGAAGTAATCGATGTTCTGAACGGCTAGAAAGGGGAGAAAAGGAGGAAAAAAAAGACTCAATTAGATTTTATAAAGATGAGCTAAAGCCAAGTTTTTCTAGGTCAAATATACATCAACCTAGTTTCAATGTCAACAGATGAATTGTGTTTTTCTAGCAAAAAGTAGCAGGCAGCTCAAGACTATTAAAACATCCTTAGAAAACATCCAGCTAACAATCTACAATGAGTATGAGATACAAAGGATATTTATTTGTCAAGCTGATAGAAAGAACTCTTCAAAAGTTTTTTCCCTTTCTTTTTTCTTAGTCTCAAAATAGTCCGGTAAGATTTTCAGAAAATTGGGATTGATGGCTTTTTTAAATATAGCTAAGTACTACATGATGATTCCTATCCCTCAAAATGTTAACACATCCCCAATTTAAATTTATGCATTTACTTCAGAAACCAATAATCATTTTTATTATGAAAATTATATAAATTTATTCCGAGTTCATTACCTATTATTTATTGAACAACATGCTAGGTAAGGGAGAACAAGACTCATCATCTTGCTCGGTATGGTACAAATATCAAAGAACATAAAATTTGTCAGAGCATATTCAAACCAAACAGATTTTAGTAAGAAATATTGCTGGCGCTTTTTTCTTTTCTCCCTCAGTTTTTTTTTTTTTTCTTTCCAGGGTTAGCAACGCAGGAGGGATCCCACAAAACCAAGCAAGAAAATTAAAGTGTAACCCTAAGTTTTGGTTTTTTCAAGAGACACATGGATAGAATGACATATATCTTTTTCCTTCCTCCTCTTTTCCCTACCCAAGATTTGGCAAAGCAGTTAGTATTTGAACAGTTTTTAATGCATCGGTTTCAATAACAATACTCAGTTCAGTTCATTTTCATCTTGTGAAATAAAAAAACTGAAATAATCTAAGCCAAACCAAATTGAACTTTTATTAATTGAAATACTAATTTTTATTTTTACAAAATAGAAAAAAGCATTTTCTTTTATAATTTAAAAAGATAAAGTCATAAAATTATAGCTAATAAAAAGCCTTTCAAAAAAAAATAGCTAATAAAAAAACTGAGCAACCAAACCATGAGAACTTGGTTTGGTTTGATTCAGATTTTTCCACAATTCTATTTTATTTCAGTTTTTCTTTTTCATTGAAAACCTGAATACTTCAATTTACTTAAAATTTTTTAAAGAAAAAACAAAGCGAACCATGTACAACTCTATTTAAAAGGACTGCAAAGTAGCTCTAAATAAATGTAGATTCAAGCATGATTATATAGAAAAGATAATAAATCCCTTTTTGAACATGCATCACCACCAGCTCTAGAACACAGAAAGCACCATTACTTCAGCTAATACATGACAGTGAAACAACCGATTATAAAAACAGTCTGTGAAATTGAATGAGGATTAAAAGATCTCTGAAATTCATATACATCTGAACATGAGAAACTAAATGTAACAGCAAATGTGAGGAATGTGTTTAACCACAAATTGCCCTATTCTCAAACATGAGAGCAACAGCAAAAAGGATTAGCATGATAAGTCGTAGAAAACAATCATAACAATATCATGAATTTGGGTTTCTTACCTTGTTAACATGCGGTAAGGCTCTCGAAGATCCTTAGTGACCAGATCATCAATCAGTGTTCCTATGTAACTGCTTTCCCTCTCAAGAACAATAAGAGGCTTGCCATCTGAATGTCTGGCAGCATTAATACCAGAAATGATGCCCTGTACAAAAAAAATTCAAAAAAAGAAAAATAATAAAAAAGAGCCACAAGGGTTTGTTGATATTTAATAAAGAAAACTTAAAAAAGTCTAATAAGATATTTTCTTTCCACTTGGTAAAGGCACCATAAAGTACAGCAGAAAATTAGAAAATTAAATATGAAAACCTGTGCAGCAGCTTCTTCATAGCCAGTAGTTCCATTTATCTGACCAGAGAAGAATAGACCTTCAACTTTCTTTGTCATAAGAGACCTAGAGCACTGATGAGCTGGCAAATAATCATATTCAACAGCATATGCAGGCCTCAACATTGAACAATTCTCAAGTCCAGGCAAAGTTCTCAAGAGTGGTAACTGTAGTCTTTCTGGTAAACCAGTTGAGAAACCCTGTGAAGGTGATAAAACAATGAACTATGTATGTTAAAGAGAAGAAGATGCATGAGAATACACATTATACGGACATATTAAAAAGTAACCTCTGACTCTTTTAACATGATATTTGGGCAATCCAGTACATATTCAGCGCACTTAAACAAAGAATGCAACAACTATAATTGAAGCAGTGGAAAACACCAGAAACCAAAACATTCATAGGACAACCCAACATAGCAACTATGCACATATTGTAGTTACACGAATCAAACCAGTTTCAGAAACTCAGTAGAAAAGAGATATTTCAATGAACGTGGTTTCAATCAAACTTTCCTCATAATTTGAAAGGTTAAGAGGAATAAAAGAAGAAATGGCATAGGATCCCTGTAAAAGGAGTCAAATGTCATCCTTTTTTTCCTTTCCTTAACCCATTTGCCTAGGCTAAAAATCTATAAATGCTAACTCTCCACACAAAATGGAAGAGATAGGTACCACCAAGTCACAAGGTATAGCCAGGAAATTATCTTTGCCCCATTTACCCCATATTATTGGTAGAGTCACAAAAGCATTACCTGGACATAGAGCTCAGGCACAGTCCGACCCTCTGGCTCAAGAAAAATCTGATGAGATTCTTTATCTTGAAATCTCACAATCTATGGAAACCAATGGGAAAAATATGTAACAAAAGCGAGTTACATTATTCAGAAAATTCAAATGCTTAAATAGAAAAATTGCTTTTCTTGAAAAACATTATTAACAAACAAGGTTGAACCAGCAATGGAGCAGCAGCCTTAAACCATGTTAAAAACATTACTCTTTTGAAAAGGCTAAAAGACATGGAAGATTCTTTAATCTATTATCAGAATATAGCTTGATGAGATACTACAGTTTTTAATTCCATAATAACTTTCATAACTGCATGAAACTAGTTGAGGTAAGTCCATAAAACTATATAAGCATGGATTTACACAGCACCTAGCAAAAACTAATCAGCGCCATTTCTTTTTCAAACACTTGATGATCAATGGGAAGGAAAAAAATGCAGTCGCTTTGTGTAAGCTAATGGGTTGCTCGTGCATCTCAAAAAGATGAAGAGTAAGAAGAGCCAGAGTTCTAGATAAACTATCAGATGAGCATATGGTCAACATATAAAAGTTCCAGTGATAGAACGAATCTTCTCAAGCATAAGTTGTCAACATATAATATATATAGGCACAACTTAGAGTTTAGCCACACCGTATGACAAAGAATTCTTGCTAATAGTTTTAAACTGAAGTACATGAAAATTCACAATCTTATAGCATAATGAACTCAAGCAAAAATAGTAGCTCCTTAAAAAATTTAAGAAATCATGTAGAACTCAAAGAAGCACATAGTAAGATTGAAAACATAAAAGGGAATACTTCAACTAGGGATACATGAAACACCACGCATATCTATAGCACTACACTGCATAACATGACTGTTCAATGCCAGTTCAACCAAAAAAAGTACAATCATAAAACATAATGAATACAAGTGAAATTATTAGCGCTTTAAGAACTTAAGATATCATGTGGAACTCCAAGAAGCACATGGTAAGAGTGAAAAACTAAAAAGGATGACTTCCAATAGGGAAAACTGAAATCGTGCATAAATATAGTACTACACTGCATAAAATGACTTTTCAATGCTAGTTCAACCAATAAAAGTATAACCCAAACAATATAAAGTTTACCTTATCTTCAATGGAAGGGCAGTATCTAGGCCCCTTAGCTTCAACCCATCCTCCATAGGTAGGCGTTTCATGCAAGTTGTCCTTAATAAGCTGGTGGGTAATCTTCGTAGTTCGTGTCAGATAACAACACATTTGCTCCCTTTCAATGTGGAAATCAGGATCAAAACTAAACCAGGTGACCTGCAAATATTATTCACATTTTTAAAAACAATAATAAGAATAACAAATAGCAGTAACTTTCTACTGCAATTAACCACTAAAAGGTAAAGGTACAATAAGTTCTAAGCAGCCTACAAGTTAACAGTATTGCATGATGAAACCTTGTGTTGTTAATAGGTAGTTCTTCTAATCAAAGTAAAAAACATAAACCAGAAATTATCTGCTCCAGGAATCAGCCCGTCCCTTCTGGGCCAAATACAGTGCTATGTGTGATTGAAACTAGAAAGTTCTATTCTCACTTCAGTGAAACTAGAAACTTTGCCTATCTCATTACATGAATGTGATAATTTTACTATGTGGCCCCAGAATTTTTAAATTATGCATCTTTTAGCAGGTTGCAAACTTTGAAGCATGATTTAATATCTTAAATCATACAATTTTAATCCACTGAACCTACTTATGAGATTAAATGGAAGGACCTCTTCATCTCCATGCTGAGGCTCCAATCCAGAAAAATCAACAGTACGGCAGTCCACTCGTGCCGGGGTTCCAGTTTTTAATCGATCACTTTCAAATCCAAGATGCTGCAAGTTTTCAGTCAGCCCATGAGACGCAGACTCACCAGCTCTTCCAGCAGGCATAGAAGTTCTACCAACCCATATTTTACCACTCATAAAAGTTCCAGTTGTCAGGATGACAGCAGAGGCATAGAAGTTCATTCCAAAAAATGTGCAAACACCTTCAACATTGTCATTCTTTCCAAGCAAAATATCTGTCACCATTGCCTCTCTAATTGAGAGATTTGGAGTGCTGAAAATAGAGGCCAACCCACTGGTTAGAAAAAAGCAAATATACAAAATATTCATCCATGAATGTGGGCATGTTCAATTATTGATGACATAGATATCTGGCACAAAGTAGGCAAAAAGTGGTAAACCAAGTTGATAGGACCTGATTTGGGAAAACAAAAGATCTCAACTACCAAAAGCTGTTGGTATACTATTTCAATTTCTCTAATAACTATATGGACCAATCAATATCAGAAAAATCAACTTTCAAAAAAAAATATATCAGTAAAATCAAGTTAAACTACAAATGTGAAAAATAAACAACTGAGGCAGTCAAGGCATTCTCCAGGCAAGCGCTAGACATCAAAAGCACCTCGGCACTCTCCAGGCAAGGCACCCTCGCTCAGTGGCAAGCCTATGGAACTCAAGCATGCTTATTTGGAAGGGAAGAAATGGCAAAAGCCATGTCTTAGATATCGCCCTTTTTTTAAATAATTTTAAAATCTTTTTAGCTGTACTTCAAATTTTACGTAAAAAGAACAACATGCCTTTTCTGCAAGAGTAAGAAAAGGGCTACTATAATAACTGACTTTATCTATGCCCTCTCTCTATTTCTCTCTAGTGCTATGTTTCCTTCTCATAATTTGCTTCTTCTTTCCACCCCTTCTTGTCTATTTATTACTTTGTTTATTCATTCATTTAACAGAGAGCATATGACCCAGTTTCATCATCTAAACAGAAAGCACATGCTCCTCCATAAACTAAATCTGTAAATATCAGATAATTAAAAACAAAGGAATGCCATGCCTCTGTTATATGAAACATGGTATCCATTATACAGAACTATTTTTCCTTCAGAAATTGAATCTGTAAACACTAGGCAAGGAAGGACTAACAGAGTCAACTTTTCAAAGTTGATTAATTAAAATTACATATATTTTCATCACAACATCTGATTTATCTCAGGTCAGTATCTCTAAGATAAAATACTTATATCAAAACATGTCACTCCTAGTCTCCTACAAGATATAGATGGTTTGTAAAGATTGAGTGCGTATTTGGAACTCTCTCTAAGTTCCCCATCTCCATCTTTTCTATGTGAACTTATACCTTTTATCACAATTTTCTAAATATCAACATTATCAACTCTATCAATTGCCTTTGAATATTATAACAATTCAATCATAAATGCTCACATAAGATATATTGCCCAACTATAAGTGGGAAACATCATGAATAGGTAAGTTAATCAGCTGATCAGACAGTGTTAATGCTGTTCCAAAATTGAGGTTTACTTTCAATAAAATAAATTAAACTACAGTTTACAAATACAATTTTGATAATTGATGCTACAAATGGAAGTGTAAAAAGTAATAAACCGAAAGTAACTTACCTCTCCACCACATTTTTCATTTGCATTGCATATTCCCTTTTGTCAGTTTGTGCACGCAATGCCCGAACAGCAGGACCTCTTGAAGCATTGAGAACACGCTTTTGTAAATAGCACCTAAAGGTAAAAAGGTAAAACATGAAGAGGGTTATAACAGTTTCTATAACATTAACGAAAAACTAATTGTCATCCAGACTAAAATGAGATTGAGGATAGGATTATGTTTTACTTAAAACATGTTAATATGGTAATCAACAATTAAAATGAGATTGTTACTTTTACTATGGATGTTGTTCGTCCTAAAATGTTGCTAAAAAACAAAATCATATTTGATAAAAATTGAGCAAATGGCTAAAATGTAACACAACATTCAAACATAATCGTTCTATACAAAATTTAAATCTCACAATAGTCAACTCTTTTAATTTTTAATTATTCAAAAAAATTATATTTGGTTTTATATTCACATACACTTTTTGCTTATAGGCTTTAGCTTCCCAAAGCAAAAGAACAATGATCAAAAATGAAAACCTTGGAGATTTGAGGACATTACCTATCAGCAATCTTTCCAATTTCACCACCAAGCGCATCCACTTCATGCACAAGTTGTGATTTTGCAAGTCCACCAACCGCTGGATTACAAGGCTGCAAGTAACAAAACTCAAATTATGTCAGTAACAAATATTTCGTGCCATAGCCTGTAATTTCTTAACTTTGATCCGAAATAAACAACACTAAGAAAAAGATAACCTGCCACGCAATCCGATCAATGTTCAGGGTGAGAAGCAGAGTTTTGGCCCCCAACCGAGCGGACGCAAGAGCAGCTTCACAACCTGCGTGTCCTCCTCCAACCACAATAACATCATACTTCTCTTCGCCAGCCCCCACATGGCCATTCCAATCTAAAAACATGCCAATAAGACATTTTTAAGTTAAAAGGTAAGCAACTGTCCAACACAAAACCTGCTCGATGAAATGCCTGAACCAATACATACTCGAACCGGTTGCGGAGAATGAGCAAAAGCACCGGAGGGAGGATTTTTTGAGCGTGGAGAGACGAATATTGCGGGGAAAGGGGGCGAAGACATGGTGATGACGGCGAGAGGAAGGAGAGATAAGGGAAGAAGGGGAAGGGAAAGGGAAGTGGTGGCGGGTGAGGCGAGAGAGGTGGACGGATAACATTGACATTTTTATAGTGTCGTGGGGCTCTGAACGTGCCAATGTTTCACGAGTGAAGAGTGAGAGAATGAAACTCTGTTCAATTTGCTTGTGAGGCTGCAGCTTTCGGCAATGGCAATGCTATCGGATTAAGCATTATACAAGTCGGGTCGGGCTGTGTTTTCGGGTCAACTTAAAATAGATTGTGTTAAATAGGATATATGTATTTTTTTTCCCAGTCTCTCCTTACTTACTCTCCCTGCCTCGTCACCTACCTCTATCCTTGCTGCACCTTTTTCTTTCTTCCTCTCAGGCCATTCTCGAGCTTCCCATTTCTCCTTATCCATTCATTATTGAGGTAAATACACCAATCTTTTCATTTTTCTATCGTCTAATCTATTTTCTTACTTTGCTATTAACCAAATATATGGTTTCTTTCCGCTTTTTTTTTGTTGACTGTATATCAAATTTTCATCCTCATGAAATTATGTTGGGTTGCCTCATGCAATTTTGTTGTAGTTTGATATTTTACTCTGTTTTAATTGTAGTATTTAGTTTAATATATTTCAAAGATAAAATCACCTGATAAATAAACTTAGAGATAATCCCAGCTAGAACTAGTTAGGCATAATATGTTCAAATAAAACAGAGACAAAAAAAAAACTAAATTTAAAAGATATAGTCATCTTATGAATAACTAATTTTCGCTGGGAGCACTAGGCTTCCGTCCCTAGGATTACATTGTAATGCTGCCTGTGTTGGGTCTTTTTTCCGTTTTCATTTTCAATTATATTAGCCATTGAAGTATGTATTCAGATTAAAGTGTTTGTATCATGCTAAAAGGGTTCTATTCCATTCTTAGATTATTTCTAAATTCTATAATAAGTATGCATTTCTTCATCTTTAGTTTCTGTTATATATATTGACTAATTTGTTTATTTATTTTTTGTCTTAAATGTGTGCTCAGCTCTTTTGCAGACTCAGGTTTTTATATTTACATCATTTATCTCCATATTTTACATGATTCACCCTCTGTAGTAATTCCAAGTTGCATATCTCTTGGCCCCTTTCTTTCCTGCATTCAAGTTAGTCTACCCAAAAACTTTATCAATTTTCTGTAGTATTAGTTTGCTCCAGTAATATTAAGGACCCTAAATGTCCCTTGTAATATCATCATCCTCAGGAACTTTTTCCTCACAATTTACTTTATTCAAAGCGTGTAATGAGAAATTCCAACAACCTGCTTTCTCAATTCCGTGTTCTTTTGTTGTTCACTGCAAATTACCTTGGAGTGTGACCCTAAATAGCCAAAAAAATTTCAGAAGCAAATCACTGAATGTTTTGAAGCCTGTCAGAGATTCCATCAACCAAAATAGTGAGTATTTCACTGAAGAAAACACAATACCTTTTGATTGGGAAGATCAAGAAGATATTGAAGACATAGGGTCACCATGGGAAGGGGCGGTTATGTACAGGAGAAACCCTTCTATTACCCATTTGGAATATTGCACAACCTTAGAGAGGCTTGGATTAGGAAAACTGTCAAGTGATATCTCAAAATCTAGGGCTTCGGTTATGGGGTTACGGGTCACAAGAGCTGTGAAAGATTATCCAAATGGAACCCCTGTTCAGATCTCCATAGATGTGACAAGGAAGAAGCAAAAGATGAGGCTTGATGGGATCATTAAAACTGTCATCACTCTCGGTTGCAATAGGTATTTTTTTCCCAATTACTTTCGATTGCTCATGCTCTGATTTTTCTTAAAGTTTGCCAATCAACTTTGAACTTGCTATTTGTTATTAATGTCCTTTCCTTTTTTTTTCAATTTCACTATTTTAAAATTTCATTGGTAAAAGTCCTTTTTTTTAACATTTTTATACTCATATCTAAGTTATGTATTGTTACTTTGTAATGTGGGAAACACATTTCTGGTTATGTATGAGATAGAATGTGTTTGTTAGTTCATAATAGAAGCAATAGAAGCACATTCTTGTCAAATTTTATTAGATGTTTGTAAAGCATTTATGTGATTGTATATCTCAGAGTAGATATTTAACAAATTATCCAATGCCTGTATGATCATATGTTTAATAGGGCCTTGAGTTTTATGCTTTGACAAAAGTCATTGCTGTTGGCAGCCATGGTGTATTCTGTTTTCAAGCAAAGCCAAGCTGAGTAATCAGTTCTTTTAGGCCTGGCTCAATCATAGATGGCTCTACTAAGCTGGAGTTTCAGTGAGCTTGTGCTAAGCTGGCTTGTTATGGCTCAATCATGGACTTAGCTACTTTTTTTTTTGTGAAAAAGATAGAAATTGAAAGAGAAAGGAAATGGAAATATATGACATAGATGAGAAGAAGGTGAAGTCAGACCCTTGACATTGACATGGTTTCCAGGTTCATGAAAAACTAAAATGATATTACTTAGCATGAAAGCTTAAATGTTAAATGTGGCAAGATGAAAAGAAGATGAAGTAGGTGCCTTGACAGAATTTCTGTCAGTTCATGTCTACTAAAATGGTATTTACACACCCAGAACGCTCAAATGTTAAATATGAAAAAATATACCCAGGGATTGGGGAAGAAATAAAGGAATGAAAGAGTGGTTTTTCTCTCATTTATTTTTTATCTTTATGTTCACCTGTGTGATTGTTAACACTTATCAGGGTTCCTGTGACTTCTTTGTATCCCTCAAATGTCCCTTTGTTTCATGTTTTGCGAATTACATCCACTGGTCATATTCAGAAAGAAATCTGTGTGACGTGTCATTGGCCTGAGGCACTCTTTTGTTATTGTTCAACTGCATAAATTTTACCTCTATTTACTTTTTTCCTCCTCAATCTAATTGACTCTGCATTGAACTTTATGTTTTAGGTGTGGTGAGCCTGCTGCTGAGGGCATATTCTCCAACTTCTCAGTTCTGCTAAGTGAAGAGCCCATTGAAGAGCCTGAAATCATTGACATGGGTGCAACCTTTGAGGAAGGGTTTAAATCTGTTTATGGAAGTAACCAAGAGGTGGAGGAAGATGATGATGCATCAATCGATTGGGACGATCGGCTTTATTTTCCGCCTGAAGAAAAAGAAATTGATATTTCAAAGCACATAAGAGACATGGTGCATTTGGAAATTACGATTAATGCAGTTTGTGATCCAAGATGCAAGGGTATATGTCTTAAATGTGGCACAAATTTGAACACTAGTAGTTGTAACTGTAGCGAAGAGGTAAAAGAGAAAGGTTATGGCCCGCTTGGAAATTTAGGGAAACAAATTCAGCAAAAATTATCCTAGTTGGTGTAATGCAGACTCCCTTTGGAACAGCATTTTTGTGCAGCGTTTCTTTTTCTTTCTTCTTTATGTTTTATGTTTAATGTGATTCTCACTAGTCATATAGAACCATAAGAACTTAGAAGCTGTTTGTATTTTTTAACACTTGAACAATGTTTAATAACCTAAACCTGAGGATGGTACAAGAGCAATTTTCACGAATCATATTTGATTCAACTAGTTTCAATGTTGCATGGTATTTTTCTTGTGTATGCTTGAAACTGTTTCTCATGTTTTTGAGCTTAGATCAGTCCCTTGGGACATTGGCTCAGAATGTGGGAGCTTAGAGTAGTTCTTCGAGATAAGGGCGGAATCAGAAATTTTTTTAAGTGAAGTTCTAATTAAAATAATAATAATTATTTAAAAAAAATTCTCAATTCAGATCTGTTGAAGAACACTTAAATCAAATTCAATACAATTTTACTTAAAATATTATTAAGTAACATCATTAGTAGAATTTTATTGCTGTTCAAAATCTAAGTCTGGTAAGACAATTTTTTTTTTCTTTTAAATTATCTTTTCATGACTTATTTATCCAAAATTATAAAAACTTGTTAAAAATTGCTACTCATTAGCATAAACTAAAATATTAAAATTAAATAAAATATGATTTTACATAACAAATTAATAGATTCAACAACTAATAATATAACAATTTTTTAATTATTGATCAAAATTAAATATAAGCATCTACAAACACATAAAATTAAATACAAATATCAAATAATCAAACAATATATCTACAAAATAAATAAAAAAATGACTCATAATTATATTTTATTAGCAAGATTATAATTATGAATCCAAACTATCAAATTAATCAAAAAAATAGACATGAAGTATTTAAAAACTTAATTTAAGTTGAAAATTACTTACAATTGAAACCTATATGAGTTATGAAAAAGTGAAAAACATAACCAAGAACCAACACAAAGGAGGTCTCAAGCATAAAATTTGAATTTTTTTAAAAGGGAGAGTAGTTTAGATTTTGACATTTTTACTAAAATCTTAAATTATATAAGAAATTTTTTTCTTTTTATATAATATTTAAATATTAATATATTAATTACTTTTTAATAAATCTACTTTGATTTGGAGTTTTTGATCCCACCCCTTGCAAAATTGGAAAATAATTAGCGAGTTCATTAGTATATTAAGTACATAAAATTCTAGATAACTTATATAACGAGTAAATTTTTTTTTGTAAATGAATGGTGTCTTGTGACACCACTCCTATGAATATAGGTCCACCCTTACTCGAAGGAATCATGTGAATATTCTAAAATATAGGGCAAATTTTTAATTTACTTTATAAATTTGCGAAATATTACCTGTTATTTTTTAGATATTTTAACTCAAACTAGATAATAGATATCCAAATCCTATATATATTTGATTAAAATTTTGACTTACTATTCAAACTCATATCCAATTATCCTAAGGACTACCAGTTAAATACTCGTACATGTTAAATATTGCTTGCTTTATACTTTTGTAAGCAACATATGTTTTGAATATAAAAATAAATACCATTATCTTTGAAGAATTAAACAAAATCCATGATTTACAAACCCAAAAACAACATATATGAATTTACTTTGCATAGAATAATTATTTTTTCAATAAAAGTTATATCTTAACCATTTGCTCCTTTTTAATCAAACATTTACGTTGTTTCTTGCTGTTACGTTTTATTTTTTGGACAATTTTTTAAAAAATAAAAGTAAATAAATAAAAGAATAAAAGCAATCAATTGAAGACTTAAATCTGAAAATAAAGAATTTGAGATGCTCTAATTAATTCTGTTGAAAAATGATTGACAATAAAATATCACGAGAACTAAGCCTACCTACATTGGGTGGAGTGCATGTAATTGTTCCATGACCTCAAATAAGTCCTTTCAACCATTGAAATTAAAAATTTACACTTCAATAGAATTCATAATTGGTAAATTAAATTATCTTGGAATAAACAAATAAAAAATATAAAAGTTGTGTTATTAAATTATTAAGAACATACAAGAAACGAACACCAACATAAGTGATCTAACTGAATTCAGTTTGTCTAATTCATTATTTAACTAATTTTTTTTGGATAATGAACACGTATAAGCGAGATGATTTAAGCTCGTTCCATCTAACTTAAAAAAGTTCATTTCGTTTTCATTTTCCTTTAAATAAATTGTAGTTTGATTTTTTATTAAAGATAGCTTTTTACTTGGTATGGTTTAGAATTGTTGTTATTATCCTTAATTGTAATTGAAAGCAATGGTCATCATAATTTCTGTCTGCGTTTACGATCAATAATAAATTCATCATAATTAACACTCAATAATCTTATCAAGTATCAATTATTAAATAAACATAAGATATATATTGTTATTCTTGTGCCATTAAAATAATTTAATATATTATATCATTATTTGACTTGACTTTCAAAAAGAAAATATCATTATTTGACATACGTTTATCATATATTCTACTATATGCTATCCTTTTCCTCTCATTTTCTATATTTATCATTTGATTTTTAAAAATAAAAATAAAATAATTATAGTGCATTTTATATTAAAATTTTATTTTTTATATAATTGATGTTTTATGATTTCAATATAAAAAAATTAAAAAACTATGAAAATGGTTTGAAATATAAAAATAATAAAAGTGTTAGGTGTTCAGAAAAGTAAAGAACACATAATTCTAAAACATTTCTCTTATATTCTACTATATACTATTCTTTTCCTTTGCTTATAAAGTTAAATTCATTTATTTTTTTTTCTATTATGACATTTTTCCTCACCCAATTATGCTCATTACACTGACTTTTTCAACCATAAAAAAAAGGGCTCATAATAATAAAAGTGTTAGGCGTTCAAAAAGTAAAGATCACATAATTCTAAAACATTTCTCTTATATTCTACTATATACTATTCTTTTCCTATGAAAGTACATGGCTAAACTTAACAATTTTATATATGCATGTTTTTAGTTATGTGCATGTTTTTCCATTCAAAATATATGTATGAAAAATAGCCAAAATTTAAGAGAATTAAAATTAAGGCTTGAAATTAATCTCTTTTGTAGTAAGAAATCATTAATTAATTTTATGTTGGACACACACCAAATTAATATTATATAAACCAAGTCCGAACTGGTTTTGGAGTGACCAACTAAAATTGAACTTTTATTTTATTAAACTCCATAATGTCCGTGAAATCAAATTCGAGTGGACTTTAGCAATTAATCCCTAATTGTCATTGGTGTAGGCAGAGAATATAATATATGTTAGAGGCACCTTATAGTGAAAACTTTATTGAAAACGCTGTCGTATAAGAAGTCCGAATTCTATTCGTATTCAACCAGATTTGCACCTATCCGGCAGTCTTGCGTAAACGTCTCCAAGTAATAACTTAATCACTAAGCAAAATTACCCGTCAAATTTATAGGAATATAATTTAGTATTAATTGCATTTCCTTTTGTGGCTTCTTCTCTTCCTCTTTAAATACAAATTACACAGCAATCAATTACTTGTGTCGGATGGTTTGCTTTCGTACTCTCTCCCAGTGCTTCGTAATTTGCTTTTGTTTTGCCTTTTGCTTTGTTTCTTGCAGTTTAATGGCTGTTGAAAACATCAATTGTAGTGATAGTAATAACAACAATACCGTCCTGTCACTGTCAGCTGATGAGATTGAAGAATTTTCCAGCTTGGAGAGTACTAAGCTTTGTGTGCCACAAGACCCCTTGGAGGATTTAGACTGGCTCCCTGATTTTACTGATGAAATCATCTCTCTCGATGGCTTTTGCCTAACTCCGGAACATGAAATTAACTTCTCTTACGTTTCACCAAACTCCTACGAGGTGCCGGAACAGAAGACGACTGAAGATATAGACGATGATTACAGTGCTTGGGAAAGCAAAAGGCCAAGATCAGTATTTGAACAAAGTATTACTTTCACCAAGAAGAAGCGGAGGAAGCGTGGGGGCAAGCGTGTGTGGGAGACGAGGGACTTTGCATTAGTAGCTGATGATAAAGAAGCGATTGTTGTTGGTGAAGAGTGGAATTGTAGAAATGTGAGGCGAACGTGCAGTCATTGTCTGAGCGAGAACACTCCACAATGGAGGATGGGGCCATCGGGGCCTAAGACGCTGTGCAACGCTTGTGGGGTGCGATATAAATCGGGGAGGTTAATGCCTGAGTATCGACCTGCTGCAAGTCCAACTTTTGATATCACGAAACATTCCAACTTTCATAAGAAAATATTAAAGAGGAAAGGATTTGAATAGATAAATATATTTTTTCTTTTTTTATTTTGATATGTGATTCAATATTTTGTATGATAATTAAATATTTGTTTAAGTGTGTTTGTTAATTGTGTAAATTTTGTATAAAAATTTTAATTTTGTGGCATAACAGTTTTGGTTTTGGTCATGTAGTCTGTATTGATTGTGGAGGAGGTTGTAACTAACCAAGCAAACCAATATCCATTGATAGAAGTTATGAGTAACAGACCTAAGTTATTGGAGAATCGATCAAATCGTGACCAATCACAATCGGTCGATTACAACGATTATAAAGTCGGTTGGCGATTTTTGGGTTGGATGTTTTTTATGGTTTTTGCTGCTGAGGTTATATGTTGTTGAATAGTTTTTGTTGACATGCTCCTACAAAACTAGGTTCTGTTGTCGAAATAATCTCCTTGGAGGAAATGCATTGTGTAAAACTCTCCCTTTTGAATTGTAACAGAAGCAGCACACTTAGTGGTACCTCTTAAGTTTTTTTTTCTTCACTTTTGTTGACCTACTTGCACCTGCTCATCAAATATCGCCTTTTCCCATCTATGTGACTATAGCTTGTAAGGTACTATAACTATACAAACCCTTTTGCTTGTGTTTTAAGTTCATCTAAATAATGTCAACATGATATTAGTTTGTATAATAGTTGCAAGTGCAGCCTTTGTTATGAACATGTAGAACGAACATGAGCGAACATGTAGTTGATGATAAAGAAGTGGCAGTTGTTGGTGAAGGGTGGAATTGTAGAAATATGAGGCGAAAATGCAGTCACTGTAGTCACTGTCTGAGCGAGAACACTCCCCAATGGAGGATGGGGCCATCGAGGCCTAAAATGCTATGCAACGCTTGTGGGGTGCGATATAAATCGGGGAGATTAGTGCTTGAGTATTGGCCTACTGCAAGTCCAACTTTTGATATCACGAAACATTCCAACATTCACAAGAAAATATTAAACAGAAAGGAATTGAATAGATGAATACATTTTTCTGATTTCAATGCCTAATTCAATATTTTATGTGATATTTAAATATTTCTTTAAATGTGTTCATTAGTTGTGCAAATTTTGTACAACATTTTTAATTTTTTCCTCTGTTTGAGATTTTTTATTACAAAAAACAACCAAAGTATCTCGGGTCGGTTTTTGTTTTGATTTTAGTTGTGAAGATGGTCGGTGTGTGGTCGGTTTCGGTCATAGAGGTGGTCAATTTCGATCATGGAGAAGGCCGTAGCTGACCAAGCAGACCAAAGTGGTGGAACCAGTTGCCACTGATCGAAATTATGGGGAATCGACCTAAGTTATTGGAGAATCAACCGATCTAAGTTATTGGAGAATCGACCAAATTGTGACCAATCACAATCAATCAGTTATGACAGTTACAAGGTTGGTTGGTGATTTTTGGTTTGGATTTTTTTTTTTTATGATTTTTGCTACAGAAGTTGTATGTTGTTGAATAGTTGAATGGTTTTTGTTGACTTGTTTTTGCAAAACTAGATAGCAAGCATAGCTTTGTTGTCGAAATAATCTCTTCGGAACAAATGCATTGCGTAAAACTCTCCCTTTCTAAATCGCAACAGAAGCAGCACCCTTAGTATAAACTCTTAAGCCTTTCTTGATCTACTTGCACATGCTTATCAAATATCGCATTTTTGAATGAACTTCTCATCCATATGACCATAGGGTGTTATAACTACAAACTACCTGAATGAAAACCTTATTGCTTGCGTTTTAAGTTTATCTGAAAAATGTCAACATGATATTAGTTTGTATAATAGCTGCAAGTGAAGCCTTTTATTATGAACATGTAGAACAAGGGCAAACATAGAGCATAACACTAGTTTAATAGGACAAATAGAGAGCATAAGAAAATATAAGAGTTTTGTTAATAATTTTTCATTACATTACAAGTGTTTACATTATTGCATTATGAGCCATGCAAGGCTACTAATACACTAAAATGAGAAAATTAGTTATGGCTTATGATTACCCAACTGAGAAGCTAAGTGTTTATCTATTTGATAATGGTGACTTAGATTTAATGTTCTATGCTTTGTTAAAGGTTACATGTTTTTTCCAAATATGGCTACCGTTTTGCAGGAAGCTCAAAGTAGAGCTAAGATCACCAAAGCTTTAAACCTAAATTGATTATTAAGAAAAAAAAATCTATCGATTATTCGATCGATTTCAAAGAGAATGATTCTTCATCAACGATCGAGCCGAATAACTGTAATAACCACTATCCTTAACCAGCTTCACAATCGGTGTCCAATAATTGATTGACCATGCAGTTTTGGCCGACCAATGCTCAACCTTAAATGTAGCATCCATCAATGATAGTTAGGGATCTAATCAAAATCCAAATTGGAGAAAATAAAAAGGATTTGAAAAGATTGGTATAAATACCCATCCACGCACTCGTGAACAAGTTTGAAGTGCAAGTAGTCACGAAGTTTGTTAATTTTTTTAAAACGTTGTTTTTATATAATGTTCATATTATTTATTGTTGTTCTTGGCTACATAAGAGACCAAGTCAAAGGAAAATCTCAACAAAAAGAAAAATGGATATAACTAATCTCATATCATATATAACTATATATTAAAAGAAGCCCCGAAGGGCTCTTGGCTTGACACTTAGCAAGACTCCTCGCTTGACACTTGACTGACATGTGGTGTTTTCAAAAAGGGTCCATGCACTGAGTTTCAAATGGGTTTTGGCGTTGAGTCAGGTTAAGCGGGCAGGCATGTCAATGGTTTTAGTCCATGTGCCCACTTTGCAGCTCTTTCAAGTATAAATTTTAGAGGTTGATTTTGGACACCGTGCATGCCTCGAGCCATGCATTTTTCTAGCTGAAGTGACTTATCTAGTTGGGTCTTTAGGAATGAAGCCCCATCAGGGTTATATTATGGCGTCATGTGTTAATTGAGGACGTTTTGGGTTTTGAAGAAAATTAGGAGATAATTTTGTCTTTTTCCCCACATGATTCCAAAAAATCTACTCTTCCTTTTCCCACCCATTTACTTTTGCTCTTCATTCTTATTTTTCTCTTCTCTTTGTTTCTTTTTGGCTTTTGTACTTTTTTTATTTGTTTTTTTGGTTTCCTTCTTTGCAGGTTTATTTTATGTTTTCATTCTCTTTGTTGTTTGCTTCTCTAGTTATGTATTTGCTTCCATTTTTTGGCATCTTGAATGTAGAAATATGTATTTTTATTTTTATTTTACACTATATTACAAGCATGCATTGTCTTTACTTATATATATATATATTTGGTTCTTATTTTTTGTTTTGTATTTTTATGGGTTTTTCTTAAAGCTTTTTTTTTTTGTGGGTTCTTCTTTTCATGTTTTCATTTTTTTACAGTTTCGTTTCTCGATCATTCATTCATTTCGGTTTTATGAATGTAAACTAATAAATCCAAGAATATATTATTATCTTTCATGTCATACTCTTTGATATGTAGATTGATAACGAGATGACGAGAGATAGTGATGTTGGTAAATGGAGAGCACAAAAGAATGAGGAGCAAAGCAAATGAATGGCGGGAGAGAAAATTTGAGAGTATTTAATTTGTTTGAAATAGTTTTAAGGATATTTTTATAATTTCATGATTAAAATTGAGTAAAAATAGTTAACTTTATATTGAAAGCTATTTTTGAAATGAGCTTATGAGTAGAGTTGTTTCTTACAATTTTCTCTTAATTTTATCCATTTTTATGTTGGTTTATACGGAGGATTGATTATTATAATTTATAATATGATTATAATGTGTACTTATATTTTTATTTTGTCGGCATACTTTTATTAAATAAATCACCTTGGTTTTTTTTACCTCATAATGATGTCCAAAAATTGACTGTTCATAGTTGATTGTATGGATAACTTTTCAATGTTAATTTTTTTGTCCCATAGTTCAATAGTTATAGGATATTTTTCATTTTGGGTACAATCGCTAGATAAATATGTGCTGAATTTCCTTTTACGTTGATGCCAAGCAATTCTAAAAACCAGTTCATGCTTTTCTCTGGAAGTTTCTCCCTGCACATGCAATCAAGTTTTGTATTTTTGGTTTTCCTACGTTTGTTTAGCAGTATGTTATAAAAAATTAGACTCTATTTATGGTTTTTTTCCCCATTACTGTTGTTGATTTAGAACATATATCAACATTTTCTTTTTTATGGAATCATGATGTAATGCTCATGAATAATATTTATTCATTCTAAAATTACAAGATTACATGCTAAATATCATCAACTGTCAAGTTAATGTTACCACGCATGGTTACAGAACTTTTTATTGTTAATGTTAACAAACCATAAATGACTATCTGTTTGTGATGAACATATAAAATGTTTGACCCATAGACATTACCTTCGTCTGCAGTATTCTTATAAATGCATATAACATATTTGTCGTTGATGGTGATTTACTTTTGTTGTAATTTCAAATTACATTTGTTGTTTTGAATTTTTGTTTGCCTTCACTAATTAATCACATGATTTTTTTTACTCTTACCTCCATTTATTCATCACCCAAATTATCTTTGCGTTGCTATTTTCCCCAACTTATTTTTGTTATCTAACATCTCGGTATTCTTTTGGGCAGCCATCGCGAGAGCTGAGAGCAGCTGACTATAGAGTGGCATTTCTTGATTTATTCATATTTATTGCAATTACTGTATTTGGTTTGTGCTGTATGTTTTTCCTTTTATTTTTTGGTGATACCATGCAAACATGATGTTCGAGTCTGCTTTTCATGTCTTTATTTTCGTTTATGTTTTTATGCCACTCAAATTTCACCATCAACTCATATTTTTCACAATTTGTTAAGTTTATTAACGGTTTCTGCTATCATTAATGGTCCAATAGCTGTCAGTAAAAATCGTTTTCGTTATTAAGAGGAGAATTGGTCAACAAACAAATGCGCATGAAAAATCAATCTCATACTCACGAGAAGAACTTCTATTCTTAAATCAAAAGGTCTACGACCAACCATAACTTATGGTGTTAAAATTTAATGAGGTAATATTTTAAAAACGTATTTTTAAAAAAAATTATATATTTTTTTTCTTTCACTCAGATTTTACCCATGAATTTTTTTTTTTTAAATTTTAACGAGGCATATTCTTAATACAATGAATATTCAAAAGAGAGTATTATAAATATTTTTATGAATATCCATTTATACTAAGTATATCTTAATTTGAATGTAAATTATATTAAATGAAGATTAAAATTTAATCAATTCATCTAATCTCTTATTTTTATCTTCATCTTATAAGTTCAATCTAAATAAGGGGTTATTAGTCTATAAATAAACCTCTTCACTTTATTTATAAATACACATTTAAATAAAATCTTCCTACTCCTCTAAATACTTTCCCTCCCTCTAAATACTTTTTTTTTATATATATTTCTCTATAGTTATTCTCTTAAGATTTATTTCATAACATATTTATATCAAAATTTTAAAATTTTTCATGAAATACCTTTTTTTAGTTGTTTTATGTCAAACAGTAAAAAAAACAAATTATGAAAAGAATTTTAAAATAAGAGTAATGTATGTTAAAAAAAAGTATATTTTTGGGACATGAATAATAAAATCAAACAGAGCAAGTAATTTTAAAAATTGAAAAATAGTATTTGATTTGATTTTTCACTTTTAAATCTTAACTAGATAATGAATGTCACGAATCCTACATATTTAAGGTATAAAATAGATCTTGGATATATAAATTTGTATCTTTTATCACTTATTAGATATATTTTTTAAATTAAAAATGTAATCTTGTGATTTATAAACTTATTTACTTAAAGGCGCATAGGTTGAGGTTTTAAATTTCAACCAATAATAAGTATTGCATGATTAGATAAAAATGAGTATCACGAATATTATATTAGTGATGTATTACATAATTGAGTGAGTATTATGGATACCAAATCAATAAGGGTGGATACATGTTAAGTATATAAACATGAATTAGTCGCACGGAGTTGGCTTAAGTTCCTATTTGTGATAGTGAACACGAAACAGTGCTTGAAAAAAAAAAAAAAAGTCAAGGTGAAAGCAGGCGAGCTTAGCCTTTAAAAGGAACGTTGTCTCTTCCGTTTACGACATATTACCGAAATCTCTTATAATTTAAAATCGGAATCACTTGTACTCGCTTCCAACTCACGAGTCGACTCACTGCAAAAAAAAAAATGAATGAAATGATCTCCGGAGTGGGTGATCCGGTGGCAACAGACGCAACAAAGGGCGGAGGATCAGATGCCTCTCGAATTGCGGAAGTTAAGGCGTGGCTCGTGACTCAGTTTGATGCTGCCGGCAAAGACGTCCCTGATTTCGAATACACCCCGCGAAGCATTGCCTATTTGTACAATCTGGCTACCGTCTCCCAGGCCAAGACTCAAGCTGCCAACATTGTTGCCAACGATTTTCGCCAGAAAGCAGCCGAGTACCGTTCTCAAGGTCCCACCCTTTTTCATGCCGAGAAAATCATTAGTTTTTTTGAATTAAATTTCTCTAATTTAAATAATTTTGTCTTATTCTTGTTAAAATGAAAATTTCTTTTGTAGCGGCACGGATTAGAGAGATATTGGAGAATGTGGGATTAGCGCAGGAGAGTTTACCTTCAAATGTGGTTGCGTCGGCGCAAGTTCTGGCTAATGTAGCTAATTTGTTGAATATTAGAGACACTGAACTTAGTAGGTAGGATTTCCTTAAGCATACCTTTTCTAATATTTCAATATTTCATGTTGATTTCCTTGCCTTATATTCGGAATTTAATTGAGAAAAAATATCAAATTTAGTTTTCTTGTAGCAATGGGTGATATTTCTTTGAGAAAAACTGGGGTAGAGGAGAAGAGGGCCAAAGTGCACAAAGAGTCCAAAACTCTTCTTGAGTATACTAGAAAGGCGATTGCAAGGCTAACCTATCTGAAAAGGTAAAATTGTGTACATTTGCCACCCGTTAGTTCTAGGTTTGAATCTAGTGGTGGTTATTGGAGAAGAACTGGCTTTTGTGGTGTAGGACGTTAGCGCAACTAGAAGATGATGTGTCTCCCTGTGAGGCTCAAATGGAAAATTGGAAGACGAACTTAGGAGTTATGGCATCAAAGGAGCGACAGTATATACAACAGTATAACAACTACAAGGTATGATTCCTTTGTATTATTATTATCATTTTGAGGGTAAAATTAAGTTGCAGAACTAGTTACGGAAATTTAAGCTGTTGTTTTTTGTGAGATGACCTTGCTATATACCAGTGAAGAAGGATACAAATGGATGAAAAGGCAAGCTGCCAGCACGATAAGTTGTTGAAATTTACTGGTATATTCATGGTTCATATTGTAGTTGACTGGCAGCACAAAAGTTATTCAATGGCATATAGAAATATGGATGGGCATTCGGACTTGTTAAGAGTGTTTGTTCTTCTTATTTTATCATGTTAGCTCTTTTTCCAAATAGATTTTCAAGTGGTTGTTCATTTGAAATTTTTTTTCTTAGGGTTTGGGCTTTTGGCTTCAAGTAGAAGCAGAAGATGAACTTAGTGTGACCTGTTATCAAGAAGCTAGAGCCAGACCATAGTTTGTTTGATTACTTCGTATTATTTGTCCAAACTTGAACCTTATTTTGCCATAGTTTCTCATCAGTATAGCTGTTAAATATGCACCATTTTGCAATCTATAAACTTCTGCACTCAGACAATATTTGCTGAGCTTTATAGGATCTTAGTTTCTTCCAAATAGGTGAAGGTATTCAGCTATTATCTCCAGCATCCTGTAAAATTGTTCATTATCCACCAAGATATTTGTTCTCACTCCTACCTGTTAATACCAAAAGCAAGATAGGTGTTCTTCTCCTCCAGTGTATGGTCAATGATTGCTTTTAGAATTTCAAGTTGATAGTCGCTGCAAATTTACCATTAGATCATTTGAGTAGATGAGTCATCTTCGTTGGTGTTTCACTTGTGCATGTAATAGAATTTAAATAATAAAGTACTAGACATAGAACTACAAGGACACTGCTAGTCTCTTTCGTTTCCCTCATTGTTGGTATCAAGCATTTGGTGACCAAATCATCACCTGCACTTTTCTTGCTTGAAGATTTTTTGCATTTCATTTATGCTTAATCTTGTTTGACAGGCATTATTGAATCGTGTGGGCTACACACCGGAGATTAACCATGGGGTGTTGGTTGAAATGGATGAGCACAGAAAGGATTTAGAGAAGAAGACCAAGCCCATCCTAGATACTTTGAGGAGCTACCAGGACCTGCCTCCTGTAATATTTTATTATAATTAACATTCAAGCATTATCGTGCTTTGGGGTTCATGTTTTTTCCATGCAAATTGAAATTTCTACTACATTACACTTAGTATTTATTTCCTATATCAAACACTTGGGTAGAGGACCCTCTTGTCCAATTGGGTTCATTGCCCATCATGTCTTGTGGAAAGTTAGAAGGGTAATTTAATTTATTTAAAAGGTAGTTTGAGATTTATGAGGTTGCTATGCATATCTTCAATGAAACTTCACATGCATATTGCTTTCTCAATATCATTTATGGTTTCGATATAAGCAAATGAATAGCTGATGAATAATTAATGTATACATTTAATATTGAAAAACACATACATTAGACATCCTTTTTCCAATGTGTTTTAACATTTTGGGGATATTCTACTTGGCACTTCATGTCATGTAGCACTTGTATCCTTGTCGACAAATCATAATGTAGATAGTAATTTGTATTCCACATGCTTATCATTCAGCTGGTCTCTGTTTAAGTTCATTTTTATTGTCTTCGTTGTCTTGTCTGTTATTGGCTTAGGGCATAGTTTCCATATCCTTGTCCTTCAAATGGGGATGATTCTCTTTGATACTTGTCTTGGAATTAAAACTCTTTCTATGGTGTTCTAGTAATGTTTGTACTAATCATGAGGGAAGGTCCTCTAACAAGCGCGTTAATTACCATTTTTTGTCTGTGCAGGATAAAGCTTTGGCCGCTTTAGCAATTGAGGACAAGAAAAGGCAGTATGCTGCTGCTGAAAAATATCTTGAAGATGTGTTGCATTCAGCCCTTACTACATCAGATTGATTGCCTTGATATAGTTTTTCGCTGTCTTGCTTCTTCATATCTTATTTTATTATTATTGGAGAACTTCTAAAAGGGTGAGTTTTCCCAGGTGATTGAAGCCAAAAGAAGAAAGATGCTGAGTTCTTATTGAATTTTAGTTTTTTTTCTCCTTATTTTTTTAGTGTGTATAGTAATGTTCTATCAATGCAGACAGCGTCATAAATTGATATGTTTCTTTGTACTGCAACTCTTTCATCAAGCAAAACTACCATGAGATTCAAGTTCTAATGTGATGTACCAGTTTCAAGTTGGTATATGTTTTCTATTTGTGCATGTGTATGCTTGTTCCAATGTGAACCCCAAGCAAATTTGCAAAAATTGCTCTCAATCTGTATTTAGGTCTTCCTTTTCTTTTCTTTTTTTCTTTAAAACCACGAGCAAACTAAAGAGGCTTAAGGTGTTCAAGAACTGTCTAAGGTGTTCAAGAACTGTCTACCTCCTGCTCTTGCCACTTTTCATTAACTTCTACAGTTTAATTTAATTTGGTTAGCCATTCTGTATGTCTTTGCCGAGGCCAATAGAATTGTCTCTCCTGTTTCTATTTCTCTTTGAAAGGGCAAGCAGGCAAGATTCTTCCATTGATTCATTTTTTGAGTTGTTGGTTAGGGGAAGCATGCCATTTGCCATTTGGCATCGTTTCGTGGATTTTACACCAATTTGGACGGTTAAACTTGCGTCGGATTTGGTATTGTGTATGATCCTCTCAAAATGCCTGCTTCAATTGTAAATACAATGGCATATGAACTCAAATATCGAAATCAGAGGGATTTCGAATCTTTTTGGTAGAAACCCTTGTTTTCAGTAATACGTTTTTCCTAATAAAATAAAAAAGGAGCAACATTTGGTATAGGAAATGCCGAAACTGACTCGTTTCTTTCTTTTTCTTCTTTTCCCTTTCTTTTCTGAATTGCAGTTTTACTCTTCTTTTTCTGGATAGCAGACTAATATCTTTCAAGCCTAAATAACCAGTGTCCTTGATTTAATTCGTGCTGCTAGGGTTAAAAATTCATGAGAATTGGCAGAATCTTCAACTGAAAACTATAGAGGCCAATCTATTTCCTCCATGTCTCCATTTACTGACCATGTTAATATCATCCAACATCAAGATAACGCATATATTAGTCTAATAGCTACAGCAACACAACTAATTACACAAAAGGAAGGCCCGCCTCATGAAATTCTTTTAAGTTTAGCAACTTCAGAAACAAGTCCAGATAGACCCCTCGCAAAAATGCAAAACCTCGGCCTCCAGCAACTTCACTTTCCAGCATAAAAAGAAACCCTGACACCTTAGACTCCCATAATCTTCTGCACATGGTAAGCCATGTCTACTAATGCCCTACGAGTTCTCAGCAAGTGCCTTGTCAATTTCCTCGACATGATCCCGTAGAAGATTCCACTGAAACAACACCACAATCAAGATAAGTCAAATGTCTCCATGATCATCATAATAGAAAGCATAAACTTTGTGATGCTTACCTGATCCAGACTTAGAGCGATACCTAGAAAAGCATAAAAAGGTGTTAGTCATAACTATTGACAATGAGGAAGGAAACCAAAAATGGGAATAAAAATTGTTAACTCTAAGCTCCAGAATCTAAAATACAAACTCAAATTCTTTTATGCATCAACATGTTTATCAGTGTGGCACTAGGATAAGCATGGACACAGAGAGAGATGTCAAACTACCCCACCGTAAAATTCATCAACAATTTATAACTTCTTGAAATAAAAGTTTTTTCCATAAAGGATACACATAACTGGGATTTTCCAACTTTTAAAAGTCTATTTATGTTGGTTGAAATTCAACGAGTAGGAAACAACTCATTAACCAAATAAACATTAAAAAAAAAAGTACATTAATCTCAATATAGAATACCATGTGTAATATGGGGCAGGCAGCACTAGCAACGTATGTGCCTTGTTACTCAGGCATAAAGCAAATCAACTTAATGCCTCTTACCACTTTGGGTGAGGCACCTTCAATCAAACACACACCTTCTTTGCCTACGCAAACTTTTGTTAAGGCAAAAGGCCTTATAAAGTGCCTCTAACATAAGTGACCCTTTGTTTTCTTTAACTTTTAATTTCTTTATTATAGCTATTCTTTTAAAGTAAAAAGAGGATAATAATAACTCTCTTGAACAAAAAACAATATTCATGCACAAGATTTGTTGAAGATGAAAGCGAAGGAAACATTGAGCTTTAACAGATGGTGAACTTTAGTAGAGCATTAAAAACATTTAAAAAGGCCTATAATGTGAACAAAGAACAGAAGAGTATAAGCAACAAATAACAAATTGTACCGTGATACCATGTTTGTAATCCAACCTAAACCAATTGACAATTGGAAAAAGGTCTGACCTAATTGAAAGTAACAACAAACCAAACTTCCTAATATCGCTTAGCATTTCCCCTAGGTGAAATATTTTACTGAAACAAAAAGGCCTATCACATGAACAGCAAATACGATGCAACAACTTGAACTCTCAAGCAAACCCAAAATATCAAGGTAGCAGGAAAGCAGGTCTGAATCCAACAACAACACAAAAATGAAACTCTCTTTCTCAGTTAAAACACCCTTGTTGTACATATTAGAGATTGGGTAAGTTAAGTCAAACAACTAAAAATAAAAAAACAGAACTAACAAAGACTTGAAATCATACACTTTGGAAATTAAACAGAAAAGGTACCTTTTTTGCCAGGCATTTGTTTGCCATCCTTCACATAGAATTCACGAATATCAACCCAAATTTTGCCCTGCCAGTTCCTCACCGTAACTCTTCTGTTCTTGGATATCTACACCACCCCCCCCCCCCCCCAAAAAAAAAACAAAAAAAATAATCCCACATTTCATTAACATTTTTCATAAGAAACTATAAACAAAAAAACAAAAACCCTAAGGCACAAAACCCTAGAATTGCATGTGTCTGGAAAAATAAAGACAAAATATAGAAAATAAGATGAGAAACAACGAGAGAATGTGGAGAGAGACCTCGCACACAACGATTCCGTCGGTATCGTCAGAGTTGGCGGCAGCAGTAGTCTTGAAAGATTTCTTGGGAGGCGCGTGGTCGTCGTTCTCGTCGGAAGCGTGATCCTCTCCATCCTTTCTCTTCCCTCTATAAGACATTCTCTCCAACTCGCTTCCTTCTTCGCAAATCGCAAGCTTGGTTTTGTCTCAGTAACTCCCTCCCGAGCCTCGACAAAACACTGAGGACCGCCTTTTGCTTTGCTTTTAAACTTGGCTAAAGATGCTCAAGACCAAAAGGTCGGTATTTCACCATTTACATAAATCAAAAGCCAATTAAAATATATTAAAAAAATACTCCCTTATTTTCAAATTAAACATTCCATACTGTAACAAACCTTCATTTAAGTTTATAATAACAAAATTTTCAATTTCTATGGTTATAATATTTTTAATATATATATATATATATATTTAATAACTTACCGTTTTTAATATAAAGAATTCGTAGAAAAACAATGCAGAGTGAATATTTTTAAATTTTTCAAAAGTTAACATTCAATTTGTAAAATAGAAAGTAATAATTTATTTATTTATTTATTTTATCCAAATGTCTCATGTCCTTTTTCTGAATTATAAAAAGGTAATTTTATATTAAGATTGGTTGAAAATTTTCTTTCAAACAAACATTAACTGAAAAATTTAACTGACGTATATCAAATTAAAATCAAATTCGCTTTGATACAACTTTATCATTTTATATAAATTCATTATTTTTTCTAAAAAATTTAAATTAATAAAATATCCAACACTTTTTTTAAAATATTTTACATGCTTGATATGAGAGTAAAATAACTTATTTTTCTTTTATGGCAAAGTCATTATCCCTTTTTTGAAAAATTAAACTAATAAAATAGATAACACTCTTCTCAAAATTTCCTACGCGCCGGATGTAAGGTTAAAACAACTGATGTACCATGCATTGTCATATCAATACGCAGAACAGTTCAAGGACAAACTGAGAAAGCGTTTGGAAGAAGAATTTCCTGATGAAAACTTGAAGCAGCTTTGCCATGAGATGACTTTGGAGTGTAAAAAATCCCACAACATAGAAAACTACTCACATGGAGCAGTTCCTGACATCTGTGACTTTAGTCCAGAATGAGAAAAATCACCTAACCCCAAAATATTAACAAAATTTCTGTATTTTCCAAGATAAAATAAATTCATTATTTGTGACAAATTCAAGAATCCTTCCTCGGCAATGTTTGAATGCCCTCAAATTTTTTTCTCCAAGAAGAAAAAAAAAATACAGCATTTTGCTATCGCTATCAAAGGGCAACTCTAAACTACAGCAGTAGTAATGCTACTTATCTACTCTATTGTGAAATGAGCCTAATGCCAAGAGCAGAAACACAACTGACCAACAAAGAAGCATCTAAAATCAGCTGATTCCCTAGAATTATACAAACAAATTTGCACTTTACATCGCCTCACATCTCCAAGTTGTAAACTTCCAGTTAAGACAAGAAAAGTCAGAGGGGACGTCCACAGCTTGGGGGGGCAGCCAGTTCGTACTTCGCCGTATCTGGGTGTCCAATAGCCCGCTTATGAGATTTGCGAGATTCCTTTTCCGGTTTCAAGGATAATTTCTTCACTCTGTTCTCCAATTCCCGCTGCTGCTGCTTCGTTTGCTCTTTCAACATTGGGATTGTCATTTTCTCAATCTCCTCTTGTTTAGAAATATCCATGCTAGAACCTTTCAGTGATATGCTGGAAATCTCCAGAGGTGCAGCAAGGTGCTCATCCATGGTTTCTGTACAGGAAATCATCCTACAAGGCAATGCCAAAACATGACTACTAGGCTCAGAAGTCTGCTTCTCTTGCACAGCCTGCAATTGAGAGATTGAACTAGCTTCCCCTCGAACACCAACCTCCAGTTTCTGTGCAGGCTTCTTTCTCCTGTCCTTCTCTCTGACCTTAACAATAAATATGCCCAAACATTTAAAACCATAGCTAAGAAAAGCAAAAATAGTTTTCAGCTTCAGATCAAAAGAAATGTTTATGAACTACATTTTATGTTACTAACAAGTAAGAAGCCTCAAATCTGCCAGTATAAGCAACTGTTGGAACTGAAAATGCTGCAAATCAAATCATAAATAGACCGCAGCATCATGATTCTCATAGGTTACATAAACTCTCTGCAAGATCTTAATTATACACTTCAATGGCATACTGTGCAGTGATGCATTGTTGTCCAATATCAATGTACAACAAAATATTCCAACATAAGGTCTGTTGGCTATATCAGGGCTACAGATTCAGAGCACTAAATATTGCATACTGAAGTCCATCACATGCATGTGCTTCACAAAGTTCCATGGTCATTACTGCAATAATTTTGGAAATTTATTTATAGGTATTTGATGCATCACTTAAACAAATAATATTTGTACTGAATTGACTCAATAGAGTATTAGGGGCATCTTGAGCAGATACTGATAAATAGAAATCAATATAACGGACTATTCAAAGCAGTTCTTGTACAGAAAGAAGAGGAAACAAGAGAGAAATCCTTTTCACTTTTGTTTTTTATGGTTCAATGGAGACAAGAGAGAAACTTGGAATAGATCCTCAGTCGTCAGAAAGATTTGGTTCTTTAGTTTTTTAAATTTGAGTCAGATGGTAGAACCAGCATTAAATCATTTCATAAATTCTAAATTGAAACTTCCACACAGGATGACACATTAGATGTTGCAGGTCCTAAAAATGCATCAAATATGTTTCTATGGTGCTGCTTCTCCATATCAGAATGCAGCCCTTGCCATAGGCAACAGTAACAAAGGAAAACATGCAACTAATGATTTGTCTAATATATAACCTTTTAAGAAACTAAGAAACATTTAAATACATACTAAATTCAGAATAAATGAAGAAAAATACATGAAATGTTTATGTTGGCCCACTTCACTCCTGCACAAGCAGGCGCTGCCTGATGACTAGCAACTATTGATTAAAGCTCAAGTGCAGAATTGAGTCCATTATTATTCAAAATTATTCAAAATTTTAGTTAAACAGTCCCTATGTCCTTTATATTCACAATAAAGAAATTTGAAACCATTAACATAAACGCCCTTTAACAATATAAGTACCTACAACAGAAGTCCTGACTTAGTGACCAAAAACAAGTCTGGTATGAGCCATAACCTGCCCCAATATATCCCTTCATTGAAACCTCCATTTGTTAACAAATGGATAAGGATGATCATATTACTAATGATTCTCCTATTGATAATACAAGGCAAACCTGGATGAGGGAAGATGCACGGCTGTTGCTGCAGATTCGAAATTCCATTAATAGTGAGATTATTAGCCTGATTAATCATTGTGAGTTTGTTAAAGAGTTGATGGATTATTTAGATTTTTTATATTCTGGTAAAGGGAATATCTCTCGTATTTATGAGGTATGTAAAGCATTTTATCGTGCAGAGAAACAAGATAGGTCTCTCACAACCTATTTTATGGATTTTAAAAGAATTTATGAGGAGCTTAATGTTCTGTTGCCTTTTAGTCCTGATGTGAAGGTTCAGCAGGCTCAACGGAAGCAAATGGCGGTTATGAGTTTTCTTGCAGGTCTCCCTCCAGAGCTTGAGACTGTCAAATCTCAGATTTTTTCTGGTTCCAAGATCTCCTCTCTATATGACACCTTTACAAGAGTACTTCGTACAGAAAGCTCTAGCTCACGTTGGCTCAAACTAATAACAGTGCTCTTGTAAGTTGTCAGAATAATAGAAGTGGTAACAGAGGAGGGGGAACGGGCAATCGTAACCAAGATGTTGATAGTCGTAGTCAAGCGTCAGGAGGAATTGTGTGCTATTATTGTCATGAGCCGGGCCATACAAAGCGTTTTGGTAAGAAACTCCAAAATAAGTCTCAGTGAGGTCAATCAGCAAATGTTGTAGGTGTTAATACTTCATCTTCTAATAAGACTATTCTAGTTTCTGCAGATGAATTTGCTCAATTTTCTCAGTACCAAGAATCATTAAAATCCATTACTTCTCCTATCACGGCTATCGCTGAGTCAGGTAACTCCACTACATGTCTTATTTCCTCATCATCCAAATGGGTCATTGATTCTGATGCCTCAAATCATATGACAGGTAATTCGAATCTATTTTCCATTTTCCAATCACATACAACCTCTTCTAATGTTACTTTAGCCGATGGATCAACCTCTTGTGTTCTTGGTTCTGGAACTATTAATCCAACTTCATCAATTTCATTGTCCAATGTCTTAAATCTACCTAAGTTTTCGTTTAATCTAATCTTTCTTAGTAAACTCACTCGTGCCTTGAATTGTTGTATCTCATTCTTTCCCGATTTTTGTCTATTTCAAGATCTTACAACGAAGCGGATTATTGGTAGACGTCATGAGTCTGGAGGACTCTACTACCTTGACACACAGGTGCCGAGATCCCTTGCCTGTTCAAGTGTATTGACCCCCTTTGAGGTGCATTGTCGGTTGGGACATCCTTCTCTATCTTCCTTAAAAAAATTACGTCCTCAATTTCAAAATGTATCTTTGTTGGATTGTGAGTCATGTCAGTTTGACAAATATCATCGTCTCCCTTCAGTGTCTAGATTCAATAAACGGGCTATGTCCACTTTTGAGTTAATCCATTCTGATGTTTGGGGTTCTTGTCCTATTGTGTCTAAATCTGGTTGTAAATACTTTGTTACTTTTGTTGATGACTATTCTTGTGTCACTTGGCTATACTTAATGAAAAATCATTCTTGAGTTATTCTCTATTTTTTGTGCCTTTTGTGCTGAAATAAAAACACAATTTAATGTTTCTGTGCGCACATAGCGAAGTGATAATGCCAAAGAATATTTTTTCAATAAATTTCAGTCTTTTATGATTCAGAATGGCATTCTCTATCAATCTTCTTGTATTGATACACCCTCTCAAAATGGACTTGCCAAGAGAAAAAATAGACATCTCCTTGAGGTAGCCCGAGCACTTCTTTTTCAGATGAAAGTTCCTCAACAGTTTTGGGCTCATGCTATCTCCACAGCTTGTTTTCTAATTAATCAGATGCCTTCCTCTGTCCTTCACGATGATATTCCCTATACTGTTCTCTTTCCTTCCAAGTCTTTGTTTTCTATTGAACCTAGGATATTTGGTAGTACATGTTTTGTTCGTGATGTTCATCTCCATATCACCAAATTAGATCCAAAGTCTCTCAAGTGTGTTTTCCTTGGGTATTCTCGTCTTCAAAAAGGTTACAGATGTTATTCTCTTACTCTTAACCGATATCTTGTCTCCGCAAATGTCACTTTCCTTGAAAATACTCCTTTCTTTTTCTCATCTTCTAGTTATGATAGTCAGGGGGAGGAAGATGATCTACTAGTTTATACTGTAACCCATCTTGTCAGTACCATAGATATTCTTGCACCTGATCCTGCACCTACTTGGCCACCTATTGTCTATGTCTATTCCAGACGACCAGAGGCTCAAACCACATGCCTTTTACCAATCCCTTCACCGTCAGATCTAGTCTCCAGTGATCATGACCCTAGTCTTCATCTCCCTATTGCTCTTCGCAAAGGTTAACGTCAGTGTACTTATCCTATTTCATCCTTTGTTTCTTATTATCACTTGTCTTTTTCTTCTAGTTCGTTTGTTGCATCCTTAGATTCTATTTCAATTCCTAAAACTGTTCATGAAGCCTTGTCCCATCCTGGCTAGCGTGCTGCTATGGTAGAGGAGATGGTGGCTTTAGATGGCAATGGTACTTGGGATTTGGTAGATTTGCCTGCTGGGAAGAAAGCTATTGGGTGCAAATGGGTGTTTGCTGTAAAGGTAAATTTTGATGGATCAGTGGCTCGCCTTAAAGCCCGTCTTGTTGCTAAAGGGTATGCCCAGACTTATGGTGTTGATTATTCTGATACTTTCTCTCCAGTAGCTAAACTTACCACTGTTCGTTTATTCATCTCTATGGCGGCTACTTATGATTGGCCTTTACATCAATTAGATATCAAGAATGCTTTTTTACATGGTGACCTCCAAGAGGAAGTGTATATGGAGCAACCACCTAGGTTTGTTGCTCAAGGGGAGTATGGGTAAGTTTGTCATCTTTGAAAATCCTTGTATGGCCTGAAACAAGCCCTCGTGCTTGGTTTGGCAAATTCAGTGAGGCAGTTCGAGAGTTTGGGATGAAGAAGAGTAAGTGTGATCACTCAGTGTTTTATAAACAGTCTAAGGCAGGCATAATCTTACTAGTAGTGTATGTTGATGATATTGTCATTACTAGGAGTGACACTGTAAGTATTTCATCTCTCAAATCCTTTCTTCATCCCCAGTTTCAAACAAAAGATTTGGGGTTGTTGAAGTATTTTTTGGGTGTTGAGGTGACAAGGAGTAAGAAAGGTACATTCTTGTCTCAAAGAAAATATATTCTTGACTTATTGACTGAGACAGAAAAATTGGGTGCAAAGTCGTGTAATGCACTAATGACTCCTAATTTGCAACTTACAAAAGATGGTGAATTGTTTGAAGACCCTGAAAAGTATAGAAGGCTGGTTGGAAAATTGAATTATCTTACAGTGACTCTTCCTGATATTGCATACTCTGTTAATGTTGTAAGTCAGTTTATGTCTACTCCAACAATTAACCATTGGAAAGCTTTGGAACAAATCCTATGTTATTTGAAGGAGGCTTCAGGATGTGGTCTATTTTATGGAAATCATGGACACACTAATATTGAATGTTTTCCAGATGCAGATTGGGCAGGTTCCAAGAGCGATAGGAGATCCACTACAGGATATTGTGTTTTTGTTGGAGGAAATCTGGTCTCATGGAAAAGTAAGAAGCAGAATGTAGTATCTTGGTCTAGTGCAGAATCAGAATACAGAGCTATGGCACAAACTGTGTGTGAGGTAGTATGGATGTATCAGCTATTAAGTGAAGTTGGTCTTAAGTCTTCTTTGCCGGAAAAGTTGTGGTGTGATAATCAAGCTGCGCTCCATATTGCCTCCAATCCCGTGTTTCATGAACGAACTAAGCATATTGAAATTGATTGTCATTTTGTTCGTGAAAAGATTCAACAGAAGTTCATCTCTACAGGATATGTTAAAATTGAAGACCAACTAAAAGATATCTTCACAAAAGCGTTGAATAGACCTCGATTTGATTATAATCGTAGCAAGCTCGGCATGATTAACATCTATGCTACAACTTGAAGGGGAGTGTTATAGAATAGGAATGTGTAAATATTCTTTTATTAATAAACGTAATTATAGGAATTAGAAATCATCATAATTATAGGGATTGGGAACCACCATAATTATAGGGATTTTATTTTCTTTGTTTTCTTTATTCTTTTTCTATTTTAGAGATGTTTAGGCTGTATATATAGATGATGTATTATGAATAAAATATGCTGAGTTTTCTCTTCCTAAATAACAGTTTTGAACTAAATAAACTAAATCAATGCGTGTGATCATCATCTCCTCTTTTAAATATCTAATGATACCATATTTTAAAGCAGGATTAAACCAAAGATTTATATTAAGCTATAACTACAAGACACGTGCATACCTTATCATTATCACACAATGCCCTTCTGCGTTCCTTTGCCCTACGAATTGCAGTTTTAATCCCATGGTTGTCCATGATTCCATTTGGCCACAGTTCTGAAAGCTGGATGGCATCCATATGGAGTATCAATAAAACCATCCAATAAAGGAAAACAATGCAATTATATAAAGGTCCAGCTAGGTAGGTTGCCAAAAATTACAACAAAAATACTTAAATTCCTGTCTAAAGAGCAAGCATGAGAAAAAGGCCAAACTTATTGATGTGGCCAATTATCTGCTACCCCCTGAATTATGAGGTCAATCTTAAGTTATGGCCAAATAACTAACTGAAGCAATATTCCCCCTAACATATAGGGCATTTCAAAATCCCCATCACAATACTAAATTTGATATAATGTTGATGAAAACTTCCATTAACTGCTTACGTAACTGGTAATCAACAAATGGGCAGGTGGACCCTTGAAAGAGATAAAGAAATGACTCATTACCTATCTAATTATAGCTGGAGCAAGAAAATGTAATTAACTTTTATCAGAATTTTCAGATGCAATTTAACAGACCTTAAAAATCCACCAAAATCAAGAGGCACATTGCTTCAATTCAAAGTTCATATGCACACATTGCAATTACACCCATATTTCAAGATATAAAAGTATTATTGATCCCCTTCAATGTGATGAAGCAGGCAGGGACAAACGTACAATATTATATTAATGATGAAATGAAGCAGGCAGAAACAAACAAATTAAAATTACTAGTCAAAGTCAGTAGAACCAAATGAGTTGAAGACACACTCATGAAATCTAAACTTGAAGAATCTCCAAGCCTTCGATCAGAAAATTTTACACAAGGATATCTTAATGACATATGATGATACATGCAAAAAATTCATTACCGACATCAAGAAACAAAAGATAATATTAAACTTTGTTAAAATGAAGTTACAGAAAAAAAAAAAAGTTATTTGATAATAACTTTTATAAAAAAAGTTAAAATCATAATATATATATATATATATATACATATTTTTAAATATGAACAGTTTTTTAACATTACATCAATCTTTCTTAACTTAAGAAGCACTAGGCCTCAAACTTTCAATCCTGGCTTCCCTCCTTGTGCACATGCATGTGTATGCCACACATATAAATTCCTTCTGTTTGCCTCTAATGGTCTGCCCTCTTAACTCTTTTGATTCTTCTACATCTTTTACATTTTTTTTCATGCATGGTGCCTTTCCATACTTTTAGGATATACATCACACTCCTCATACTGCAAAGATAGTCATGCACCTTAAATACAGCTTTGCTTGATATGATGTTTTCTGGGATAATTCATAGTTCTTCAGATTGGCAACTATATCTAACCATCTAACTACTTGGTTGTCACCATGGTGTAAGTATCAAACTACAATGTTGTCATCCATTATCCTAACCCCTATTCTGTCAGTAGTTACAAATTTGGCAGATCAAGGGAACTAAAGTATTTAAACTGAAGAAGAGAATAAAGTGAAAGAATGACACCTAAGCCACAAGCATTGAGAGTTGAGACCAATGCTTCACACATTAGGTCATAATTGTTAATGCTACACTTCATGCTTACATTTCAGCACCATGAAAAGCTAAGGTGCAAAAGACAAGCAAATAACTTGGAACAAGCAACCAAAAGAAAATGCATAGGCACAATGAGTACCTCAACATATAACTTTCTGATTTGTGGACCTTTGTCTTCATCCATCCCCTAGAATTTTAATAATGTAAAGAACTTAGTAAAGTAATAAAACTATTTAATATTGCAGAGAACATGAATAGTTGGTTGACAAAAGCACCTGAACATATAAGTCATAGAGATCACAAATTTTATCCTCCATGGCATTATCCATGCTGTATTGTTCTTTAAGGACTACTTGTTCTTCAGAATTAAGCACTTCCTGATAATCATCAGTTGCTACATCTCTTTGCTTAGATGCCTGGAAAGTTATGCATGTTCATAAAGCAAAGAACTAACACATGTTTTCATCACTTGCCACTGAATTTGCAAATATACCAAATAATCTATTGCATCCTAAAAATGCCTTTCATAACATAAGAAAACACATTATTCTCACAGCACAATAGGAGGTTTTTAGTCTACATTTTGCTAAGTGCTGCTTCTTGAGAGAAATAATGTTGTATGATGATGTTGATAGAAGTGATAATAACCATATTTGTCATTATGGTTGATATTGAGTATCAATGATGATAACAAAAGGGTGTAAAATTATTGAAACACCAATATGATCCAAGGCATCAAAGAGAGGACTGCTTAAAGCACAGCTTGGTTAAAACTAATAACCTATACAGTTAGAAAAGACAAACATATTTGATCTGAACCATATTAGAACCTAGGACTCCAAAGCATCTAAACCTATAAGGCATTGCTCAAAGTGATTTTAGAGGAAACCTGCAATTTGATCATTTCAGTGACCTCCATTTTAATCTGTCGAAATCTATCAGCTTTTTCTCGCTTAGCTGAGAGTCCCAGTAAAACCATCTCTCTTAAGTTCCTCTGCATCCAAACAATTGATTGGGGCAGGGTTAAAGAAGAAAATTAATATCTGAGAACATAATTAACAACATAAAGCACTTAAAAAAGTGAGTGAAAATGCAACCATCTTAACTATCGGAGAGGAAGAAAGAGAAAGAATGCAACTATCCAGAAAACTTTGAAATCAATCACCAATAACAGTACTTAAACTTGAAATTCAGAAGCAATCCTAATTGCATTCATCTTTGGCCAAAATCAGAATTTATTTCCAAATTTTAGCGTGTCAAAGGTACAGAAATGTTACGGCAAGGAATAAAGTCAAATTAAAAAAGAGGGATCCATAACTTCTAAGCTTAAAGGCTAGTTATTTATAAAACTTCTTTCAAAAAAGGTCCTTAAAAGTCAACACCTTACAAATATTCCGTATTAAAGATAACACTTCTATGTCACATTTCAATATTTGTCCCAAGAATATCATATGCTATTCTAATCTCAATCATAATTACTACTAGTACTACTGCTAGTACTTTCTTTTTTCACTTAATTTATAATAACCAAAGGCACAAGGTGCACTAAAAGTGCTAAGACCATATTATAGTAGAAAGCACAAGATGCAAAAGGAAAAAAAAAAAAAAAAAAGAAAAGGGTTCTCACCAGGAAGCAAGTACAAATTCTTAAAAGATTAATAAATGGGCATGAAAAACGAATTATATTTACTGTACCTGAAAACTTGTACTATACAATTTCTTTAATCAGCTAAAAAAGGTTGACACTTATAAGGATCAAGCATTAGTAAAAGGCATCATAAAACTCTAGCTGTAAGTTCCCTCCACTTCTATCACCAATAAAAAGTTATACACAGACAACATTACACTTTCCTTGTTCTTGACAAAGACACATGCATGTATCATCCTTCTTTGTTGAATAAAACACTCATAAAAAGATCAGAAAATTAAAGAAAACAAAAAAGAACCTAAGGCACATGATTAAGAATACAAGTTGCAAGCACTGACACGATGACCAGCAATTTTTGAAAAGTTTAGATACAAACACAACAAGATACAATAATTATAATTTGATATATGCATATATAACAAACACAAAACTTTCAAAAATATATATATATAACAAACACAAAACCTTTTCCAACTATTATGGGGGATAACCTACATGGATCATAATGCAATATTATTCCACATAAAACCATATCCTCAATAAAGTAAGTAAAAATTGAGGTCTTTTCAATTTTTATGATTTTCATCTGAGTCCTCTTTGGTCTCACTTTCCTTTTCTTACATGGATATTCTATATATAATCACACTTTTCATGGGAGCTTTATGAGTCTCTACTCTATGTACCCAAACCACCTTAAACATGTTTCCCTCCTTTTGTCTTGAGTGGCTAAGACCTACACTTTTCCCAAATGCACTCAGTTACAATCTTATCTTTCCTTGTATACCCACACATCCAACATCACATTTTCATCTTAACCACGCTCATTCTCTGCTTATGTTGATACTTAGGTGTTGTTTGATAAAATTAATTAATTAGTCAAACACTGAAAAATTCAGTGCCAAATTTTCAAGCTCTGGTTGGTAACTGAAAAATAACTTACTGAAAGAAAATTTTTTTCTATGTAAAATATTTTACTGGAAAATCTAATATTTTCTATTGTCGGGATAAACTGTCAAGTATTTTCTGTTGTTTGGATCATCATGTAATATTCTCCATCATGACCCATCTTCAACAATTTTCTATCATAACACCATAAAAATCACATTCATCAATTATGCAAGACATCCAAAACTTTTTTTCAACATTAAAAAATTATATATAAATAATATTTAACTCTTTTTATTTATTTATTCTCATCATACTGTTATACTGGTTAGTTTGTTATGTTATCATACTGTTATACTGGTTAGTTTGTTATATTTATTCTCAAGAACCATCTTAGCCCAACACCCAGTCTCATACAACATTGCTAATCTTATCGCCAACTTCTAAGTTTTTACCTAAGTTTCAAGGGAGTTTTGCTGTCACACAAAACTAGCAATACACTTCTACATTTTATCCACCCTGCTTGGTTCCTTTGAGTGAGATCTGTATTAATATCTCCATATATTTGAATAATTGAGCCAAGATGCAGATATTGCTCATTTTGCAATAAATCCACCATTTCTACTACTATCTGGATGAAATTTACACTAAAAGAACACTCTTTTTATTGACTGAGCCCAGAACCCCTAGGTTCCAAAAGTTTATCTCCCTGATCACGTTTTGCAGTAACTCTTTCTTCGTCTTCATCCACTAGCACTATATCATCAGCAAAAACATAGACAAAGGTACAACACTTGAAAATGCCCACTAAGTTCATTCATCACTAAGGCAAAAAGATAAGGGCTCAAAGCTGATACTCAGTGGAAATTTGGGAAACATTGAGTCATACCTTTGTGAGATCTCACACAAATGACTACTCCATGCATGTCCATAATATAAGAATTACAGACTCTTTTTGTTTCAAGATTTCTTTAGGGATTCTCCAATAAGTCTGCTCTAAATCATACGCAAATCTATCAATTTGATATGAGATCTATATTAAACCCCTCAAAAGAGAAACATGTATTTTTTATTATTATATAAGGATTACAGACTCTTTCCGTTCCAAGATTTCTTTAGAGATTCTCCAATAAGTTTGCTCTAAATCATAAGCAAATCTATCAATTTAATATGAGATCTATATTAAACCCTCAAAAGAGAAATAGATGTATGTATGTATGCATGCATGCATGCATGTATGTATGTTTGTATTATTATTACTAAACATAACTTCTTTATGCAATTATCTTATCATGCACATATGAAGTAATTGGGTTGACTATACATCAAATTAAAGCAGCTCAAAAGCTTTATTGGCTCAAAAATTGTAGCCCAATAAGATCTAAACTTTCCAAACAAAAGCCCAACTATAGAAAAGAACCAACTAAGGCATGACTTTTTTGTGACTTTAGCCTTTCAAGGCAAACACTTAATGACAAAAAGCAAGCTGTCTCAATAAAGGCATCTAGTCTAGAGGAGTTTGATTTTACTAGATTGCATTGCACCTTAGCACAAAGGCACATAGCTTGAATTCACAGTTAAATTGGAAAGATTTGCTCATATATAGAATAAATAAATAGTGTGACACAATAAGAACATTTTAAAGAAAAGAACTAATAAATAATAATGCAAGTGCACAGACACAGCAATATCGAAATACCAGTATATAGAAAATAGGTAAATAATCCATCCAATAAAAAAAAGAAAGAAAATAGGTATATGCATACACATAATCAAGCACATATGCTCTCAAGGCATTCCTAAAGTGTTACTTTTTGCATTTTGAAGCAATTTGCTCCTGGGCATATTCCAGCTCTATGTGACTGAGTGCATACCTTCAGTGTTCTCAACTGCACCGAATGCCCAAGAATGTTCATAAGCCTGTTGATTAACTCCTCTGATATTCTCCCTTGGCTTGATTGCTGCAATTATCATGGAAATGGCTTAGAAACTAATCATAACTTTTAAATGAAACTAAAGATCTACAAGTGCCCAACCCCCACCCCCCCTTAAGAAAAAAAAAGGAATTACTCAAACAATACAGATAATATATAAATTTCTTACTGCTAGTCTGGCAACTTTAGCAAGCTTCTGCTTCACTTCACGAGGCAACCTTCTTTTGATAGCAGCAGCTGAAGCATCCACATCCTGAACGTCCATAGTTGCAAGTCTCGCTGTCAAGAATATTGGACAGACACCAGCCGGTTATATAGCACATATATGAAAATTCTTTGTAGCAAGAAATTAAATATCCTAAAGTATCGACATAACTCACATTCTGCAACAACTTTCTCCAACTCTCTGATGGCCCTTTCAAGCATTGTTCCTTTTGGCCTCAAATTAGAGACATCCTTTGAATGCACAGAGAGACTTTTCTGGCAATTTTGGATATAAGATCACCTTAATTAGTCTAAGCATTCAAATCATTATACAGCCATCAAACTGCAAAGATGAAAAACACATTTACCAGGATAAGAAGTCACATTTACATGCCTTTATGTGTTAGAGAGATCATAGACAAGAGGAGCTTAGCTAGGGCCCTGCCCACCCCCCATTAATGTTTTGAAGTTAGTTTGTAGGCATTGTTTCTCACCACAATTAAGGAAGAAAAATTAATTTTGGCCCCTGCAAGACTTTACAATGTGCCCCCTTCTTGCAAAAAAGTCTAACACTACGTGCTTAACAATTTTTAAACTCGGAAAGTCTTCCATCCATGGGTTCTACCAATGTTTGTGACAATTTTAATTAAAACATTATTAGTTTGTTTGTGTAGGAATCTTTTCGATGCAAGAGTTCATACACACTAACTTTTGACTCCTTAATTAAATAGCCAATACTTTGATGTCTTGTTCTTGTTTACAATTAACAACTAGAAGGATTGAAGAAACTGTAAAACACTGAACAGCCAAGATCTGATACAAATCAATTTTTAGCTGCTCCAACTTAAAAAGTTACCTTTTCCCCCATTAGTAATTAAAAGAAAGAAGACGAACATCTATCATGCATGAGTAATTTTTCCCTAATTATAACTTTTTTATTTCTTTTTCCATGAGTCATGTATCTTAGGTCATGCCAATTTACTTTAGTCACGTATCAGAACCATTCAACGTCATGGATGTTTCCATTTGATGTCTGCTAGCAAAACAAAATGACAAATACCATAATGTATGATCTGATTAGAGATATGCCCCAAAAGTTGAGGATAAACTTTGGTTGTTTGAGCTTATCATCAAAAGAAACCACAAAAAATTATCTACATTTCTAAGAGTGTAAGTTAATCTTCTTGCGATCTACACAGACTAAAATTGGTAGCTGCTCATAGTCAACTGAACTACTATTGAGTCCCAATTAAGTTTGAGTTTGCTAAGATTTTATTGAGCAGCTAACAAGCCCACTCAAGTAGCTGACTTTTAATAATCTATTTCATACTCAATCTATAATTTTACATGCTGATGGAGGTTTTATTCCAAACTTGTGCTTTAACTTGATCCAGCTAAATTTTCAGTCAATATTCATTGAGTCAAGCTGAGATCAAGTATCTCCTGCAGTCAAGTACGAGTATAGAAAATAGAACTCAATCAAGTCAAGTTCTAAGCACCAAGCTCATTATGTCAACTCAATCAAGCATGATTTCCCCACAATGTAGTACTGCTGGCAAATTCAAATTTATTAAGCAAAAGTTGAGCACCAGTACCTCCTCCAGTTGCATCAACTCTCAAAGCAATGCCATAACCATCCAGTATCATAGACCATGGCAGGATATAAACAAATCATCTTTACAAAAAGTATTTCAGCTAATCATGGAATGAGTTTAAAGGACTCTAACCTAAAAATATAGCTAAATGTATAATAATTTAAGTATGAACTATAAATATGAACAGTTAATAAAAAACAGAAACACCTCACACAAGGAATGGCCTCAAAATTGAATTACTCATGATGGCTCATTATGACAAACTGACAATTGGCAATACAAAAAAAGTCCACATATATTCTTCTTGAAAGTTGGAGATAGAATTGCTTACCTCTGGTTGCACAGGATAAACAGGAAGATTAAGATCCGGAAGTTCACCACAAGATCCCCTCGTCTCCCTCTGCTCTACTTTGGTGGGAATTCCCACCTCATCAATATCAGTCATCAATTTTCTCACTGGTGACTCAAGTTGTTTACAAGAATGTTTTTCCAGATGCTTCTGATGTGTTGCTCCAGAGTTTGAATTATTTCCAATATCCCTAGAGTGGATGGCTACACTCCTACACTTACCAGCATCCTTTAAATTTAGAGGAGATATAGAAGCATCATTATTTGAGATTCCTGTGTATGAAGAATTCTCAGATGCAGTTCCAATGTCAGCAGGTTTCTTAATAGAAGATCTTACAGGAGAACTCAACAGGTTATGCAATTTCTGGTCCTGTTCACTATTAGCAGCTAAGTTCTGCAAGAAAGCAGAAGATTGCTCTTCAGGTAATGCATCTGTTGCAGCAAAATTTAGCCTCCCCAGTTCCACTTTTGCATGTTTACTGGGTACATAATCATCAACTTTCTCTCCTTGAGCTTTGGCCATATTTTTACTTCGTTTTCTTGATTGTTGAGCCACTGACAATTCAGGTTTGTTGCTGGACCAAAACAATAAATCATTAAAAAGGTGTCAAATCCACAATCGATTTAACACTCACAGTATAACTGAAAAAACTAAAGTTATGATTTTAATAGCTCATGGTTTAATTGAAAAAATTAAAGTTATGCTCTTCATAAGCAATGGTAAATTAATTAACTCCAATGCCCACCTCCACCCCCCTGGTACTCTCATTCTCCTTCTACCTACAGTGGTAACAATCCTTAGTTTTCTTTGACTGTAAAATATTACTCCTAAAAAGATCAAAATGTATTCGGTGACTAAGACCTAAGCATATAACAAATGGCAACAACAACAACAAATTCATGGAAATATGTTGTTACAGCTTTGTCCAACAGCTTAAGCATTAAAGTATCTTCTCTAGTAAGTATTGGAAACAAGGTTTTGAGAAGGAAGGTCCATGGAAACTTCGAGTTTAAGACTCCCCCACATGAATAGAGATATACACTTCAAGTTCTTAAAAGTAATTGTTAACAAGATATTCATTTAAAACAATACATTTTATAGAATGACATCTCCCTTATATTGGGTACCAAGTGGGCATGTGAGTCAGTTGCATCTTCCTAGGGAATATTTAAATTGTTGGTTTTTACCTAGCTCCATAAAATGCTAAGGCACCTTTCCATTCCATGGCCTTGGCTCCTAATTCTAAGTCTAGACATTTAAATTTTGACATGAGAGCATCCACATTGAAGAAAACAGCACAGAGAATTTGGAATTCCATGCTTCAAATCAAGCCATTCGGATGCAGGATTGGGCTTAAATTCAATCTCAAAACTGTACCAATCTAAAGGCCAAAAAATCCAAGCCCTACATACTTGGAAAGCTTGATAAGTCTAGTTTCTAAATCATCAAACCATTCATGAGTTGGAGTTTCCTTGGGGTTATGACTGTTTAACCAAAATAGGCTGCTTAAGGCAGAATTCAGCTTTTTAGGTGTCTTTTTCCATTTCTAATGCCTAGAACGAGTTCTACTTGGCTATTTTGTAACATTTATATTTTGATCATCACCCATTCCTGAAGGGTTGTTGCATAGCTGGTATTTATTTTCCATTCATTGTGCTGAAAATTCAGACTTGAGTGCGAGAAAAATTCAAAGCTCTGTGCTTTAGAGAGGAAACTCTTTTTTTTGGTGTGAATTCCTTAGAGGAGTGAGTTTATTTGGTTTCTATATCTAGGGTGGGCTGATCTCTTGAGCAGTGTGATTTCTTTCGTTTTGCATGCAACCCGGTATCCAAAATAGGCAGGGCCACCACCAGTCTAATTCATCACTGTCCTCATCAGGTACTTCATCAGTGTCCGTTTTATCAATCCCATCTTCAACCTCCTTTTGCTTTAATTATTTTTCCATATTCAGGATCAACTAGCACTTAAAGAAGATTTTATTCCTAGTTAGAATAGGACAAAAGAGTTCTTTCAAGCAAAAGGGCATTGAGCAGTAGATAAAATGAAGTGTCCAGTTACAACCTTGAAAAGCCTTATTTCCCAGAAAGTAATGAAATCTGCAATCTTCACTTCTTAGACATAGGTTCCCCAAATATGAAAACGGGTTTTGTTTACTGTATTGTGAGACCTAAATTGTTGAATACCAGAATGATGATCAAAGAGCTGATCTCTGAGTTTTGCTGTCCGCTAAACAATAGAGAAACTAAAATACTTAGAGAAAGTTGGGAGTAGAGTGAATTAGGCCATAAACCATTAGTATATGACTAGGTCAATTCCACTTTGCATTTGGATTACCAAAAATTAAATACACTTCTCCTCCTAATATTCCTAGGCAGTGTTGCAGTAAAGACAAATTTATGAATATTTCAGTTACAAATTTATGAATATATAGTAATAGATTTTGCAAACCCAAACAGGTAGGTGCAATAAACTATTGAAGCCCGGAGTGGTAGGCAATGGAAAAAAAAGAATCCTCAATGCTGTTGTTTCGCACTTTTACAACTCATAAATCCCAGCTTACAAAGCCCTTCAACCCTTTCCATAGATGTGAAACTCCAAACAATCACACATTCATACGAAAAATGGCATATTTCCCCAAAAAAAAATTTTAAATTAGGATATTTGGCACAACCAACATAGTAAAAATAAAAAATCAGAAATCATTCCTTTAACTCCAATTCCATGATATTTTGATAGGCTGTGGAAGAACTTAGGCTTGCTTTAGACTTTAATGGGAGCATATTCTTGCACATGTTGTCAAATGTTAAATAACATAAAGAAGGAAACATTAACAGCCATTTTGTCTTGACATTACGAGACATAAACTTTGAATGGTGGAAACCAAAAGAAATGGCTTCTTAATTATGGCAAAGGAAACAAATAATACTAAGTATTCTCTTTGAAAGCATTTGGACTGATTAACAAAAAACTTTAATAAATGGTGTATCATTTATCAAATACACTTTGTTTAGAAAATCCCAAAAACTGTCATTTTTCTGCATCATCCCAACAGCCATGACACAAAAAGCATATAAAGAAGAACAATTTAAATAGGGGGGAAAAGACTCACATGCATTCCACAGAATTTACAAGTAACCCGTTCTGTTTAATTGTTGACTTGTCATCTTGAAGACACTCATCCTGCATAACAACAGACAAATGAACACTTTTAGTGATGATTTAACAACTTCTGATATCTTAAGAATAGATGAAAACCACCTGCAATGTAATGAAAAGTACAATTGCAAAGATATAATCAAACTAGCAAAAGCACAAACAAGAAATGGAAGCCCAATTGAATCATAAGAAACTGTTTGACCTACAATTAGCAGGATGAGCTGTTAAACTTTGGTACAAAGGCAAGGGCCAAAAGCCCACTAACAAAATCGATTAAGAAACAGAAATAAATGCATCTGACTTTGATAAGGTTACTTCTTTATCCTCAATAATTACTAACTTTATTGTCTTTAATTGTAATTTATAAAAGAACAAGGGATATAAAAGCAAAATTAAGAATAAATCATGTCTATTTGAAGGGCAAAAAAATTGGGACTTCCAAAAAGGAAAAGATGGACAAGGAAATGAGATAGAGTTCTGACCCAGCAAATTTCCTTTTCTATATGATTTCAACAGAAAAATCTCATCCATACAGCTGATTATATCAACAATCTCAAATATTATGGGAAAGCATCTAGCTCTATAAATTCCGAAAAAACAGCAAATACTTCAATTAAAGTACTACTTCAAACAACTCGGTGAAATGTTAAGTTATATGAAAGTGGCAGGCAGTGTACCCTCTATTTTTTTCGTCTACAGTAAATCTTGATTCAACCAGAAACCATAGACATTGCAAATTAGACTTCAATCTCTGGGTTGTTTTCGAAATTTTTCTGAACACTGAACACACATACACCAAAAAAAGAAAAAAACTAATTGCTTTAATTCCTTAGCAAATGGAGTCACGATTAAAAAAGTATAAAAGAGAAGGAGACTTAGGCTTCATTTGGTTGGCGCTTTTTATATCTGCTTGTTTGCTTCAAAAAGCAAAAAAGCATGTTCGGATACAAAACTAAATAAAATTTTGATGGATTTTAAACAAAACATGTAATATTTTTAGATGACTAAATACATGATTCTACTTCCATATAGATTTATTATGTTATAATTAGTGTTATATTTTAATTATTTATCCATTTTAAATCAATTATGAAATTGCTTTTTACCTATTGCTTTTTCTTTATAGCACTTCTTTAAAAAGAAAAAGGCAAATAGCAAAAGTATCAACCAAACAGAACCAAAATTCTTTTAACTCCTTTAAGAGACTATATTGGAAAGTAAATCGATCATAACAGAAACAGTCCAGGATAACAAATCAATCAAACAATAATAATAATAATAACAAAACAAAATACAAGATAACAGCCAATTCTCAGAGAGCTACAACCTTTGCAATTTTGAATTCATGTCCAAGATATTACGAGCTTAATAAAGGAATTAGATCCCCGATATATCTTTAAAAGTATATTTATTGCTTCATTTGGAACAAAACTTCAATGGGTACACAACAGCCAATGGTTACAACTTACACCAAGCAAAGAAAAGCAAATATTGTAAGTCAAAATAGACAGAAAGAAAGAAGACCTGACGGTATCAACATCCTTTCCTTAATCAAGCACCCCTCTGTTTGGCTAACAACCCAAAATAAAGAAAAAGACAAGCTTAAGAGACAACCTTGAATGCATCCATCTCTTCTTTCCTAATACATACACACACACACACTAAAAGCGTCCACCATCAATATGAGGGTTAGACATTGTCACTTCCTCCTCATCTTATATCCTACATAACATAAAGAAATCAACTTTCATTTGTTTGCTTCATTGCAACAAATGAAAAGGTGGTATAATGTTTACCTAATTGCTCCACAAATAATTACCCATAATTCAAGAAATTTTGTCAAAAATTCTACAATAACTCAAGGGAGCTTGAGTTTGAGGACAAATACAACAACTCAAAACATGGGCAAAAACCTGGAAAAAATAAAACCATTATAATCTTCAAAACACAGGATTTTTAAAAGAAAGCTGTAGACATGCTTAAGCCTCAGAGGCAGTAAAAATGAAATTCACATGATAAGCAAAGGTTATTATGGGTCAATAACTCGCATAAGTAAAAATTTTGGAAACTCAACGGAAAGCATATTAAAGCCCACAGCCGCCAATTATTTATTAAAAACAAGTATTTTTCTCAACTTAAAAGACTTCATATCTCTGCGCTTTTTGCATATTACACAGGGTTTAAGTTGGTGTTAGCAATATACAACTCTTTTTTTTACACTTGTTTCTAACTATGGTTATTAACAGAAGAATAAGTACACCACAAACATTTTGTGCACCTTTAGAAAGATCACTGTAAACCAAATTGGAAAAGTATCAGTATCTTCGTGAAAATTGACAAAACTAGCACAAGGTCAAATGGAAGTATAATGTTCGAAAGATAAAGTTTAACTTAAATGAAATTAAAATTTAACAGAGATCTTTACCAGACATTAACTCATGCATGTGCATCAAACAAAAAAAGAACATACTTATAGCACATAAAACAATTAATGTTAGTGCCAACCAAATACTGATAGAATATCTGACATTATAACTCTATCAAATGCAGAAATTGATGAGAAATAACCCCACATCCCCCATCACTTGTCACTCCATTCAACTCCAGTACAGTGATGGTAGGCTTGACTGGTTTATTCACCTACAAGCCTGCCGACACACTCACATATAAACAAAATAAACATGCATGAAAGTGTCTGGGTACACAGGTATACATGTACAATAGGAGGGAATGTTTATTAAACTTATGTATACGTTTAAATGTATATTTAAAAAAATTAAGAGATGATAAGCATTTTAGAAGTTTAACTTACTGATATCAGGCCACATACACAGGCTCTGATAACAATTACTCAAGGAGAAAATATTATCTTAGCTAAAACAAACATTTCCTTTCTTCTCTTCATAAACAATTTCTAATACAGCATTTTCAGACTAAGATCCTCATTCACCTTTGTTAATGGTAAGCATTCTAAAGCACCATGATTTAGTTATTTCAACTCCAACATCAACCTAGACACCAAGTTACCAAGCAATATTGAGATAATCAAGATAAAACGACCAACTGGCAAAAATGGGGTTATATCTTGACCAAATTGTCAAAGCATGTGGAGGGTAAATTAAATTAGAGATCAATTTCTTATCTTTAAGGGCTCCTAAAAGTGAATAATTGTAAGGAAAGTATAAAAAAACTACCAGATGAACCTAAGTGCCCAAATTCTAAGACCTTGTAGTCCGCTGGCACAATTAATAGTTATTTTTTGGACCAGTAAAAGTCCAAGGTTCACACCAGCCTTTGAGACTAACTCTCTTTGGCAGTCTAAAGCATGTGATAAAAGATCAAACTCAAGTCCCGGCTTGGCTTGTAATTTGTTGAACAATCCTTTCATCCCAAATCATCTAGACTGCAATTGTCTAGTTAAACTAGTAACAGACAACACCAAAGGGAAAAAAATAAGAGTTCAAATTTTAGAATGGGTGTTAAGAAGTCTACGCAATATAAAACATGTGAAGCTGTAGTTACTAGGTGACTTATACTGGAAGAAGTGGTCATTAAATCACTTGTCCAATCTCTTATGTGCATGAAACAAGTTTAAGGATATTGCTTGTTCCCTTATTTTATGTTCAAGGACCCAAGATCAAGTATTAATTAACACTTATTGCTTGTAATAGAAGCAGGCCTAAATATGAGATTGAGAAGATAGGATCATGCACTGACTGGAGCTTATCACGTACAATAGCTAAAAATGGATAACCTAGCCTGATCCTTTATGGTTTCCAAACACCCAACTTTACAAACATGATAAGAAAACAGAGACCAGTTATATTCCAATAAATATTCAGGCTAAAGGCAACTAAATTATTCTTTTCTACTTCAAAAAGCTAACCACAATGAATACAATATTAATCTGATTATGTTTAAAAATATGAGCTAATACGAGTACAGTGCCATTAACAAGGTAAAATATCCTAGGTGATATTTTCATAGGCATCTAAGCACAAGAAAACAAGTAATAAAATCTATCAACCTATTAGGTATAAATGTTTAGCATCTAGCCGGTAAATTGTGGACAATTAGGGATGTTTACATCTTTTTCTCTGACGCAGAAGCCAATACTTAGACCCAATGAGCTGCAATTAGTATTTACATCAGATTCCATTACTGAAACATAGAAATTTATATAGCTTCCTTTTATGAATGCCAAACAATAAGGAGTTTTATGAAATCCAAATTTTGATGGGCTTCAAAGTAGTTTCAATTTCGAAACAACCATAAATTTCCCAAAAACATGTTGCTCCAAGCATAGCCATATAGTTTATCCATAAAATGGAAATAAGCAGACCCAAAATTATTAAAATAGTATCACATAAATCGCAATTATAAATAAGACCCCATTAAAATATACAACAACAACACTATCAAAATTATTATTCGCATTCCACTCCAGAAATGTTAACTTTAATTAAAGAAAAAAAAAAACCGTCCCAAACTGCAACTCTAAAAAAAAAAAACATATAGAAGAAGAAGCAGGCAAATTAGAGAAATAGGTTTGGAGCAAAAATCCTGACCAGAGAATCCTCAGTCTTTCGGGTAGTCGAAGGAGGAGACGTGTTTTGAGCATCTTTGACCAGCCTCTTCCAAGAAACTATGGTGGTCTCGCCAGGCCTCAGCTCAATGTTGAATCTTTGCCTGCTAGCAAACAACCAGGATGGTGAAGCAGCCGAAACCCTCGAAGAGCTTTCCCCATCAACACCAATGCTTTTATCAGCCTCCTCCATAAGGGATCGACACTCGAATAATTCACGATTTCTATAGCTATAGCATTCGGGTTCAATTTAACGCCATCGATAATCAAAAGAAATTTGCTGTGATCTTTCGCGGGGAGGAGAAGGGTTTAAGCTGTTGTAGTCACGTGATTCAAAGAAATCCATTGAATATGATTTGAATATGCATTTCGCTGGTTTTGATTTTTGAATCGGTCCTCTCTTGCCTCTGTGTAATTGTGATGTCCTTTCCTTTTTGACGCTCCGTTTTCACCTTTCAGATTCAGTTACTTCCCATTTTAGCCGCGGACCGTGAGTTGAAGTTGCTTCACTTTAGGTCCTAATATTTTGTAATTAATAGGGTAAGTCCACCAGCGGTTTCTGACCTTTGCCTTTTTAAGTATTTATTTGGATTTTAAAACCAATACAACATGTCCGCACCGCACTGGACAATTTCTCATTTTTTTTATTCTCTTTTTTCTTTTATTTTTTTTTTCATTATTTTTTGGGGAAGTTGCCAGTGGATATCTTTTAATGAGATTCCCTGCAGTATCCGACGGTTTAGAGTACCTGTAGAGGTTTGAATACTAAAGTTGCTATTCATCAGAAATTGAGTAGGATTATTCATTATATCTAAATTTGATTCTAAATAATAATTTTTAATATTAAATTTTATTTTTATTTTTTTGTTTATAAATTTTTTATAATTAATACATTACTTATTAAAATTCATTAATTATTTTAAATATGATTTTACCTTTTAATTTTTTTATGAATTAACTTTTATTTATTAATTTAATTTTAATTAATAATATACATAAAATTTATTTTAATTAGATATTTAATGATATATTCTAGTTTAGATAACAATTTAAAAATTTAATCAGGTATTTTTTTTTTTTGAAAAATTAATCATATATTTATTTATTTGGTCTGGATATCTTATCAAATAATAAAATTTGGGTTGAAGTAGTTTGAAAATAAAAGATACCCTTATCTATTGACATGGGAAGGAAAGAAAGCAGAAAAAATATTATTATTTCTTAATTCGATAGAAAATAAAAGAAAATTGGATAAACTTGCACATTTTTTCTTCTTTGGAATTTATTCTTTTCAAAAGTGAGAGGAACAATTTTTTTTAACTTAAATTAATCATTTTATTTCTAATTTTATCTCTAACATCTTTCTTTTTCTCTATTTTCTATCTTTTATATTAAATTAAAAAACAAAAAAAATTTCTTCCTCTCCTTCATTTTTTTTTCTTTCTTTAAAATTTTCCCTTTAATAGATTCTTATTAGTTTGAATAATAATTCTAAATGTTAATTTTATTTCTTGGGGTTTTAGTATAATGTTTAAGAATTAGCCTAGACTTCTCTACCTTCAATATTGTTGTCAGTCCTAACTGCTTATTAGAATTCCTTTTATGATACTTAAATATCAGAGACACTTATTGTGATTTTAAGGAATTAATATCTAATAAGAGAAATATGAACTGACTTACTTGTTTTCCTTATCTTTTACCAATGGCTTAGATTTTCTTTTTCAAATGGATAAGAGCCACATCAGAAAATAAAGAAATGGATAAAGTGTAACCTTTTTCTTACCATTGGTTGATAAATAGGTACATGCATCATGTGAAGAAGCAATAAACAATCCCAAGTCAACGTTGGGATCAAAGCTGAACTCAAGAAGGAGAAACTCAAAACTAAATACAAAAGTAATCACAGCAGTGTGAAAATTCACGATAGAAAATTAAACCAACGGCACATAAGCTTTTAATCTTTTAAATTTACAAGTGTAGATGTCACGTGATTATTATTTTTTTAAAAAAAATTTAACTTGATAAGATGTGTAAAGTTTACGTTTATAAATTTTTCAAGATCTTTTTATCTGCTCGATATAAGATTAAAACATTTAATTTAATTATTTTGCAATGAATAATATGACACAAGCAAAAAATTTAGAAATAAAAAAATTTAATTAAATTGCACTATACACTCGATCTTGCAAAGATAGATAGATTTAGACATAAAAGAAATCATAATTTATGAAAGGGGACACGATTAATCTGGGGCAAAGGCCAACCGTTGGCTTGCACAACGCCTCTACCTTGCAACTGTTCACATCCTCCCTTGCAGGCAATCCTGCATTCAGAAAGTTTTGCGTTCTTTAGAGTCATGCACATTGGCATGCAATCAATATGACACTTGATGAATGACCATCTTCCTCCTTTGGCAGCCCCTCTCACCATATGGGTAGAGATAATTAACATGATGATGATGATGGAACATAAGCGATCTTCTCTTGAGTTGAACATGACATGAGCTCTCCCAAAAACTTTTTATGATCAAAACATCATCACTTCGCATGTTGAGTGGTTGAAGCCTATGATTAATTTGAGAGGCGTGGAGAGAAATAAGGAGAGCGCTTTCAAATGGTTGGTCATTCTTTTTCACTTCCACATCTGCGCTCCAACGCAAATCATTTATGTAGGGGTGACTCAATAATTTCAAGGGTCTAATATATTTAATTAAAGTTTCTTTTTGAAATTAAGAAAATAAAAATATTTTTATTAAAATAGCCATTATTATTAGTTGATTGAGCATAAGAGAAATAGTTGATAACTAATATAATTGCGAAAATTGAGAAGTGATAAAAAAAATTAAAATTTATTAAGCACATAATAAAAATTTTGAGAAAATATGTGATTTTATTAATTATTTAATTTTTTTAAAAATAAAATAAATAGTTCAGAATTAAAAAGAAAGTGAGAAGTGAGAGAAAATAGATAATTATTAAGTATAAGAGGATAAGTAAATATTTTATTAATTATTTTAATTTTTATATATTTTAATATAAATTAATTATATTATTATAAATTATGAAACCTATTAAAATTTGAAATCTAAAGTAAGGGTTTTGCCCGTCTTACCCTAGAGCCGACCTTTACCTAATGCCTTGATAGGGAGGTTTAGCCGCGCAGTCAAAAATAAATAAATTTTAAAAAATAAAGTAGTCCCATTTTTTTAATGTTTTCCTCTTTTATTATATATTTAATAAAAAATTATAAAAAACAAAAAACACAAGTATAATGCTAGGATCAAACATGAAAGACTATTGAAACGGTAAATGATAAAAAAAAAAAAAACAAATCAACAATTTGATATCATCAAAAATTAAAAAATTACATTGCATTTTGCTAACCTTTTTGCTTTGAATTTTCTTGTGTCTTTATTTATTTATTTTTTACTTCTTCATTTGGTTTTTAATACTATTTGATTTTAGTATCCCATACTTTCACAGTTTCACTCTTCTTTCACATCTGTAATTATTTTGTTTTTTTTTCTAATTTATTTATTTGGTACTCTCTCAATTATTGTTTATTCGATTATTTGTTGCATAAAAATTAATGAATATGAATAGCTGTTTTTTTCCCTAATTTATTTATTTTGTACTCTCTCAATTATTGTTTATTCAATTATTTGTTGCATAAAAATTGATGAAAAATTTGTTAGAGATGTTTTTTAAAATATGTTAGATTGAAATTGTACAAGAACAATGTTTTTTATGGGATCTTTTCTGTTGACATGAATTAATTTTTTAAAAAAATAATCTTATACTAACACTTCATGTACTAATATTCACTCTTACTAATAAAAATTAATATGCTTGGCCTGTTAAATATTTTTTAGTTTTTAATTAATAAATTAACATAAAAAACCCATATCTTATTTAAAATATATATTATAATGTAACAGGATAAAAGTTCAAATTAAAAAAATAATCCTTTCAATTTATGTCATATAATTTTTAATTTTATTAATAAATATAATTTCTTAAAAAAAATTTACCTTATTTTACTATGTTATTTATAATTAATTTAACTGGACATAAAACAAAATAAGATTTCTATCTTGATTAAACTATATTATATTAGATTTCATTACTTGGATTTATCTTTCTATTTAACCCATATCCAAATAAAGGACTCTTTTAAAATTTTAGAATAAAACCAATCCAAAATTAAACTCTAATTTAAATTAATTTATTTTTTTGTTATTTATAAAATCTTTCTCATCTAATAAATACACGTATTGTTTTGATAAAGTATCTGTATCACATAATATGGGTACTATACAATATAATACATTTTTTTAAAATTTTATCTTATTAAATTATTAAAAACTTATTTTTTTTATTTTTTTAAATGATAAGTTATTTTTATGAATCTTAATTTTTAAGATTTAAACTTTGAACAAAAAAATTCTAAAAAATCAAATTTCAGGTTAAATGTTTTTTTATTTTTAATTAATAAATAATATGAAAAACACATTCTTATTCAAAAATATATATTATAAAGGAACATGTTGAGAATTTAAATTTAAAAAATAATCTTTTGAATTTATGTCATATAATTTTTAATTTTATTAATAAATATAATTTTTTTAAATTTTTTATTATATATGTTATTTATAATTAATTTAACTAGATATAAAAAAAAATAAAATTTCTATCTTGATTTAAGCAGATTAGATTTCATTACTTGATTTTATCTTTCAATTTTATCCCATATCCAAATAAAGGATCCTAGTAAAATTCTACAATATCAAACTTTGATTGAAATTAATTTATTTTTCTGTTATTTATAAAATATTTCTCACCTTATAAATACAAAGGTTGATAACAAGGTTTTTTTATTCACTTAAACCAAAAGCCTTGTCACCATGAAAACCTTAGTAATTTTGTTGCTGCTGTCACTCACTTTGGTTATCACTGCTTTGCATGTAAATGCATCATCCGATGACGCATGGTCTAATGTTGAGAAACAGATAGAGAAACAGCGGTTGGACACCGGAGGCTTGAGCAGAGATAGTTTTCCGGAGGGTTTTGTGTTTGGGACGGCGGCATCGGCATATCAAGTTGAAGGAATGGCTAGCAAAGAGGGTAGAGGACCTAGTATATGGGATGTCTTTGTCAAAGTTCCAGGTTAAATGTTAAATGATATGATTGTTTATCCTGTTCCTTTCTTTTTTTTTTTGGTTTTTAATTTGAATAAGATTTTAAATGCTAATGCTAAAAGAAGAGATGTGATATATGCAACAGGAAATATTGTAAATAATGCTACAGGTGAAGTTTCTGTGGATCAGTATCATCGTTACAAGGTATGGCTTTTCCCCTTCCACCAATGCTAGCTAGCACTTTACTTTTTTTACCTTGTAAGAAAAGCCAAGCAATCAGATCTAGCTTGGTATATGGACTGTCACCACGTTATGTCAGCCTCATCTCTGCATCACATGAGAGTTGGGACAACTCAAAAGATTCTAAGACCATTTGTCACTCTTCCTGTTTGCAGGAAGATGTTGATCTGATGCATAAGTTGAACTTCGATGCCTACAGATTTTCGATCTCATGGTCCAGAATTTTTCCAAGTACATACACCATCTACCATGTCTATATCAACTTTCCATTAAATTGATAACATTTTGTATACACATTCCAATTTTTGACTAATTGTTGCTCATATTTATTCGTTTATGTAGATGGGACAGGAAAGGTAAACAGGAAGGGAGTTGCCTACTACAATAGATTGATCGACTCCATGCTTGAGAAAGGTATATTAATTTCAATACTATATATAGACTACTGGTTGAGCATAACCGAAATTTATGTGTCCACCACTACGTTAGACTCAAAGGTTTTGTATTCTATCTGTAGTTTTGTAAACTGGATGAAATGTAACCTCTTACTATCTATATGTAGGAATTACTCCATATGCGAATTTGTACCACTACGATCTCCCACTTGCACTTCAGGAGAAATATGGAGGTTTGCTGGGTGACCAAGTTGTGTAAGTGGAGAGACAACCTCTTTTTGTCAAGTGAAAGAGGCCATCATCACTTCAGAAAATTGTCTAAACAGTAAAATATATTTACAATGATTTGAAAAGCTGTTTGAATCTTGCAGGAAAGATTTTGCTGACTATGCAGATTTCTGTTTCAAGACATTTGGTGATAGAGTAAAGAATTGGATGACATTCAATGAACCAAGGGTGGTGGCTGCTCTTGGATTTGACAATGGAATCAATCCTCCTAATAGATGCTCAAAGCCATTTGGAAATTGTACTGCTGGAAACTCTGCAACCGAGCCTTATATTGCAGCACATAATTTGATCTTAAGTCATGCTGAAGCTGCTAAAAGATACCGCGAAAAATATCAGGTAGTGATCATTTTGAAGTTCTCAATTAATTGGTTCTTTGATAATTTAATACTTATCAGAATGATTTTCATTTGCTTCTTTCAGCCTAAACAGAAGGGAAGAATTGGAATCCTCCTGGACTTTGTTTGGTATGAACCTCTAACAAGAGGAAAGGCTGACAACTATGCAGCACAGAGAGCAAGAGACTTCCATGTTGGATGGTAAAATTCCTGAATATTTACTAAGAAATGCAACCTGTCTATATGTTTTTCTTGTCTTGTGAAGATTCAAACAGGACTCATGATAAAAGTAAAATGAATGAAACATTAAGACATCCAGAGCCCCAAAATAGACCTGCCTATACTAATCTAAGGAGGGAATGTTTTTGTGAATTCTATTTTGCAGGTTCCTGCACCCCCTTGTATATGGAGAATATCCAAGAACAATGCAAGAAATTGTGGGAGAAAGGCTTCCAAAGTTCAGCAAAAGTGATGTCAAGACTGTGAAAAACTCCTTTGATTTTATTGGTATCAACCAATACACTTCTTACTACATGTATGACCCGCATCAGCCTAAGCCCAATGTGACTGGTTACCAACAGGATTGGAATGTTGGGTTTGCTCGTAAGTCCCTTGATCATCCCTTCCTATCTCTTTGACCCAAAATATGGACTACTTACCTGTTTGTGTTTGCAATCAACAGATGAACGTACGGGAAACCCAATTGGTCGTCGGGTAAATCTTTTAACCCTCTTGCAATCATCACTGACTTTGCCAAATTCTTTAATATTTGACTTGCAATATTAATGCACAAAAAAAAAAAACTGCAGGCTTACTCTCAATGGCTGTACGAAGTTCCATGGGGTATGTACAAAGCTGTAACATATATAAAAGAGCGTTATGGAAACCCCAATGTAATTCTAGCAGAAAATGGTAAGGCAGCAAAGACTCTACCAGCTTGAAAAGCTTTTATTAACTAATTAAGCAAGGTTTGAATCTGATTCTAATTTGTTGATCAATGGCAGGAATGGATGACCCTGGCAATGTCACGCTTCCTGACGCATTGTATGATAGAGAGAGAGTAAATTATTATAGAAGCTACTTAAAGGAATTGAAGAGAGCCATGGATGATGGAGCCAATGTCACTGGCTACTTTGCTTGGTCATTGCTTGACAACTTTGAATGGCTTTCGGGGTACAGCTCTAGATTTGGCATAGTTTACGTTGATTTCAAAACTCTCAAGAGGTACCCAAAGATGTCAGCTCATTGGTTCAAACAAATGCTTGAGAGAAAGAAGCACTAGGATACACATATATAAGGTTATCTTGTTAGGTTTTTCAGGTCTTTTCCCATCTTCTTAATGCTCCTGTTTTTTATCTTTTTCTATATCTTTATCTAAAACATTTAATATCTTTTAGAGCTTCTGTAATATATAATATTATTCTGTGAGGCACGTTTTAATTTTGTGGAATTCCTTATTAACTGGTTAGATTAATTTTATACTTATATCTAACATCTTTAAGAGAAATATTTATGAAGAAATAGTATTCTCAAAACATAAAAACAAATAGTATTCAAGAATCACTGTTTCATGACTTACTTCGTTCACAACTTAAAGTGCTTATTCCACAGTCAAAATAACAACACAGGGAAGCTATAAAATTTTAAATAATGTAAATTATCCTTGGTCAAAACATATAAAAATATAAATTATTATTAATTTTTTCCACAATTAATATTTGGAGAATCGGAATATAAACCCTATAAGATTTATGATAGATAAAGGATATACAATATTTTAATTTAATGTTCAAATGATGAACTCAGGCAAGTCAATTTTTACTAAAAAAAAGAAAGAAAGAAACAAAACCAAACTCAAGAGGAAATTAAAATTAGAAATGAGCTAGAATGGTAAAGACTACCAAATAAAATATGTATTTCTACCGTTACAAACCCAATGAGTAGTTGTAAAACATCTCAAAAATATGGATTGAATTGTCTAAAAATTAAAAAAAATTGCATCACTCTTAATTACTCAAATTAAGACTCTATTTGATTGATTCATTGATACTTCAAAATTTTTGTTTTTGCAAATGATGAAATTGAAAACAAAAAATAAAAAATAAAAAATAAATTATTCATCTGATCACTTAATTTTAAAAAAATTTTATTTTAGTTACTCAACTTTAAATAAAAACACTTGTAATAAAAATTAATCATTTAAAAATCTTAATTTAAATTTATAAAAATGAATGTAAAAATATAAAATTAAAATAAATATTGTTAAAATATTAATATAAATATGTAAGGGTTATCATGATAAATAATATTATAAAAAGTAAATATATTTTTATAAAAAAGCAGTTTTGATTTTTGTGGCTTCAACTTGGGTGAACTCTCACAAACTCTTCCTAGAGAGTGACTCATCCAACGTGATTAAATGGGTGCGTAAATCAAATGAGGTTTCATAGAGAAAGAGAAAAGAGGTTATACAAATTTCCCAACTGTTGGCAAAGGTGAAGGAGTGGGAGATCTCTCATCCTCCACGTTCTGCTAATGGAGAGGTAGATGCCTTTAGCCAAAGGAGGGATAACAAGATTACAAGACTTGTTTTTGGTCAGCAGCCAAGGAGTTCAACAAAATTGCACAGAAGAGTAACCCAGCCGAGGAATCACAGAGACGCAGGTAGATTAGATGAGTGAATCAAGGGGGAATACGATATCTGTAATACTGTTCATGTACGGATAGGCTTCTTTGTTTTGATTTCGCTGGGCATGGACAGGCTATGGTAACTCTGCATTTATTTTTTGCTCAATGCAAAGAGCTACAGGTTTGCAAGAACCTGTTTTCAGTGTTTTGTATATCCCACTAATTAATAAAAGTAGATACTTTTCAAATATATATATATTTTTATATATATTTTTAATAAAATTAACCATTTTCAAATATTATAATAAAAGATACTTATCATGAAAGTTATCTTAAAATCTTGACATTAATGTTGACTTAGGATATGAACTTTAAATGTTAATATTCTTTATTATTGAATAATTATAGTATTAATATTAAATGTTATTATATTTTTTATTTTTAAATTATAATATATTGAAATATTTAATAATAATGAGTTTAACCAAATTCCTTAGATATAATGTTAATATTAAAAGACACATGCTTAGACAGGGTCAGGGAAATTAAAGTATCGGAAACGATGCGAAATCAGGAAACGAAATAAGAGAGATTGGCTAATCGGAGAAAGAAAAATAGTCGGAAAAGGCGCCTCCGCCGCTAAGGCAGACTCTCCACCTCGGAGCCTGAGAGGCCAGAAAAGGAGACGAGTGAATAACTGAGGGTTAAGGGTTTTTTTTTTGTTTTTGACGTGGATCGAGCAATTAATCAATAATAGATGGGGAATTTATTGGTGAAGAAACCCAAGATCACCGAAGTCGATCGAGCAATTCTCTCCCTCAAGACTCAGAGGCGCAAGCTGGGTCAATACCAACAACAGGTTTCTCTCTCTTTTTTCTCTTCTCATTTATTTCTTTGTAATTAAATATTACAGTGTTGGGTTTTTTTTTTTTGGTTGAATTTCTGTAATTTTACCTTTAGCTTCATTCTTTTTTTTTTTTTTAATTTCTCCTCTTTGTTAGCTTGAGGCTGTTATAGAAGCTGAAAAGCAAGCTGCTAGAGACTTGATTCGTGAAAAGAGAAAGGATAGAGCTTTGTTAGCATTGAAGAAGAAGAAAGCCCAGGAAGAATTATTGAAGCAAGTTGACACGTGGCTTATTAATGTCGAGCAACAAGTAAGTGAAACTGAATTATCGTAGTATATTTGATAATTGATTTGTTTTCTGAAAATGTAGCTACCTTATTTAAATTCTTTCAATCGATCTCTCACTGTTTAATGCTATATTTTTTTATTAATAAATTGTATAATAGTTTGATCAGATATCCACTCAATCTTTTACAATGTCTTTATTTTAGAGCTAGCATCAACATATGGATCTGTTCTGTTGCCTTGCTTTTGGGTTTTTGTATTACTGTTAAAAAAATGCTGTAGATAGATTAAAACACAGATTTTTGTTTCAGTTGGCAGATATTGAACTAGCAAGCAAGCAAAAAGCAGTTTTTGAGAGTTTGAAATCAGGTAACAATGCAATTAAGGCAATACAAAGTGAGATCAACCTAGAGGATGTCCAAAAGTTAATGGATGACACCGAAGAGGCTAAGGCTTATCAAGATGTAAGTGTCATTTCAATTCTTACTTCTCTTGATTCCATTTAAGTCATAATGGGCTTTGCTCTTTTGCTTGATTCCTCACTCTAAAATGACTTATGTTCCTTGATGGAGATTTCTCTTGTTTGTTCTCTGTCCCACTCTGTTCTGCTTCTTCTTCTTCTTTGTTTGTCTGCAAGTATTTGTCTGCTTTACATAAAGCTGTTTATCATGCCATCAACTAGTTGCATGTAAATCGGGGCATGCCAAGCTAGGTTTAGGGTTTTGAAGTCTTGAGAACAGAAAAATTTAGACTTGCATTACCATGTTGTCACTAAGATGCAGTATTCAAGTCTGCACGGGGTTGCATTACGTACATCTGTCATTTTCAAAATGCTGTTTGTCAAATTTTTTCTCTTAGATATGTTTTGGTTTAATATTTTAGATGATATCCCTCTAAATATCGGTGAATGACATTGGTAATCTGAAAAGCCTATAAACATGTAATGCTTCTGCTTGTTAAACAATTATGCTATAAATGGAGAATAAGCCATGTGTTATCCTGTTTTGTAAGAATCACTTATATTTTCCTTTTTCTGTGATTATTTTGTCAATCCGGGTTTTTTGTTATCCATCAAAAGGTATTGCGTTTGTTAATTCTTAACTTGAGCATTTCCTCTTCATTTGGGCTTGCAGCTTCTTCTCTATTCATTTTTTTTTTCTAAAAAAGAGCTGCCATATTTGTGATTTTGAAGGAAATCAATGCAATACTGGGAGAGAAATTATCAGCAGAAGATGAAGAGGAGATTTTGGCAGAATTTGAGACCTTGGAAACTCAGGTATTTGTTTCAGTTATAAGTGGCATAAAATTGCGTTTGAATGAGTAACAATCTATGGTTTGTTTGAACATTTAGGTGGTGCTCACAGAAGATCTTAATTTTTACAATTAATTAAACAAAACTTATAGGAGTATTAATTCATGAATTTTTCCACAAATATGCAAAAAATGGCCCTAGGCTTTGTAATACTAAAATCCTTTAGATCTAGGGGTTAAAAGTCACTATAGTCATTTTATAAGAAATGTATAAATTAACACTAAAACTTTTATGACTTGCAACAGTTACCTAACTTATTTTATCATTTTCCTCTCCAATGCTTTTACCCTCTTTGATGTGGGAAGGAAACCAGACAAACATAAGAGAAATTAGAGAGGGAGGAATAGAGGTGAAATACACCAAAAGGTTGGTCTTCTGGTTTCCAGTGCTGGGAAATAGAGAGAACAATCTGTTCTGTTCATAGATCCTAAAGTGAAAGTAGTCATTAAAAGTAATACTAGCATTCAAGTTGCGAAAGACCTTAGAAGTAAATATCCTAGCCCTTGAAATAAATCCAATTTCAACCATGCTATACAACTTAAAGAAAATAAACGGAAAAGACATAAATACCCCTTAACGGAACCTACTTGTTTGAAAAATAGAATGAGCAATGTTGTGCTACATTACTTCTACAATAGCACGACCACACACACACACACACACACACACACACGTTTTTATGTAACACATACAATTTTTACTATCGCATCACATCTGAGGTGAAAAAAACTCAGCTGCAACAATACCTTTTCAGACTAAACCTCTAGTAATTAAATTTTTAGCTTGCCTGCACATTTCTGCTTTATTTGCTGGTGGCATCCAGAACCTGCTAGATTGGAAAAGCTGCTCTGGGTATTAAATAAATAGAATGTCTTATACCCTTCATTGGTGGCAACCTGTCTTACAATTCTTCACTTTCTGCATTCTCAAAATCATCAAGCAACTTTTTAATTTTCACTTGATGAGTATCTTTATCAGCCTGTACAATTCTTCCAAACAACACATGAATCATACCTAATTCCTTTCATGGATGCTATGTGAGCTCCTAATTGTCCCTTTGAGGAGTTATTATTACGGCCACTGCATCCATGTTGATAAAAATTATGCCAGACCTCATCTTTGTAGACATTACCTATATTAAATTGCAGTAAATGTTTTGAACTAATAAGAATTTCATCATCATCTTTTGAGTCCATGAAATCTTGCAAGGATGGGGATGTTTCTCCTCTTCAATTTTTATGGACTATGTTTGCAACACTATCATTTTGAAAAAATGCTGTCTTAAACCTTGGGGCTAGTTAAGATTCACTACACAACCAGACCTTAACCTTTAATAAATAATAAATCGATTTCTTCTTTTAGAGCTTTATCATGTTTGTCATGTGAATTCCAAAAAGTGATCTTCGTTACTTTTACCCTCTGGTTAGTGTACATGACTAGACGTTACAAAAGCTTGTCCAACTTAAACGGCTTGTCCACTGATCTCTAATCCAATTTGACAAAACTTGAATTTATTGACAAGTTAATGCCCCAAACATTAAAGTGACCCTATTGATGGCGGATGGAAAGAAGCATTTGAAGGATTGAATTTTCTAGGTCTTTTTTTTGTTATTTGTTATATTTTATCAAGTTAACTGTAATTTTTATAGTAGTTAGGATATTTTAGAATATTTAGGTTATTCTATATTAATTAGTATAAAAGGGATTGCCAATGCTGTCTTTAGGGGCTGTGGACTTCTGTGATATGTATCTTTTTTATTCTCATTTTTGTGCTTACTAATAAATAAAGAGTAGGATGGCTTTTGCTTTATATAAATTTTTCTCTTTCCCTTTGGCCCATTTGAGTTTTGTTTATATCATGATAGTTTTCTGATTATTGCTCAGAGATAAATTTAGTATGAGATTATATGTTGAACCATGAGACCTTATGTCTTTGGTTATGTTAAGCTTGGCTTATTTCTTCCTTTTGATTTGATTATTTATGTAAAAGAAGGGATTTTTTGGTGGTTTATAAGCATGTGAACGCCATTTGTTTAATGCGTCATTCGGGATTTAATTTTGTTTCATAGCATATGACATTGTACCCTCAACCATCTTTCTGAATGTCAAACTGTATCTTTGGTTTAGATGGCTGTTCAACATATGCCGGAAGTGCCTACCACAGCACCATCTGAAGAACAAAATTTGGATCTTCCTAATGTGCCAACCAAGAAACCAGTTGCTTCCAATGCTGCTAGAGATGATGATGAAATTGCTTCAGCTGAAGTTTCCACCAAAAGAAGAGGTTTCTGCCTCTCTCTCTCTTTCTTTCTACACATTCATGCACCGACACAAGCACTCTCTTTCACTCTCTCACACTCACTTCCAAAGTGCCCATGCTTTCACACACATCACACATGCATGCACTCCCTACTTGATTGAGACTTTCAAACGCCTGACAGTTTTTGAAAATGCAGTTATGGAGGAACCATTGCCTGCATGATTAAGAAAACGATGTGGCTGTTTCATGAGCAGCCTGCCATTATTAATGAACAGCTCCCAGCTGCCTGATTCACGTCTTTTCATTTGGTTCTTTCTATAATTGTCTATGTGATGGGTTGAGTTTGGTGGTAAATTATTTCCATGTCAGTTTGTACAGATCTGTATAAATACCTGTTTGATCATATAATGCTTATTGAAATTGCTTATTTTCTGCCCATGTAAATCTTTAGTGTAGTGCTCGCCATGAGTCCTGCTCACAGATGGCACATTAATTTCTTGGATGCACTGAATGTGCTTCATCTATCTGGATAAGGTTTGAACTGTTAAGCTAGTGTAAATGCCACATTGCATCGTTCACGTATAAGCGTGGGAAGTGGACGCCCTATCACAGGGAACTCCTTGCTGACAAGAATTTCTCATTTCTGGATGCTGTTAACAGCATTTTCCTGTTCATATATTATTAATGAGTAGTGATTAGATTCTACTGGTGTAATAATTGCTCCAAATTACTTCTATTCTTTGGTGCTATTCCGCAAAGTTATTCATTGACAAAATGAATCCTGGAATTTAATAATATATGAAAGATCATATACGGGTTGCGGTCAGGTATTGGATCCTTGACTTTCACAATTAAAATCGGGTTGGTTTGGGCATGCCTTGTGGGTCGGGTCGGTTTTGGCCACTTCTGTCATTGCTCATTAGCCTTTGCCAAATTTAATAGTAGACGCATTACAATTCCACAAACGTAAATAGCAGGACTTGGTCGGAGGTCAACGGTCATTTTCTTCCAATATGCACGTTTAAAAAGAATTATGTCACTAACGCTAGACGGGACACTAGCCTGCCTCCAATCAAGTGTTTGTCAGATTATCAAATAGTACCATGCTTCTTCATAAATAATAATGCTTCATGACTTGGTCTTCTCTTTTCTTTTTTTACCAAATACAAAATATTTGTTAGGTATTATCCCAGTTATATGTTGGGCATTAGAAGATTTTTTTTTAAATTATCATAATTAATAAAAACTTTAAAGAATATATATAATATGTATTTATTATTGAATTAAAATATTCAGATGTAACTTGCAGGGGCTAGTAATTTTCCAATGTGTAGAAATGGACAGATTGGGGATTGTTGGCAGGTTAGACTGTTTTGGAACATCTTGGGTTTAGTCAAAGTAAAGTTAAGACTACTACCCATAATAAAATAATTTAAAATTCTTTAAGAGGATAAGATTATGTTTTGGATGAATTCTAACGAGTAATTTCCATTTATTGAATTTGAGTTTAATTTATCAATGTTTGTATGTAATATATATATATATATTATATATTATATATATAGTTTAATTAAAGCAGGAAAGAGAAATGAAATCAACGTCATGTTTCAATTCAAATAGTCAATTTTGCTGCTGTCACACACATATAATACCAAACATTGGAAACGTGGTGGCATTTGAAGCCAATAAACATTATGGCCTTGACCCAAACTTACGTTAGCTTTGATCAAGAAATTTTCAAACATTAAGTTGCTCTAAATATAAGGAATTAGAGCTTAGAATATATCGCTCCTTATGTAACATTCAAACATGCAACGACAAAATCAAGAAGTTAATTGGTGATGACAGTCAATTTTTTTTTTAAATTTAAGATATATATAATATGATTATTTTTGTAATTATTTTATAATTATTTTATAAAAATTTAAATTTGTAACTGCAGCATGGTATTTAAATTCATAATTACTGAGGAAATTCTATTTAATTTTTGGTGCAAAAATTTAATGTTCAATTTTTAATTTTCCATCTTCTCATGGAAAACGCACCAAGCTTGTATAGCATGGTCCACCAACCAATGAGAATTTATAGATGTTCCGCAGAGTCAACAATAATTGGACCGGGAACAGTGCGAGAATATTGTGAGAGTGTCTTTGGCACTTGTAGGGGCTTCGGCTTCTACTTTAAGCTAAAAAATTCAACATTAGTTGGCTGACTGGCAACGGCCCAACAGGGCTTCAGATTCAGAGTGGTACCCTCAAGTTGAGCTAGCCTTATTCCTTCTCTCCGGTCTCCCCATTTCTTCTTCTCATTTATCGTTTTGTCCTGCTCTCGGGCTCTCATCATTCATTTTCTTGATGATCGAAAAAAAAAATGCAAAAGGTGCTTTCAACTTTTGATTTTTTAGTAGTGGCGACGACTTGAGAACTCACCCTAGTCAAACGTTTTATCATCCATCTCCTTTCTGTGAGCAGCTCAGCTATTTTTTTTCTTTTTATCTAACTTACGTTATCGATGCAAAGAATAGTAGATTCTTAGGGGGAAAAAAAAAAAACCAACCAACCCCAATTTAATTTGGGGAAGTTTATGAAAACCCAATTCAATATCCGTCTCCAGCTTGTTCGGCCAATAATTGTAGAGTGAGGAGAAATCACAAACCCATTCTTTTTGAAGGCCTGATTTGAAGCAGAAAGAATCTTGGGTAACATGATGGCTCTGAATTCTGATTTTGTTGTTAATTTTTCTGCTAATTGTTTGTTATTTATTTATTTATAGACTCAGAAGTACTGTTTTTTTTCCATAAATATTCATTTGTAGCTCAGTTCGGAAAAATTCTTGATAATCCAAGATCAAATAAGTGAGATACTACTATGTTACCTGAAACTTGTGGTTCTAGTTTGTTTCTTGCTTTACCTGATGATGTATTTGCCATGATATCTCGGTCCCTTTTGCCAAGGGACATATGTAATCTCAGTGTATGTTGCAAAAGTCTATGTGCACTTGTAGCCTCTGAAAAGATTTGGCTCAGTCAATGTGATGAGGTTGGGATCGTGCCCACAAGGGACCTTGTGGAGTGGAGGGAAGGTGTATCATCATATAAGGCGCTTTGTCGCTTCCTTGTTAGTGTAAAGCCATTAATTGGGATTTGGGTTCACCAGAATCCTGAGCTTGGCAATGTAGTCTATGTAATGCCTGGTTTTGTTTCTGTTGTTGGATGTCGAATAATTCCACAAGAGCTTGGTCCCTTAGGAATTGATGATGGCCCCATTCTATGGGCACCGGTGTTTGAAATTATTGGGGATTTTGATGGTTCCACCACATTTTTTCTGCATGGTAGGGAGAAAGGATGTGACTTTTTTTATCCTGGTTCTGTGAAATATGTTGAAAGGAATTGCAATGTGCTATTGCTTGAGGTTGAGCCTAGGGAAACGAGGAATGGATGTAAGTTGTTCCCTAGTAAGAGCATTGTTCACCATTCCAATGAGGAGATTTCGAGAAAGGTTAGTAGATCAAATAGTGATTTATCAAGGTCACAGAGGGTGTTAGGACAGAGTGGGACCATGGTTCCTTTTTCCCGGTTGGCTTTTGTTGACAGAAGAAAGTTGCTTGAGACTGTCACCAGCCAAGTTCGTCAAAAAGTTCCTTATTCTGTAAGTGGGCCACTATTTCCTCGATTGAGGGACGATGTGGAGAAATTTCAAAATGATTTGGTGGTTTTGTCGCAACGAAGATTACTGCTTCTGCAAATGTATAGGTCTGGCTGTGATCATGATTGCACAGATTTGAAGCCGAGTACTGAGATGCCTGCTGATCCTACTCAGTTGGAACTCAATGACATCAGAAAGAGCCTTGACCGTTCTAGTTCTTGTTCTAATTCATTGAATGGAGATGATGGTCAGATGCGCGGCAACAATAGGAAAAGTATAGGTGGGTACTTCAGAGCTAGCATTAAACAAATTCTTCGGAAGTCTAGTTCCGTCAATGGTGGTCGAGCAATTTCAAAATGTAATTCTTCTAGTAGTGAGAATAGGCATGCTCAACTTCATGAATTTCTTAAGTCAGGGGATACTATAGGGCTGACATTACATGCCTCTACAGTGAGGTTATCATCGTATCGAGCTTGGCCAAATATGCATGATACACGGTTTGCTCTTTACAAGCTGCCCATGCGGGTACCAAGGGAAGATCAAGAGTATGCTGGTTTATGGGGAGGAACATTTGGTTGGCCTCCTGGAAGGCCTACTGAAGACAAGCCTGGAAAAGCTCTGTTCTTTCTTTTGCTCTCCTATGAAGAGACAGAGGGAAAACGGCTTCTCATTGCAACTAAAATATTGGAAGGCACCCACTATGTTCTGCACCCAAATGGTTCTGCAATGTTCATAGTGAATGTTGATGAGCCTTCACTGGATCCATTTCCTTGGGATAATGATGCAGATTCACATCCTGTGAATGTGAAGCATGCGTTTATGGGAGAGGGTATTGCAAATGGATATGGTTTTAGATATCCTGGCTCAAAGCCTGGCACACTTTTTATTATTCAAAATGGTCTTCTTGCCTTCATTTGGAAGGAATCAAGGCCTGTCTTGACACTGCAAAGGCTCAACTTGCAAGAGCTTTTGAAGAAAGGTGAGCGGGTGCCTGCTCTACCTCCAATTGCCAACTTTTCATATTTGACCAAGTCCTACTCAAATGTGTTTGCTGGATTCTCAAACACCTCAACTGTTCATCGTCAGTAAGGTTTGTGTTATGTCCTCTTGAGGAATGTTTTAATTGCTCTTTATTTACCCCCCTTAGATATTTAATGTTGCCATGTGTTTGCTCTATTTATCACAGTCATGCTATACTTGATGCATCAACTAGGAAATTCATTTTTGGTTATTTGGCATGACAATAACAACATGTAGTGAGTGTTTTTTTTTTTTTTTGGTGGGGTGAGGGGTGGGTTGAGTGGGAGGGCTAAATAAGCAACTCAACTAACATTGTCTTATGTAAATACCATAAGTTTCCAGATGCTATTTACTTTTCAATAATTGCTATCAGTTTTTCAATTGCATGCCTACAATTGTTTCCAGTTTTTCTCACTTTCTGAGTATCTCAAAATAATTGTGGTGTGCCGACCTAGGCCCTTTTAGAGTTTGTCTTGTTTATTTGGAGAAATATAATCAATTAATTGCCTAATGAGGTGATAGTGAACTGTTCAGTTGATAACCAATATGATCATGCTATTTATATAGTTGTAACCCCTCGCCAAAGCCTAGACTTTCTCTTGATTTGTGTATCATATGATTTGCATTGTTATTTTACCATGTTTTGACTAAATTTCTTCTTAGGACTTAAGTGGATTAAGTATGGCTTCATAGGTAGTTTATGAATATAACCTGGCTTTTTCTTTGGAAATTTTTGAGAATAATGATTCATTAACTGTTAAAATCCTCTTTTTCCTCAAAACAAGCACCATGTTGCTTCAGCTCTGCAGTCTTTCTGTTTGCGTTTGTTTCTCACTTTACTTGGAATGTAATAGGTTTATATGCTGTAGTTTTGTAGGTGCAGAATCTACATTTTATATCCAACTTCCTGTCATTCTCATATATTCATATATTGTGTAGTATATGCAAGGGAAAAAACAAAGAGAAAAAGTCCTTGATATTGTCCAGGCCAGATAAGAAGATTTTACTAAGTACAAGTTTTGTGAACCTCTAAAATGAGTACAACAGCTTTGTTTTATAAAAGTTACCTCCCTTCTCTTTGAAGTATGGGCTGCATCCTGGTTTAATGTTAAGAGATGCTAGTTTTAATGTAATTAGAGTTGCTTTCTTGTTGAATGCTTTGCAAATAATCCTCTGAGGCTGCTCCCATGTTTTTGTTTGGCAGGCAAAAGCATATTTAGGGCACCAATGGGCATTGGAATAAATTGCAAATATTCAAGCTTTGTTGCTATGCCTTTGCTTTGATTTCATCATATAGAGCTGGGCGCTAGTTTGCTGCTACTAACAATTCAAGAGTCTCAGATTTCAGTTTGTTTCCGAAGTGATGTAAATACTATTTCTCTGAAACAGCATGAAGGTTATCTCATTGTGTTGGGTAAAACGGATTGTCAGGATGTTGATTATTCTTGTGCTACAGGTAAAGGTGTTGTGGTTAAAAGCAGATAATGAAGTGTGGTAGTCTACTAGAGAGAGATACCATATTCCAAACATATGGCATAAGTTTTCCACATTAATTTTTGAAACAGTGCTTGGTTTTATGGTGGTAACCTTTTCTCTTTGGACCTTTGGTTTATACAATTATACCCCCTGAATTGCAGTTCTTCATATCTTGTTTGAACCCTCATTTGGGATTGAAGGTACATCTCCTGTTCCCTCTCCTCTCTCTCTCTCCGGGTACCTCCTTTGAGAAAGGACAACCCGTTGAAGTTTCTTGTTGTGTAGATTGGAGGAAACGAAATGAAATGGTATGGTGGGTTTTGATCAATGGCGTAAATCATCCAAGGCAGCTACCTTTTATAGGATTATACCTGGATATTGGACCAATTTTGCCAAGCTGAACTGGCGACAAGAGGGAGAGAAAACAGATGCTATATGTGTGTATGTAATAACAGCATAGAACTCTACATTCTTTACCTTTGCAATTCTACTTGTGAATTTTATCCAACCGTGATTACAAGGCTTATGTTCATGCAGACGCAGGTTCCATAAGGAAGCTACCGTCAAACACTTGCATAAGCAAAACCATTTGGTTTCGTCAGCTTATTTTTCATGGTTAAACGCAAAACCTTTTGATGCTTGTAGATTGTTTGGCATTTGCATTAGACTTAGGACACTTGTATTTAGAAAAATAATTTTATTATAAAACTAAGGAATTGATTGGACGCATACACACGTCTCCTCAATGGACATTTAACATTACATTTAATACAAATATTAACAATGATGAAATTACCGATAGAATTATCATTTTATTATAACATTAAAGATATAAAGATAAATAAATTACTTTTAAAATTATATTGTGATATATGTGTCAAATTTAGAAACCACGAGTATTATATATTTTTTATAGTTTTTAATGACACCATTATAATATTAATAACAACTAAAAGTGTCCGTTAGATGCATTAGCAATTCATTGATTAAAATATGTTTAATGTGATACATAAATTTTCATTTGATCAATCAATATGTATATATATATATATATTATTTGATTGGTTAAAACTCACGTTAATATATTTTGTTAATAATGTTACATATTGAAGTAAATTAATACACGAAATTAAATTTTGAATAATACGTTAAATTTTTTGAATATAAGTATAACATTAGATTTTTTTTAAAGTATAAAGATTAAATAGGACATTATCATTTTTTAGTAAATTAATATTGTGTTAATAAAAAAATCTTAATCTAAAATGATTGTAAATCGTAGAGTGATTTTTAATTATTTTATTTTAGTGTATATATGTCTAATAATCTCAAAATAAAATTTGAAATTAAGTATTCAAATATGTGTTCGCTCCATTTGATATTACAGAGATTAAAACAAATTAATTTTAATATATTTTAAATTAAAATTCCAACAATGTTTAATGTCAAAAAGTAAAAAAAAAAAAAATTTGAACATAACAAAAAAACATAAGTTTAAAATATCTAAAAAGAATGAAGAAAATTAGTACAACGAAAGACTAATTCTTGTTTATCTCAAGATTTTCTTTTATAATTGTCTCAACATTAACTACTAACCATACTACAGGCTACAGCCACCAGGCAATTACCACTAACCTTTAAAAAATTGCGTAGACTTTTATAAAATAGTGCTGAGCTGAAGCAAAAGCCACAGTTGGCTGCTGAGCTTCAACCACATCGTCCATTGTATTATAACATTTGCCAGTTGCCACCATGGAAATGGACTGAGATTAGCACTCCTTATGTATTCCACCATCTAACAACAAGAAGAAGCAGTTCAAAAGAAAGAATTCATGTCTTCCAAACCCAGTTTCAGTTTCCTTATCCTCTTCATTTTTTCGTTACTACCTCTCATCTTCTGCATCTCCACCAATGCCCCACCTCCGCCCACCGTCTGTATTGTCGGCAGTGGCATCGGCGGTTCATCCGTCGCCCACTTCCTCCGCCACTACTTCCACCCCACGCCAACCCAACCCAACCCTCCAATCATCAATATCTTCGAGCGTAGGTCCATCGTCGGTGGTCGCATGGCCACTGTCTCAATCGGCGGGGAGACTTTTGAGGCTGGTGCTTCGATTCTTCACCCTAAGAACTACCACGCGCTTAACTACACGAAGCTTCTCGGGTTGAAGATCAAACCACCCCCTTCCTCGGAGGACGATGATTCGATGTCGTTTGGGATTTGGGACGGGAAGAAGTTTGTTTTCAAAACCCTTCAAGTTGATTCCAAGTTCCCGGTGGTGCAGAAGATTGTTTCTTTTGTAAATTCTTTCTACTTGTTTTTCCGCTACGGCTTCTCCCTTCTCAAGATGAACAGCTTCGTTGAGGTTTGACTTTACTTGCTTCAATTCTATGATCGCCTCTCTTTCTTTAACTTGCTTACAGGAAACAAAATTACACTCCTAGGATTCTTTTGTGCTTTTTCTTTGGCACTCCTAGGATTATATCATTCCCTTTGGAGGAAAAAAAAAACAGTAAATAGTAAAAGCAAAGTAGGCAACGATGAAAATAAAGTCTTGATTATCTTTGTATTGCGTGATCTCTGTTCCTTAATGTGAGACTGATGTGTTGTTGTTGTGAAGAGTACTGTGGATAGCTTCTTGAAGTACTATGAACGGCCTGAAACGAGGCCTGTTTTTGAGACTGTGGATGAGATGCTTAAATGGGCTGGTTTATATAATCTCACAACTCGAACTTTGCAAGATGAACTCATTGACATCAAGCTGTGTCCTTTATTGATAGAGGAGCTTATCACTGTAAGAATTTCTATGTTGCTTGGATTATTGCATTAACTATGTGACATGAACTGCATTGTACAAGTCCTGAACCAAAAAATTGGAAAGAACTATGACAAAATTCTCACCTAGTAGAGGAATATTAGCTCCAATATATATTTATAGCAACTTGACGTTGCATTTTTTACACTCTCAAAAGCACTGACCCAATGACCGAAAAAAGAAGCACTGACCTGTGCCTATATGGTTTAAGCTTGATGCAAGTACATGTAGAGAGTTAGATCACTGTCTGTAGTGCGTTTTTAATGTGTCCAGTGGTTGTGGTTACTCTACCTGGTTATTTAAGGTTGCATTCTTCTAGGCAATGTGGTTTCTGATTTAATAGAAATCCGTGCAGTTGGACAACTATAATTTGCAGACTCCATGAGCCATATATGTATGAACCTGTTGGAAGCTGCTTCATTTATTGAAGTGACCTAGCTTCTGTTAGTAAAAGTTACTTTCCTTTAAATTACTTGTAACTATTTGTATGAAATTTGCTCTAAAGACAGCAACAAGACAGGTGTGAACCATTGCATTCGATTGGAGGGAGTCCATTATATCCATTCCCCTAGCAAACAGATCTTATCTAGTAAATTTAGATATGCTGAATTCAAGTTTTATCTGTTCCTTTTCTGTTGGATTCATTTCAGGGGAGGCATTTTCTGATGTATTTGGAAAATTGACTTCTAATTCTAGCTAAGGTTTTGGGGATGGCTTGAAAGTCAAACCAATATGTTATAATTTGAAGCTCATAAAAAAATATATGTTATAATTTGAAATTGGCACCAAATAGGCTGACTGTTGAGAAGTTATAACAAGTCATAATAATGTTGCATGGTGAAGGTCATAACAAGAATCAATTATGGTCAAAGTGTCTATGTCAGTGGACTTGCTGGGGCAGTTTCATTGGCAGGATCTGGGGGAGGATTATGGTCCATTGAAGGAGGGAACTGGCAGATGGCTGCTGGACTAATTAATAGCTCTGATGTTTCTTTGCACCTGAATGAAGAAATACAATCCATCTCTTACCTTGGAGAATATTATGAACTTAACTCCACGAAAGGAAACAGTTACTCATGTGATATCACTGTGGTCGCTACACCCCTTGATGAAGTGAATATCCAGTTCACACCTTCAATTTCAATTCCTGAGAGGAACCTGCAGCATACACACGCAACTTTTGTGAGAGGCCTCTTGAATCCAGTAAGTATTTTAGGAGTTGCTAATTGCTTTCTCATGTGCACTTCTAAACTAATCTTTGATTTCTTATCGTTCTGACCAGCTTTTTTTGTTCCTTTATAATGTTTGTGTTTTCTCTTGGCAAGGCATATTTTGGCCTGAAAGCTGTTGCAGAGATTCCAGAACTCGTTGGCACGTTAGAGGATCCTGACCTTCCATTCTCAAGCATTTCAGTTCTCAAGCAACATTATGAAAAAGATGCAACTTACAAAATATTCTCTCGAGAACCAATGGCAGATGCATTGCTGGATAGCATTTTTAGGTAATATTTTCTATTAATCATTAACTTTTAACCTCACGGGTAAGTGCTGGGAAAGGGATCATATTGTTCATAAAACAATTTGCCTAAAGTTCTTTTTGTAGCATGATTATTGACTTGGGCTATATGCTCTGTCATATGGCTTGCTCTGTTAATGTGATTTGTGCTCTTTCTTTTAGATAGTAGTTTTGCAGTAAGTATCTGGGCCTGCTTCTTAGATACTTTATTAAGATTGGGACCTTTAATTAGACCATAATCCATGACATAGATGTAGCTGAGATGTAAGTAGTGTTAATGCACGAGGGAAACAACCAGTTTTTTTTCTCCCTTGTCCCAGTTCCCCCTTGTCTTAAATTTGGAGAAGTAGGAGTCACTGTAAATTCGTTTTAGGATTCACACTCTTACAAGTGTGAAAAAGGCATGGCAAGGCCTTGTTATTGAACTTTACACGTTGATTCAAGAACCTTTGCATTATTAGATGCTGATGGGTGTCATTTGCTCTCATTGTTAGTGCAAGGCTGCATACAATTCGAATAAACTGGGGAGCCTATCCTCATTACGAAGCACCTGAAGTATTTGCACCGTTTATTTTGGATAGTCAACATTTGTACTACGTGAATGCATTTGAGAATGCAGCTAGTACCATGGAGACAAGTGCTGTTGCAGCTGAGAATGTAGCGAGGCTCATCTTGTCAAGATATTTTAGTGAAGCCTCCATGGATTCATCAAATTTGAAGAGCTTTAGTCCTGCTGCAGACACATCACACTGGGACTTGTAACTTAAAGCTGATGTAGATATTAGTATGAATAATGTGAAATCAAATTGTAGAATATACAAAGACAAACCAGTATTTGCCCATGTTGTAAAATCCTTGTGGAGCTGTTTTGTTTTTCTGAGTATTTTGTGAGCATTTTGTCAAAAAAATGCGTTGGCATTTGGAGGTGATTGAGAAAAATGTCCAAGTAAAAGGTGAAGAGAATGTTCACTACAAAGCAGATATCAATTTTAATGAAATAATTTGTGGATGTTATGTAATTTTCCAAAGAATTTGATGAAAGGATCAAAATGAAAACATTTTTAAAAAAAATTAAGAATTCAATAAAATAATTCAAAGATTAAAGAATAAAATGGCATAAAAAGAAAAGGTTAGCAATCATAAGCGAAATTTACTCTTTATTATCATATTATTGTTAACAAATGACAAAGGTTAGAATAAGCATGTATGATATGGCATGTTTCTATTTTTTGAAAAGATTTTATGACTCGATTATTTCAAGTTAGCATATGTCTTTTAAACATGCCATGCAATAATAATTTTGAAAATTAATTAATCAAATATTATATATCCCATATAATTATTAAATTATGATTACTTATTTCAACATTCGATTAATAAATTTTGTAATACTTAATTAATTTTTTAAGAATATAATCACGTGACATGTTTTAAATAAAAAAATATGTGATGATGTATAATAATGTTTTATAGAATTCATATGCAAATTGCCTTAACTACTTACATGATAAATAGTATTTATGTTAAAAAAATTAAAACATACATCAAATTTAAAATGTTCGAGATGCATTTAAAGTATAAAATAATTTATAATTGTAAAAACAAATTTAAAATTATCTATCATAATTATATAAATGTTTTCATGAATTGAAGAAGTAAACCAAGGTTTCATAATTATAAGATTTAATTATATATGAGATACTCAAATTATATTGAAATGTTTATTTTGATACCCGAATTAAATATACAATATATATGACTTACCTCTTGGACTGTGAAAATGTGTATCAATTGGGGCAACCACTAACACCACCTCCACCCGACCCGTCCTACCTCCGCTTCTCAAAAGGCGGGAAAGCCATCCTTTGAAACTCCCTCTCGCTATTTTGGGAAAAGACCTTCCAAACCTCTTCCACTTTCCCAATGTCGGGGACAATCAAGGTTCTGAACGTGGCGGAGAAGCCGTCGGTGGCGAAGTCGGTGTCGGGTATTCTCTCAAGGAACCAAGGCCTACGAGTGCGCGATGGCCGGTCCCGCTTCAACAGGATATTCGAGTTCAATTACTCGGTTCGGGGCCAACCCTGCCACATGCTCTTCACCTCCGTCACGGGCCACTTAATGGAGCTCGAATTCGAAGACCGCTTCCGCAAGTGGCACTCCTGTGACCCTGCTGACCTCTACCACGCACCCGTTCGCAAACACGTTCCTGAGGTCTCCCTTCTTTCTTCCATTTTTTAAGTTTTCCCCCTAATTTACTCTTTGCCTTTTCTAAAAGATGCTAAAAAACAAAATTAAATTGTAAAAATAAAAATCATATTCCAATAAACTTGATCAAATATTTAAAAGGTTAAGATATTTCAAATTGATTGATATATGGAAAAAGTAAAATCAGAGCTTTTGTTATGTCACCAAAATGTTGAAGTGAAAAACTGATTTCTCCTTTAAGCAGGGGACAATGAAAAATGTCAACAATGGAATCTGACTCCGTCTAACTCTCCGATGATCTAGTTAGTAAAGTGTAAAAATAAAGAAAATCTAGTCTAGTAGTAGTGAAAATAAGGTCGACAAGCTTATCATATATATTAATATATAAGGTTGAAGGAATCACCGTAGTGCCCTTAGTATAATTTCCACCCATAACAGTATGCAAACGCACTTTTTGCCCTTAGAAGGAAAAAAATGAAGTAATTAGCAAAATTAACTAGATTTTTTCTTTGTATTTGAGACTTCCATAATTTCTGGTTTCTATTGTGCTAAGTTATGTTTATTTGCTGAATTATTTCTTTTATTGGAGTTTTGATGATTTAGGATAAGATGGATATTAAGAGGACTTTAGAGGAGGAAGCTAGGAGGTGCCAGTGGTTGGTTCTGTGGCTTGATTGTGACAGAGAAGGAGAAAACATTGCATTTGAGGTTATTGATGTTTGCAGAGCAGTGAATTGTCATCTGACAATACGAAGGGCACGATTCTCTGCATTAATTGAGAGGTTCTGAAAGACTAATGTTTGTTCTTTTTCATTAGTTGTCCTCTTCGGCTTAGATTTAATGCAGTCTGATGTTGGAAATCCCAGGGAAATCCATCATGCGACGCAGAATCTTGTTGATCCAAATCCATGGTTTTCTGATGCAGTAGATGCTAGGCAAGTAAGTAACTTCCCCTATTGTGGGAGAAATCTACGAGTTCATAATTGATTGATAATAATTTGATTTACAAGTTTCCACAAATAGCTTACATACAAAGACCAAAAGGAGTTTTTATGGCTTATTCATGCATTTCCTAAATTTTATTTTGATACATTTGTTGAGTGGTGTTATCTTAGATTAGTTATATTTGGGGTTTGTTGTGGTCTTCAATGTAAGTTAAGCCTCTTTACCAGCCATCAGTTTGTTTTATGTAGGATGCTCACATGTTGTTAGAAGCCAAGGTGCTTGTTTCCCAAGTGGTTATTTTTATGTTTCTAGAATTAGTTGTTTACGTGGTAAGCAGTTTGTTGCTGTTTTCAAGTTGGGCCTACATGTGAGGAGTGTTGTTCTACATCAGTTAAGTTTGGGGTATATTCAAGTGGGTTTCTCCATTTATTGCCAATTGGTTTACATTGAATACTTAAGAATGTTATGTGTTCATCTTACTCGTGTCATTGTAATTATTTATTAATATCTACAGAGAACAAAAATTGAAATTTATAAATTTATCAGGAAATAGATCTACGAATTGGTGCTTCCTTCACCAGATTTCAGACTATGATGTTGAGAGATAAGTTTGTTATTGATTCTGCTACAGATGACAGAAATCTTGTTCTAAGTTATGGTCCTTGTCAGGTAAGGTGATAATTGGCAACATCAGATTACATATATTGATTTATAGTTCTATGGCCCCTATGCTTGTCCATGTTGTGTCTTATATCTTTTAGCAATGCAGTTCCCTACACTCGGCTTTGTTGTGGAGCGGTATTGGGAAGTACAGTCACATGAGCCTGAAGAATTTTGGACAATCAACTGTTCTCATAAATTAGATGAAGGTGTTGCTACCTTCAATTGGATGTAAGTTGACAAGCTTTCTGCAGTCATGTGATTTATCATATATATATTTTTATTTTAAATTTCTTTCCCTTCGTTTAAGCGGTCTTAAGGATAGAGTTAATGGCATTCTAAATTTTCAGGCGTGGACATCTTTTTGATCACACTTGTGCGGTTATAGTTTATGAAATGTGTGTTCAGGAGCCAAATGCAACTGTGAGTTGTGCTAAACCAAGTGTTTGAGAACAATTCCAACTTTTGATCATTGAAACAACTCTTAGTGAATAATCGAAATTTTCATTATAATTGTCTTATAGGTTACCAAAGTTCGACACCAGGAAAAGCTTAAGTATCCTCCATATCCTTTGAGTACCATTGAGCTTGAAAAGCGTGCTTCACGATATTTCCGTATGAGTTCTGAACATACGATGAAGGTGAGCAGCTGGAAGTGGACATGTCTTAATCTTATTTGTACACATGCCTAAGTGCATCAACTGGGAGTTCTTTTTATTTATTTATTTATTTATTTTTAAGATAGGGCTTGTCTTTGCTGTAACTCATTTCTCCTTCACTTGTTTCTCTCAAGAAATTAAACTAATAATGAAATGGACTGCTTAGCTTTTGTTTCTAGATAGAAGAAATTGTTATTTGCTTATAAGTTTGCACATTTATATGTACTCTTTTCTTTTTTGCCATACATTAAAATACTACTTTTCTGAATTTTGACATAATATCCAGTGAGAGAGGGAGAAAAATGGGGAAAGTGGGAGAGGGAATTGGGGACAGTAGATAATGGTAAATAACAATAGCAGCAAGCTAAATTTCATTGTTTTTATTGTTTTAATTAGTGATGCTTATTGTATCCTTCACTTATTCTATTTAAATATTACAATTTTGGGATCCCAATCATGACAAATACTACTCTTGAAAACTGTCTTTGAGTTCCTTTGATTAATTGTGGAGATAATCATGTATTGGTTATTTAACAAGCTTCTCCAGCTAAAATCACTCCTTTACTTTCATTTTTATTGTTTATAGGTGGCAGAAGATCTATACCAAGCTGGTTTTATCAGTTATCCTCGTACAGAGACTGATTGCTTTTCAAGCAGGACTGATTTGCATGTTGGTAACTGTTTCCTCTTGAGGAGATAATCCTTGTCTCTACTTGTGTTAGTAATTTATGCTTATATAAGAGGCAGTTTTTAATTGGCCTCTCTATCAACTTTAACTCTTAAAAGATTTAAAAGAGTTAGGTCTCTTTATCCACTTGGATCATTCCTATTTTTTCTCTCATTTCAAATATATTTACACTTTAAAAATTTAAAACTATCTCCTTTCTTCTAAAAGAGTACAATGATCTTTCTATCTTCCACACATCCTTGTATATGGACTTATATAATTATCATCCACTATAATTTGAGACTCTAGCAGTTGGGAGCAATTGAACTCTAGAAAAAGGAAAGAGATATTAAATAAGAATATGAATTATAGATGTAATTAGGTGGGAAGAAAGGATAATTAAGTGAAGAACTTGTAATAATTAGTGAAGAATAATGGAAAACATTGTCTGGAGAGAACATCTGTCTGAGGGAGATGGATATGCAAGAATAGACATGCACATATTATAAATGTTTATGTAACAGGAGGAACACTTAGCAAACTTGTGGTGCTTCTCTTTAATGTATTGAGAGCAGAATCACAGATTGAGGGTAATGGTTGTGAAGTTTTAATCTTCTTGTCACTAGGTTTGATGTGAAATGGTGGACATTCATAAGATATGAAGCATCATTAGGTTCAATTCTAACAGAACACTTATGCTATTTTTCTATTGATTGTACCCTCATTTTTTACGAGAATTGAGTCAACGATATTTGCCTTTTAAACTAAAATAGATAGAAAACTGCAATCACCAATTCAACAGATTTGTGATCAAATATTTGGGCAACACTGTGTAGGGCTTTGTCCTATACTTTGAAAGTTATCAGGATTGAAGCTTCCATTTCTTGCACTTTCTGAATTGTTCAGTTCCTTATTTGTCTTGTTGCTACTTTAAAGCTTCTTTTCCGGAAATTAAATCTCATAGGGATGCCTTGCTGGATTTTGAAGGTGTTTCAGTTCACTCTTTCTCCAACATTATTTTTTTTTCCTTGCTTGAGTGCTATATTATGTTTACATTTGCTTTTTATCTAATTAATAAATTTATAAAGTCAAACCAAGATAACTTTTGACTTTACATTTACATTAGCAGTTGACTAGTTAACATTCAACTTTTATGAAAAAAGCAGTGGATTTATGAATTGGAATCACCTTAATAAATCAATGTGACAATGCTTGCTATTCTGTAAGAATAGTTTCTTTTTTTAATATTATTATCATATTTTCAATGCAACATTTTTGTTGTATTGCCTTTTGCTATCTTAAAATGCCGTTTCTTCATGAGTCATAGGATTTGTTTTTGATCCCCTGCCATTGATTACCTGTAGGAGTTGCTTGCATTGATGAAATTATTATTAACTCTAGTTTTATTTAATGTAGGCAATTGTGCAAGAACAACAGGACCATCCTGAGTGGGGTTCTTATGCTCAGAGGTTATTGGACCCTGGGACAAGTCTCTGGAGAAACCCTAGCAGTGGTGGACATGATGACAAGGCTCATCCACCCATTCACCCTACAAAATTTTCTGCTGGAGAACATAATTGGAGTCAAGACCATCGTGTAAGCAAGTGTATTAGGCTAATAAGAATTATAGTGTCATTGATTTTTTGGAAATTTAATTCCTTTTCCTTTGCATCACAGAAATTATATGAACTGGTAGTTCGCCATTTCTTGGCTTGTGTTTCACAACCAGCTGTAGGGGCTGAAACTACAGTTGAAATTGACATTGCAGATGAACAATTTTCTACATCAGGAAGAGTAATATTAGAGGTAAGTATTTTATAGCTTTTTCCAATTTTGCCTTTCTCTTCCTTGAGTCTTTTCTCATTCATTAAAAAGCATTGGAGTGTAGTATTTTCTTTTTTTTTTTTTAATTTGGAGGCTGTAAACTACTTTCATATATTTGATAAAAGGTTAATTTCCACAATGTGGCTATTCTATTTATAGTAGAATAGAAAATATAGGAAAGACGAAAACAACCTTAAACTTAAAATAGCCCTAACACATAATATATATATATATATATATCAGTCTTTAACCACCCCCCCTCATGCTGGAGCATAGATATTGATCATGCCCAGCTTGTTACAATATAATCAATTCTAACTCGAGAAAGATTCTTAGTAAACAAATTTGCTAATTGCTCTCCTGTGCTAACATAGGAAGTAGATATCAATTTTTGTTGAATCTTCTCTCGTACAAAATGACAATCAACCTCAATATGTTTTGTCCTTTCATGAAACACTGGATTAGAAGAAATATGCATAGCTGCCTGATTATCATGCCACAATCTCATAGGAGATGAATCACCAAAACCGATTTCCTCCAACACATGATGAATCCACATAAGCTTACAAGTAGTTTGTGCCATAGCACGGTACTCGGACTCTGCACTAGACCTTGCTGCCACATTCTGCTTCTTACTCTTCCAGGATACCAAATTTCCTGCCACAAACATACAATATCTTGTAGTAGATTTCCTTTCATCTGGTGACCCAGCCCAATCGGCATCAGTAAAGCTGTCAACTTGAGTATGTCCGTGATCTTAATATACAACCCCTTTGCCTGGTGTCCCTTTAAATACTTCAGAATGTGAACCAAGGCATCCCAATGAATAGAAGTAGGCACTGACATGAATTGACTTACTACACTCACTGGAAAAGAAATATCAGGACGAGTCACAGTCAAATAATTCAATTTACTTACTAGGTGTCTATATTTTTCAGGATCTGCAAATGCCTCCCCCTTTCCTGCTATAAGCTTCACACTTGAGTCCATAGGAGTATCACAAGGCTTTGTGACAAGCAATACAACATCTTTGAGCAAATCTAGTACATACTTTGGGAGAGAAATATACCCTTTTTGGAGCAAGTTTCTTCAATCCCTAGAAAGTATTTTAAGGAACCCGAGTCTTTCATTTCAAATTTTGCTTGAAGAAAAACTTTAAGATCATGAATACCCTGTTGATCACTAATTGTAATCAAAATATCATCAACATAAACAACCAACAAAATACAACCATTGTTAGTACGTCGAAAGAATGCATTATGATCACATGAACTCCGCAATAGTTCAAACTCAAATACCACATCACTAACCCTCCCAAACCAAGCTCTAGGAGATTGTTTCAACCCATACAATGATTTTCTCAACTTGCATACTTAACCAAATTCCCCTTGAGCAACAAACCCAGGTCGTTGCTGCATATACACCTTTTCACCGTGAAGAAAGGCATTCTTCACATCCAATTGGTATAAAGGCCAATGATTAGTAGTAGCTAATGAAAGAAATATACAAACAAAAGTTAATTCAGCTACAGGAGAAAATGTGTGTATAATCCACACCATAAGTTTGAGCATAACCCTTAGCTACCAATCGGGCTTTCAATCTAGCAATAGTACCATCAGGATTCACCTTTATTGTATACACCCACTTGCACCCAATGACCTTTTTACCCGATGGAAGAGAAACTAAATCCCAAGTACCATTAGTCTCAAGGGCCAATATTTTCTCTTCCATAGCAGTTCACGAACCATCATGAGATAATGCCTCTGTAAGAGTCTTTGGAAGTGAAACTGAATCAAGAGAAGCAACAAAGGAACGAGAAGAACGAGAAAGATGATCATAGAAAACAAAAGAAGAGATGGAATGAGTGCGCTGGCATTTACCTTTTCGGAGAGCAATAAGGAGATCAAGATCAGAATCTAATGAAGTAGAAGTCAGTACGAGAAGTGAATCCAGCGATGTATCTACGGGTTGAAGAATTGTTGCATTAGTGCCATGATGACGGGGTGTACACCTGTGTGATAGGAGGTCGAGATGAAACAAATGGAGTATCAAGACTAGGATTATTCACTATATAAATCAAGAAATCATCTACTAGCTCAATCTCAGAAACAAAGGAAGGAGGACTAGCAAAGAAAGGACTATGCTCAAAGAATGTGACATCACGAGAAACAAGACACTTGCCCAATTCTGGTGAGTAACAATGATAACCTTTTCATGTACGTAAGTAACCTAAGAATATACATTTTAATGAATAAGGATCTAGCTTACTAACATGTGGTCGCATATCTTGAACAAAATAAGTACAACCAAATACCTTGGGAGGTATAGGAAATAAGGACTGGTTTGGAGACAAGATATAATATGGTGTTTGGCCTTGACGAACATATGAATGCGTGCGCTTAATAAGAAAAGCAGTTGTATGAATAGCATCAGCTCAAAAAACTTTAGGAACTCTCATTTGAAACATTAAGGGTCTAGCAACTTCCATAAGATGACGATTTTTTCTCTCTGCTACTCCATTTTGCTGAGGAGTAACAATACAAGAAGACTGATGAATAATGCTATTTTGTATCATGCAAGAACTAAAACAATCAGAGAAATACTCTTTAGCATTATCACTATGGAGGATACGAATATTAGAGTGAAATTGAGTACGAATTTCTGCACAAAATGCAGCAAAGACAAAACAACTCAAATCTAGATTTCATTAAATATAACCAAGTATTTTTGGAAAAATCATCAACAAATGTTACAAAATTCTTAAAACCGGTTTTTGAAGTCACAGGACATGGACCCCAAACATTATAATGAACTAACTCAAAAAGAGAAGTAGCCTTCTTATTAACTCTAGACACATATGGCACACGAGGTTGCATGGCAAACTCTCAAGACTCACATGTAAACTAGACACAGACACTAATTCAGGGCACATTTTCTTCAACACTAATTGAGACGGATGACCAAGTTGGCAGTGAAGTTGGAAAGGGGAAAGATCACTAGAATAGGCAATTGATGCACCAGCAGAAGGAAAAGCAGCAATAACTTCATCCAGTAGATATAATCCATTTGATTCACTCCCACTGCCAATAATCTTCCAAGTCAAGAGATCCTGAAATAGACAATAACCAAGAAAGAACGGAACACAACAATTTAAGGCTTTAGTTTTTTGGTTAATAGACATCAAGTTAAATGGAAAATTAGAAAGATGCAAAACTGAAGATAAAGGCAATGACAGAGTAACAAATGTACTACCACTACCTAAAACTTTAGTAGTTGACCCATTAGCAAGAGTGACATTAGTACAATGATTGAAATGCCTATAAGTGGATAAAATACCTGAATTTCCTGTCATATGGTCAGTGGCACCTGAGTCAATGACCCAGTGATGAGATGAAGAAGAAAGACATGCTATGGGATTACCTGACTTAACTAAGGTAGCAATAGAAGAGGATGAAGGCTGCTGAGACTTCCGGAATTGGGTATATCTAGAAAACTCCTCATCAAGCATAATTATTGTATGGCCTTCAGTGCGAGGTGTAGTAGAATTGCCAACTTGTGATGCTGCAGTAGCAAATTTAGAGGGGACTTGATACTGTTGTTGTTGTTGTTGTTGCCTCTGTGAAGGAGGTTGATAATGATAATTTTGTTGTCCCTGTAAGGGTTTAGAACACCGATTTTTGGGGTTACCTTGTGCTCCACAATTATAACACACTCTTGGACCTCCATGACCACCTGTTCCTTTTCACCATGACCTCCTCTAAATGCCTTTTTCCCCACTTGATCCTCCTCTATATCCACTGGCAAACCCATTAGTACCCTATGAGACTAAGGCAGATCGATCAGACATCACTGGTAGTAAAAACACTTTCCTTGGTAGCATTCAGTACAGTGGTAACAACATCAAACAATGATGAAACATCCTTGTTAGCAAAGAGTTGAGAACGAATCATGTTGTACCCTGAATCTAAACTAGATAGACAACCAAAGACAAACAATCTCTGACGCTGTTCTTTCATCTTAGCCACATCAGTAGAACTGGCATGGCAATGTAAAAATCTTCAGTAGCACTCTTATAACCATAATAATAGTTCATAATCGTATGTCCATTCTGACTTGGACGACTAACCTCTTGTGATAAACTGTACAATCTCTTCATATTCTTTGTATTTGAAAAACACTCATGTAATAATTCTCATAACTCTTTAACTGTCGTATGTTTTATTGAGAGAACCATCTTTCTATCAATACAATTAACAATCTATGAAAACAATTTTCCATCATCTGTCATCCATACCTTTGCAGCATCGTTTTTTTCTGGATAGGGTTCATAAGATGTGCTTCCTTACCAAGTCCTCTTACATTAACCTTAACTAGAAACTTCCATTCTACAAAATTAGAACCATCTCCAGCTAGCATAACATCAAGTCTTTTGTGATGTGAGGACACAACCTCCACATTCTTACTACCTTCGGATGTCATCTCACTTTACCATAATATTAAAAAAACAAATCAACATCAAAAACTAACCAACCTCGTATTCAGCTAACAAGTTCTACCAATCTTAATAGAACCCAATCCACACAGTTACAACGATCCAACGAGTACCTTCTTTTTCTTCTTCTTTTAATTTTTTATTTTTTAGGGTTTTGGATAGGTAGGCTCTAATACCACGTAAATTACTTGTATATATTCAATTAAAGGTTAATTTCTACAATGTGGCTATTCTATTAATATAGAAAAGACTAAAACAGCCTTAAACCTAAAATAGCCTTAACACATAATATATATTTATATATATATATATATATATATATATATATATATNATATATATTATTATATATATATATATATATATATATATATATGTATATGTATATCAGTCTTTAACAGTGGCTAAGCCTGGTATCACTGAGTGCAAGATTTCTGATGGTCGGAATAATTACAACTTTAGGATTTTTTTTTTTATTTTAATAGTCAGGCTTCTGGTGTTTCCTTTTATGTTACATTCAGGGTATTTCTATGGTCCAAGAAATGTCAATCCATTTTGAACTGCTAATGGTCAAAGGAAACTTGTAACTGGAAAGTTGTTTTTGTGTTTCTGTATGATGTCAAGTTGCCATTTTGAACATTAAGGTTGGACAGGATTGTGGTAAAATCTTACTTTATTTGCTCTTTCTTCAATTAAAATTGTGCATGATAAAACTTCAGAAACTGTGTCAGTTGAAAATCACGAACACCTTCTCTTGGAATGGATAACTTCTGATCGGCCAATCAGCAATGCACTACTCTTGTTAGCCTGTCTTGCCTTGTATGCATTGATTTTCTTTGAGATGTGATACAATAATGAAGCTGCTTCATTCCAATAGCATGAATAATTGTCGTTGTCTTGGTATCTTTTGGCAACAGATGGTGCCATAGCTTTTCTAAAGCTCCATGGTCTCTTTAGATTTATCACTGTCATCTTGAATTTTGACTAAGTGGGTTTTCTATTTTGACCAGAGAAATTACTTAGATGTTTACCGATATGAATCATGGGGAGGTTCAATGATTCCAACCTACACTCTTGGACAGCAGGTTTTACATTGTTTCTGTATTGTTCATTTCAATCTTTTCAATTGGAAGTTAATTGTTTGTTTAAGTTGATTGTTAGTGTTCCTGTATATTGCTATGCTCTGCTTCCTTGTGGAGTTGCCATGTTGCTAATCATTCTCAAGTAGCCATATTTGTCAACTATTTGGTAGAATGTCAGCCTAATCTGGGACTATTGCTGGTAAAAAGGATTAAATTGTTGGCTTAGAAATTCCCAGATGCACACTTTTAACTATAAAGCTACCGAATCCTGCCTTGATTCATACTGTGAGTATCTAAAGAAGCCAAATAATAATCTTAAAAAACTATAGTTTCTTAAAATACAAGGAGTTAGCAAAAGGGAAAAAAAAAAAAGCTAAAATAAAAGGACATTCTTAAGCCCATTATGTTGATGGAATAACTTTTGGGTGGAAGAGGGAGAGGGCTTGTAGGTATAGTTTTTTTTCCCAAATTGATTACTGGGCCTTGGTTCTGTAACAATTTTTGTACAAATGGCACAAGAACAAGATGATCATGTTTCGTTTGAATGTTTTGACATCTGAGTTCATTATTTTTTCATGATTTCTCATTGATGACTAAGATGAAATTCAAACCATTAGATTTTGTGACGTCCACACTGAATTATGGCATAAATTTGATGTTTTGCAAAATAGATTTAAGCATCTACATCCCTCTGCAGAATTGTTGAGGCTAGAATTGGTATTTATTCTTCAGTTCCTTGTGATCTCGCAGTTCATCCCAGCATCATTGACTCTTGACACAGGAGTCACTAGACCACCACCCCTTTTGAGTGAAGCTGATTTACTAAGTTGTATGGACAAGGTCAGAATTCCTAAGTGCTCTGATCTGGGTAATTTGATTCTGGTCTCAATATTTTCGGACAGCAATTAGTTTGATTTTTTGAAAACTTGTTGCTCTCTTTCTTCTATGTGAAAGGCGGGAATTGGTACAGATGCAACAATGCATGATCACATTAAAAAGCTGCTAGATCGATTTTATGCAACAAAGGACTCAAACACTCGTTTCTCGCCCACCAAACTTGTAATCTTTTTTCCCTTTTCTTCTTTGACTCGAGCTTTTTTATTATATTTTATTTACTTTTGAATCTTCTGTGTTACTGAATTTGTTATGAGCCAGGAGATTAATTAAATATTCAGAGAGAAAGTACAATTAGGGAGTTTAAAATTTGTTATGATTTGAAGTTTTAGAATAACTCTTTCTTTCTATCCAGTGGACACAGTGGCATCCAAAACAAAACATGGTACTTTTAAAAATAAAATCTTATATGCATATATCATCATAGCAAATTACAGAAATTTTATTTTTATATATGTATGTTTGTGTACATATGTATATGTATATGAGTACATAAATGCATGCGTAAAATGTAATGCACTAAAATGAAGAGAAAATAGTATCTACTTGTGTTCTATTTTAGAATTATCAATTCTTTTTTATTAAAAACTCTCTATTTATATTTTATTTTTGAATAGGTTATGAAGTAAAATATAATATTGAACAAATAAAATGAATACAACAACCAAACAAATTCAATTGTTTGGGTCTCAAATTTGATAATCACATAAAAAAATTCTTGTAAAACTTAAATACAGTTAAGTATAAAAGAAAAGGAAGTATCTTTGAAAAATTCCAAATAATGATTAGTATAAAATATTTTTACTCAACAAAATCAATTTAAAGGATGTGATAAAATGTATATAAAGAGTTTTAATGAAAAAAATTACTTAAGTCACGACATGGGTTTAGCTCAAGTGGTTGGGTGGGTGAAGGTATTGAGTAGGTATTTTTTTTTTGCTCAGTGGTTTTGAGTAGGTATTCTAAGTTTAAGTTTTGATGCGCATATCTTTGCCCTACAAAAAATTACTTGTAGATCATCATAATAATCAAGTTTAAGTTTTGATGCACATTTCCTTGCACTAAAAAGAATTACTTGTAGATCATGATAATAATCTCTATAGAACATAATAAGTTGCTTTCTCTAAGTTCTTTCTTTAAAACATTTGATTTTGTAGTGGTTTGTATACAGTTAAATAGAAAAGAATTCTGATAGCTAAGATCATATCATCATACCTTTTCATTTAATTTGCATTGTTATAAAATATAAATTTAGCAAATGGGCTACTCGAATTTTGTTCCACAAATTACATCATAATACTTTCCTATTTCAACTTCATTATCGTGATTAAGTTTTGCTTACTCTTTGGATAACAATATTGTCATTTCGATATTACCAATTAAATATTTTTAATATCAAACTCTAAATAGTTGTGAGTGCACACTTCCTTATGTAATTTATCAAATTGGAAGCACAAATTGGGGAGGGGGAGCATTATTCTGAAGGAATTAACCATATTGCCTATATGTATGTACTGAAAACTTAACTAACCGCATCAGAGTGGATGGAAAGGTTCCTTGGTAACCAGCCACGTGTATACTAAATATTTGAAATTGATCCCTTTCACAGACTAATGGACATTTTTAGGAAGGTGTAGCTTTTAGAGTTTGGAGATGTAATTTACGCACTCAAAATCCTTGTAACAGGAACCTTTTTCCTTTAAAAGGTAGTAAGTTTCCAGGATTTAGACATTTCCAAGTTTTGAACTATCTCTAGGCCAAGTGATGTCTTGAGCTATGATGAGAGACTTTTAAGTTTTAAATTATCTCTAGGTCAACACATGAACTGCCTGGATCAACTAATTGACATTGCCTTGCTAAACACGTTGTTGGCACTTTCTGAAAGTGGTCTTCTTTAGCCTAAAAAGAGGTGCAAGTTTACATTTTTAGCCACCAGACAATAGGAGTGACCTTAAGTATGATCATAAGTGGCATGCTTAGTTAAGTGTGGGTATAACCAAAATGTAGTAAATCTATATCCTTGCTGTGGATTATCATTGAGTAAATGTGCCGAACTTATTGTGTTGATAGGAATCCCCTTTGTGAAAGGAGTTCTATTACTGAGTTTTTTCTCCGATCAATGTTTTGGGGTGTAAGAGAAGATTTGGATTTGGGTTTACCGGTTATAGTTTTCTTGAGGGTTTTATTTTGTACTTTCATTTGGTTGACCAACTTGTTAAATAATTTTGTTCTTGGTGTGCTTTTGATTTTAGAGTTTTTCAGCACTACATTTCATTTTGTTGTCATATTAGTTATTTCTTTTATATTAGCAAACTAATTGAACCCTATCATGTGTAACTGGATAACAACTGGATGCAATGAAACCATAATTTGGTATTATCTCTTCTTTCCTTTTTTGTGTTTCTTCCAAGTTATAAATTAGTTTTCTGACGGTAAGTTATTACATTGGTACTGACTGTGAGACTTATGTAATCTCAGGGTGAGGCACTGGTTATGGGATATGATGACATGGGGTAAGTAGTCTACTCTTTTTCTTTTTGGATAAGCCAGCTTACTTAAATTACAGTGCTAAGGATAATATGTGGAATCTTAACTCTTATTTTATTTGTTAAAAGGTTAGTCAGTTTCATGCATGTTTATATGTGGCATGACATGTCCCAGATCATTATGAAGGTTTATTGTTTTTGGAAATTTTCTTATTTAATATATATATCCTTTTTAGGGTTTCATTTGTCTATAAAGAAATGGAGTCATGACTCTAAGATCGTGTGTGTTAGCCTGTATGTGGTTATTGATGTTGGTCTTTATCCGTAATTCCATTTGCTGCATTAATTTGTCTGTAGCATGATTAGCAAGTTGATTATTAGCTGAAGAAATCAATAGCTAAAACTTGTGCCCTTAACTTAAGAGTCTTGTACCATTACCCGGATAAGGGCCATGCAGCATTTGCCCAGCCAAAGTGGCAGGGCTTGGTGCATCTGGTTCTGGCAGTAGTCATCCCTGTTCTCTTTTGGCATGGAGTGCTACTTGGAAGCATATTTTCTTTACACTCTTAACTTAAACATTAAGGAACTTTACTGTTGCACAAGAATGGTTAAGTTAACCACCAAGGACCTTTAGGCATATTTGATAAAACTGGAAAAGGATAGATTTAGATGAATGTACACAGTATATCTTATGGCAGTGATACGGTCCCTTGAAACGGATCGAGTTATGGGATGGTGTGTGGAAGGATTGGGTTTAGTTTGAGGTACACTATGTACTTGGGTGGAAGGTTTCTTTTTTTGACCTATGTTTGTAATGCTGGCTCGTTAGAGAGAACCTGCAGATCTTGAGTTTTAAGTACTCAGAACTTGAATAGATTTTGAACAACCCTCTTTTATTAACTTCACTGCCTTTTTAACTACAGCTTGGTGGAATAACCACACTTAAAGGAAGAAAGTGGAAAGGTGGAGACACAACCCCCAACAACATGAAATGGAAAACTACCACTAACAATAAAATAGGGACCATAACGAAACTGTTAACAATAAACTGCCAGCAATCAATCAGATATGTGGACTTAGTCTATACTTCCCATGTGTGAATCACTTGTAAACTAAGGGATTATCTGATGTGCTATCATTACTCCCTTCCTTCAAATCGCGCTTGTCCTCAAGTGTGAAGTGTGGGAGGCACTCCTTCATAGATGAAACAGTCTCCCAAGATGCCTCTGCTGCAGAAGTGTCTTGCCAATGAATCAAAACCTCTTGAATGTTTCGATTGCCTCGACGGTCTAGAACAGACAATGGTAGTGGCATGGGTGCTGCTGGAAGACCCATAGGGAGTGTAGCAGTCACTGGATTGTCCCCCTCATGAAAAACTTTTAGACAAGAGTCATGGAACACAGGATGAAGCTTTGTCCCTGGAGGAAACTCCAATTTATAAGCCATAAGTCCAAGACGTTGCAAAATTTTGAAAGGACCATAGAACCTTGGCAGCAGTTTTTGGTGACGACAATTAGCCAAGGAGAGCTGTGGATATGGCTGTAATCGTAAAAGAATCTTGTCCCTTACTTGAAATTCAATATTACGGTGCTTGGAATCATAAATGGTTTTCATCTTATGTTGGGATGCAACAGATTCTGCCTTAATGATTTAAGGATCATATCTCGAGATTGTAAGGCCTGATCCACAGCATCCAATTTGGAAATTCCAGGACAATAGGACAGCAGGCGCAGCAGTGGATGCCCATACACTACTTCAAAAGGTGTGGTCTGTAGTGAAGAATGAAAATTAGTATCATATGAATACTCCACCCAAGTCAACCAATTCATCCATTTGGTAGGCTGAGCACTGGTAAAGCATCTTTAGTACATCTCCATAGTTCGGTTGACAACTTTCGTTTGGCCGTCTGATTGGGGGTGGTAAGCGAAGCTGAAACATAACTTGGTGCTGCTAAGACGAAAACGTTCCTTCCAAAATGCACTTGTAAAGGTGACATCTCTATCACTCACCATTGTTTCAGGCAACCCATGTATTTTGAAAATATTGTCAAAGAAGAGTTGTGCAATACTAACAGCTGAATATGGGTGAGCAATTGGCAGTAAACGACAGTATTTAGAGAAACGGTCCAAAACCACCAAAATGACATTTATACCATGTGAATTAGGTAAGCCTTCTACAAAATCCAATGATATGTCAGACCATACATGCTCAGGCATTAGTAAAGTCTGAAGAAGACCAGCAGGTTGCAAAGTTTCTGTTTTATGAAGTTGGCAAATACTGCAGGCACGGATGAAGTCACGGATATGGTGTTTCATGCCGTTCCAGTGAAAATCTTTGGCAATGCGAAAGAGAGTTTTTTGATACCCTTCATGCCCTTGGTTGTGTAAGGCGATCATGACTGTCTGGATGGAAGGAGAATTAGGGGCTAAATAAACCTGATGTTTATAGAATAGCAGCCCTTGTTTGAAGCTCCACGGTTCAGCAGCAGTACCCTCTTGGACAGTAGAGATTAAACTTTGGACTTCAGGTGAATTTTGTTGTTCATGACGAATTTCATCAAATAGGCTCAATTGTGGCATGGATATGGTGTGAAGGACAGCCCCATCGGAATCTCTCTGGGATAGAGCATTGGCTACAGAGTTGTATCGACCAGCCTTGTATTCTACTGAAAATGAATAGCCCAAGATTTTTCCCCACCAGTGTTGCTGTGGTGGTGTCAATAGTTTTTGCTCCAATGAGAACTTCAAACTATAGTGATTGGTGCAAACTATGAAGTGCTTGCCTCATAAGTAAGAGCGCCAGTGTTTGATGGCCTTAACAAGACCAATGAGCTCCTTTTCGTAGGTTGGTAAATGCTGATGTCGGATTGCCATGGCCTTGTTAAAGAATGTGATTGGTTTATTATTTTGCAATAAAATCGCACCAATTCCAGTGTCAGAAGCGTCACATTCAATTGTAAAGGGTTGAGAAAAATCAGGAAGTGCTAACACAGGCGTGGTGGTCGTGGCAGCCTTAAGTTTTTCAAAAGCTTGAGACAATTGGTCTGTCCATATGAAGGAATTTTTACGGAGCATCACTGTAAGAGGTGCTGCAATAGAACCATAGTTATGAACAAACTTGCGGTAGTATCCAGTGAAGCCTAAAAAACCTCGTAAGCCTCGAATAGTTAAAGGCTTGGGCCATTTTGTCATGCTTGAAATTTGCTTGCATCTGCAATAACCCTTTGGCAGTGATGATGTGGCCCAAATAAGCAATTTGAGTTTGGGCAAATGAGCATTTAGATCATTTCAAGAAAAGGTGATGTTCTGAGAGCAATTTGAAAACGGTCCGCAAGTGATACATGTGCTGTATCTAGGTACGGCTGTAAACGAGTATATCATCAAAAAACACCAAAACAATTTTTCTTAAGTGAGAATGCAATACCTCATTCATCAGGGCCTAGAAAGTAGATGGGGCATTTGTTAACCCGAAGGGCATGACTCGAAATTCAAAGTGGCCATGGTGTGTTCGAAAAGTTGTTTTTTCTACATTAGCTTCATTCATTTGAATTTCGTGATAGCCTAACTGCAGATCCAGTTTAGAGAAATACTTTGCTCCGAATAATTCCTCCAACAATTCCTCAATCGGAATGGGAAATTTGTCTTTGATTGTCTTTGCATTCAATTCCTGATAATCTGTGCACATGCGCCAAGTATCGTCTGACTTAGGAACAAGGAGCACAGGAGATGAAAATGGGGATTGACTAGGCCGAATTATCCCTTGCTTCAATATCTCGGAACATTGTTGCTCAATGTCATCTTTCTAGACATGTGGATATGGATATGGTCTAACAACTATTTGATGATCATATGTACGTGAAGGAGGAAGGCTCATGGGTTCCTAGAATAAATAAGCAAAATCTCGTAAGAGTCACTGTAAATCAGCATCGTAATCTTCTTCGGCAGTAACAACTTGAATCTCAGCACTTTGTGTTGGTTGGGAAGTTTTAATTCCATGTAATTCTATTTGTTTTCCTAGTTTAGTAAAAGACATCCACATATTTGTAAAGTCCCACAAAATGGGTCCCAAGGTTTTTAACCAATTGACACCTAATACAACATCAAAACCGCTTAAAGTGAGAACATATAAATCAACAAAGAAAGTGTGATTGCCTAATTGGAGTGACATTCCCTTGCATTGACCTAGACTTCTAATTCTCTCTCCATTTGCAACCACAATCCGTAATCTATCTCGTTTTTCCACTTGAAGATTAAATTGTGATACAAATTTGGAGTCCACAAAACTATGAGTACTACTAGAGTTTACTAAAGATAGAGCTGGGTTACCATTCAATTTGCCTTGCAGATGCATGTTTAGAGGAGTATTGATACCGATGATGGCATTCAACGAGATCTCTGGTTGATTAGTATTAATCATATTCGGTTTGCTTTTTGTCTTTTTCTTCAACTGAGTCGATCCAGAATAATTTCTTACATTGATGGCCTTTGACCTTTGACCTTTAAGCCACTCTCCTTCATTTTAGCCCTAGTCAATGTTTTCACAAATCTCGTACAGTGTTAAAGTAGTGTATTAGGAGGTTTTGATTGTTGAACCTTTGATATTGGTGTCCGAGTGGGCTGCCCCTTGCGTTCATAGAGTCAGGATATACTCATTGCAGCTTGTTGACTGGTGTTTGGTAGAGATCTTTTAGGAAAAATTTTAAGAATTATTATATATTGTGTCTGATTATTAAGGCCTAATAATTTTAGAAATTATTGTATATATATATATAGGCTGCTGTAAATAATTTTTCTATGACAGAGAATAAAAAACTCTCATGTTTTTCCTCCCAACATGGTATCAGAGCTTCTACCAACTAAAGAAGCCATATTTTTTATCGCTCGGCAGTAGGGGAATCTTGTCTGCTACTCTTGACAGTCGCCAGAAGCCTTGCTTGACTGGTGTTTCAAATCATGGCTGTCAAGAGTAGCAGACAAGATTCCCCTAGTACCAAGCAATAAAAAATATGGCTTCTTTAATTGGTAGAAGCTCTGATACCATGTTGGGAGGAAAAACATGAGAGTTTTTTATTCTCTGTGATAAAAAAATTATTTACAACAACCTATATATATATATATCAATGTTAACTCTAAAACAACACTAAAACAAGAAGTTATCACAAATATAGATAGCATAATATTAGGCCCTAATAATCAGATACAAAAATACAATAATTCCTAAAAGATCTCTACCAAACACCAATTAAAAAAGGGACTGATGTAAAGTTCAATTTATTGTGCTTGAGTGAGAGTGCCGGCCTGTGAAGCCAATTGCTCAAATTTTTCTTGGTAATCTACTACAGAACCACTTTGTTGAAGTTTCACCAATTCTCCCAACTTATGACTCCTTATAGGTGGGCCAAAGCACAGGTGACATTGATGTTTGAATTCATTCCAAAAAGGTTGTGGCATATCAACTTCCATTTGAAGGAACTATAGCTGCGCATTCCCCTCCAAGTGGAAAAAAGCAAGGCTAACCTTTTCTTCTTCGGTTGTTTGTTGGTGGCCAAAGTAATGCTCGCACCTGCTGAACCACCCTAAAGGATCTTCTTGGCCATTGAATTGTGGAAAATCCAACTTTGTGAGCTTAGGGATGATGGCACCTCCCCTTGTGGTTTCGGATCCTGTCCTTCTTGCTACGCCTTCGCCCTTATGGCTTCGGTTGTTACTGCCTTCCTCTGTAGCTACGGTATCAACTTTGGAAGCAGCTGAATCCTTAATGAGTTCATCTAGTCGAGCATTTATTGCTTCTTGTCGTGCCAAATTGGCTACACGTTCATCTTGGAACAATTGTAAAAGTTGCTGCAATTGTTATTGAAAAAGGTCCCCCATAACATTAGGCTCTGATACCAAATTGATACGGTCCCTTGAAACGGATCAAGTTATGGGACAGTGTGTGGAAGGGTTGGGTTTAGTTTGAGATACGCTAGGTACTTGGGTGGAAGGTTTCTTTTTTCGACCTATGTTTGTAATGCTGGCTCGTTAGAGGGAACCTGCAGATCTCTTGAGTTTTAAGTGCTCAAAACTTGAATAGATTCTGAACAACCGTCTTTTATTAACTTCACTGCCTTTTTAGCTACAGCTTGGTGGAATAACCACCCTTAAAGCAAGAAAATGGAAAGGTGGAGACACAACCTCCAATAACATGAAATGGAAAACTACCACTAACAATAAAATAGGAACCACAATGAAACTGTTCATAATAAACTGCCAGCAATGAATCAGATATGTTGACTTAGTCTATGCTTCCTATGTGTGAATTGCTTGTAAACTAAGGGATTAACTGATGTGCTAATAGTCGGATTGTAAGCACTATAGACCTTCATGCTGCCTACCATAACTGCATTGTCTTCAGAAGCAGTTGCATTATACACAAATTAAAAAGGTCTTTGTCTGCCTGTAGATAAGGATAGTGTAAAAAATTAGCCTATATCAACAAACAATGTGTGAGTTTGAAAGATTTAAAACATATCCTATTCTCTGTCCCCATTATCTTTAACATTCTCTTCATTCTTCTGAACGATTCGATTTTAAGAAGAAAAAGGGAAACAAGAAATAAAAGAAAGCAATCTAAGAAGCACAAATGTGCATGAAGAAGTACTTTTTTTACTTTGGAGAAGAAATCTGGTCAACTTTGCAAATGATGTTTTACTTCATAATAGGAGATGCATTTCACTATATACGAATGTTTTCCAGGTTCAATATGAGTTTTTTTAGAGAGGCAATTAGTTGTAAAGCATATGGAAATGTGGTGCATATTTTCCTTCTTTCTCTGTTTTCATGGACACTTCTTTGATTGAGAAATTGCCCTGTTGGGCACTGGAGAACAGAATCCTTCTGTTAACCTGTGGTCAACCTTTGCAAAATTTTTTCGAAGATGTAGATAAATTTATCTAAAGAGCATGCAATATTGTGCAGCTGCTATCGATTTTGGTTCCCTAATAAGCTGCAACCCTGTTTCCATATTGGAAGTTGCCCGTCAAAAGCCTACATCTATGTCCAAAATGACAATAATGTTGTCTCCACAGACTGCCACATTAATTGCAGTCACTCAATAAGTGTATGCTAGTAGGATAGTTTTTTTATTTGCCCATGCAAGTGGTTGCATCATAATTACAATATTCTTGTTTCTTAGTTTTTTTCTGTCATTCATCATGGTATATTTTTGATCAGGTATGAACTTTGGAAGCCAAATCTCAGATCAATGATGGAGTTTGACATGAAAGAAGTTAGTGTAGGCAATAAGAGAAAAGATGAAGTTTTAGCCACTTGCTTGCAACAGATGAAAGCTTGCTTCTTAGATGTAAGTTGCTTCTATATATTTATTTGCTTGTGGAATCTATTTTGCTGGGTAATTATGCTAGGGAACACTGTTTGTTTAGTGTAAAATTTGCATAATTAATAGGATTTAGGATGCAGAAAGGAGGAGGGCTGCTTAAGGGGGAGAGAAGGAGAAAAAGAATTCCTTAAGACAAATCAAACCTTGATGTATGACTCCTTATAAATTAAATAGGGAAAGAAAAAGAAGAGATGAAGTAAAGAAGTCAGAGGGGAAAGGAGAAGAAAAAAAGCAATCAAAGGGAGAAACAAAGGAAATTGAGGAAGTGCATAAGCATGGGAATATCTCAATAATTTAATCTCTATTTTTATAATGTCTTAATAATCCAAAGCAATTGAAATTGAAAATAAGTATTTATAATACTTGGTAAATAAGTAAGAGTAACTGAAATAAAATAAGCTAAATAACCTAAATTACCTAAATATAGATATAAAATTACCTTTGAAACCATGAAATTTTAAACTACTATATTAAGTTCCTAAATTATATAATTTCTCCATTTGGATTATCATAATGTATGATGGACAAAAAAAAGGACGGCATAAGGGAGATTAAGAAATTAGAGGGTAGGAAAGAAATAGAAGAAACAATGGAAGAAAGAGGGAAAAATCTCAATATTTCAAAGTTTTTAGGATAGATTGAAACATCCTTTAGTCAAATCAAAATGGTACACCAAATATAGGATTTCGGTGATATAAGAAAGGTCAAAAGTCATATATATACATTTATCACCTTTGAAATATATATATATATATACACACACACACACATACATTTATGGTGTTTGGTTGATGTGTCCATATACGCTTTTGGTTGATGTCATGTTTTATGACAAGCTGAATATTATATGCAGGCAAGATTGAATAAAGTGAAATTATTAGAGGCTATGGCAGTTTTCTTCGAGAGGTAGTTTATTAATTCCCTATATTGTAGTAGCAAATATTGCCACTGTTATTATGCTAACTGCTTATGCAGATCAAATCAAGCTGCTGGTGACGACAACCATGCAGCTGGAGAAGTGGTTAGGCAGTGTGGACTTTGCCGAGAATCTTCTATGGTGCTGAAGAAAAACCGTGTATGCATGACATTAATTCAATTTTTCGTTTAGATTATAGAGACTATTTTGTAGTATCTTTGTGTTTTGTTTTTGTATTGGACATTAGTTGCATTTCTCATCTTCTGTGCAGTATTCTTCTTCTTCGCTTGTAATTATCTTAATTCAAGCATCCGTTCTTTCCCTCATCTTGCAATCTAGATGATGTTGCTGAGATGATATAATTTTTGTTATGTATAATTATGAAGATAGTGGTTGTAGGTCAGGCCCCTACTTGAGCTTTGTGGTATGTGAGAGCTTCAATATTTACTCATGCAAAATGGATCAATGTCTTTTCTCATGCAAAATGGATTTCTATTATTGCCTGTATGCTATAGGATTTGGCCATGTGTTTACTGTCTGGTGAATTTGAAGTGTTTCTAAATCAGTTTTTTTTTTTTACCTAATAATATAGTGACTTGGGTGGTTTTCCTTGACATAGAAATTGGACCACAGGTTAAGTCTTCTTGTGATATAATCTAGCCCACACTGGGAATGTAGAAGAAGTAAGCAGGTGCTCTTAGGTTCTGAGACCACTACTATTTGCACATGAATAAGGGTTTTTGAAAATATCAATTTTATAACAGTAGTAACCATTCATGATAAATTGAGTCATCTCATGTGCGGCAACTAGAAAAGGATGTTGTAAAGGCTAGATTAGGATAAGCTTAGGCTTTCAATTTGGTGTCTCCTATTGAAATTAGGGAAAAAAAAAAAACAAATTGTCCAAAGAATGGTAGTTGGCTTAGATGCCAATGGGATGTGTAAGTTTATTACAAAGAGTACTGGTTAAGAAAACAAGAAATAAATTAAGATTTGTGATATGACAGATGTTTCATCAAGCTCATTGGAGAGATAAGATCATGTTTGTTAGCCAAATATCTGGGATAGGCATCTTTCAAATGTTGAGTTTCTAATTTTAAGCCTAATTTTTCTGGTTCATTATGATTTCCATGACCATTAATTTCTTTCATGTTTTTGCCTTACTGTGTAACCATATTTAAGCTATTCTGATATTATAATAGTATCCTTTGCGAGCAGTCAAGTCCTTCAATTTCTTATGAACCATTATACTTCTTTTCCAACAGGATGGCAACTTCATGGTTGGATGCTTGGGTTTTCCGCAGGTCAGTGCCTGGGTTTATTTAATAGTCTTAAATATGAATTATAGAAAGCTAATATATCACTCAGATGAGAACATTAACTGAAACTTGTGCCAGAAAGATAGTTAAGGTGTCCTTTGGTTTGCAATATTCTGAAAACGAAAAACATGTGTGGTAACCTAAGTTTGTTGCATAGTTTTAAAAGAAGAAAACATATATGATACTTGTTTGATGAGTTGGAAAAGGTGATTCCATGGTAAAGTTAAGTCTAGAAAAGTTATTTTCAACCAGAACGGAGAAGGAGACAGCAAAAGATCTCTTCTTTCCCTTTTGTGCTCCTCAACCTCAATGATTGTAGCACACAAGTTGTGAGCTCTTACTGTCATAACCACATATAATTAGTATCACCACCAACAAATGTGGTCAGTGCATCATAACCACTTTGATTTTTCTTGTTAGCTATAATTATCTGTCCATTTTTAATCGGTTTGAGATAACCTTTTCATAGGATCTTTCCAAGTTTTTTTGAGAAAGAGTTCTGGAGTTGATGGTAATGGTCTTGTAGGCCTGAATAAGAAAAGGACATGGAGAACCTGGATTGTCCAGGCTCGAAAAGAAATTTGTATGACTCATGGTTTCAACTGTTTGCTAACTGCTTCATGGTTTCGACAAGTATAAACCTGCAAGTTAGGATAACTCAGGCAAGTGGAAGCATTAGGTGGAAGCTCACAAATAGATGAAGGGGAACTATTAGGTGAAGAAGAAGGGTCAGGGTTTGAAGATCTAGATTACCAGGAGCGAATGCTCTGATACCATGCTAACATAGAAAATTAAAATTGTAGGGAGAAAACATTAGAGCTACCTAACAATATAGTAGCCTCTTTGTTTATACTAAGAGGTATAGGTATAATAGATGATATTACCCTTGCTGCACATATGAAGTTATAACATATATCAGATCACTAAAGGTTTGCAATTTTGAGTGCTCTATCCTGAAAACGAGATCCTGGTTACCTAATTCTAATTTTCATGGCATTATTGCTCTTCTTGTTATATATTACTAATAAGTTGAATGTTCTTACATTGAAGAAAGAATTACCATGTAGGTCCCTTTTATGAAGTAATAAGGTTATTCTTTCAATTTTAACTAGATGGGTGCCATGTAGAATCTTATTATGAAAATGCTTCTCAGCAAAGCATGTATTTCTGAAAAGTAGCTTTCTTTGTCTTTACATTGTATTTGAAATAAAATCCAATCAATCCATGATTGTACCATGACAAAATAGAAGTTGTACCTATGTACCAACCTACTAAACTGAACTAGTGTATTAGGAAAAAACTGATACTTCCTTCACTACTTAATGTTTAATGGAATCTTGAGGTGGGACCGTTGAACTTTTTGAAAAATATACCCTGCCAGTGTCCTATTTCTTATATTAATCTAGTTTAATTTTTTTATATGAATTTCTAGGTTTATGAGGCTAATGTGGTCTTTCTCTTTTTCTGTGTTGCATGTAATTTTGCAACACCTCTTTGATACACTCATCAGTGTAGGAATGCTATTTGGCTCCCTGGATCTGTATTGGAAGCAGCAGTAACCAGTAATATTTGTGGCTCCTGCAATCCAGGTATTTACTTGTGATTTTATTTCTTCAAGTTTAGCTAGCAGTGATTGTCTATGCAGACTTGGTTTAGTTTGTTGGGGATCAGTGAATATTTCAGATGTAGATTCATTGCAATCCATTATTATAAGGTAAGGGCTTGAAGCTAGATGTGACAATCCCAAGTTGTCCTCATTGCCTGTGACAAGTTGAGATTCATTGTCATACTAATAGTTTTAAAAGCATAGTATAACATGTCTGTTTTATGTCACTGTCACATGGTGTCCATTCAGATGTGCCACCTTATTTAAAGTGTGCATGTGACATACATTGTCTCCATCATGCTTCTTAGCAATGTGTTCATCAGCTTTCATGTATGGGATATACTTTTTTAATGATAAACTTTACCCTTTTTCTGATAGGTCCTGTTTACTTGATTCAATTTAAGTTTCGCCAGCTTGAAATACCACCTGGCTTCAATGCCAACCATCTGGGTAAGAGTATAGTTCCACTGACATGTAGAGCCTTTACATCAAACTTGCATGATTTCTTTTTGTTGTCCTTAAAAATATCTATACAAAATGTGAATGAGTTAAGTTGGTATAATACAAACCCTGGGCTCCATTTCAAGAGTTGGTCCTTCCTTTTTAATATTTCAAGTGAGTTGACTCTATCCATCTCAGGACATTGTTTCTCCTGATTCTTATTTATCAGTGTCGTATTCCCATTTTTTATCCCCACTATTCTGTTCTAATAAATGTTTCTTATTATCATCTTTCCATGATTGTTTAGTTTAATTTATTACGTTTTAAAATATCTCTCTGTTTGTTAGTAAGATGTGTGTGAGCATGCACATGTGCCTTAATTAAATAAAAAAAAATGAAACTTTTGCACATGCAAATGTATGTGTCTTCTAAATTCTAGTATTCTTTGTCTCTCAAAGATTATCTAGTTTTGACCTTTTGCTGTCAAAAGCTTTCAATTTTTACCACTGCTATTTTAAACATTTATTGAGAAATTTTCAAAATTTGGAAAACTTTTGACTTCAAGTTTCCGATTATTTTTTTTCCTGAAATTTTAATTTAAAGTAAAGGTCAAAGATGAAATTTTGACCACTCAATGTCAAACAGACTAATACCTGAGAACAAAAGAATTATTCATTATTAGTATGTGCACGCCCTGATTCTGAAGCTTTCATGTTTGAGTTTGTGCAATTTTTGAGCAAGCTTCTGGATTTGTTTTCATGTGAGTTTATATACATACATACATATATATATATCTCCAAAACTACCTGGGAGGAAGCATGTTGGCTTAGCTGTCTTTGGGCCTAATGTTTGTAGCTTTGTTTCTTTTTTTTTACTGTTGAAAATGTAATAATATCTTTCTATAGTTTCCAAATTGACTCCTATGTTATTTAGAGGGAAGAATGTTGCTGCTTATAAATGTCTATGTAATCAGAAGAAATCAAAATAGTTGATGATTAATGAGAAGTAAACTGCTGTGAACAAAAAAAAAAATGAAAATGAGAGGTTGCCTGTTTTGGTTTCTTGAGGTGAATGATTGTTCCTTTCAGGTTTTTTTTTTTTTCTTCTTTCTCTACCTACATTCCTTTCTTCTTTTTTAATTTTTAAATGGTTTTGACATTAGTTGCATGTCATACAACCAAGGCTTTCTACAGCCATTTCACCACCTTTCCTTCACAAGACATTTCTTAGAATCAAGCGAAGATTGTTTGACATTATATTTCAGCCAAGAATAATTTTATTGTAATGGCAAAAAAAAGAATAATTTTAATTCACAACCTTCTCTTTCCTGCCCACCAAAAAAAAAAAAATTCCTCCTTCAGAGCTGAATCGCTGTTTAGTTGAGAGCAAAATCATTAGATACCAAATGATAAGTTAGAATAATTCATTCAATATTGTTATTATTATTATTATTTTTGCCATCTTAGAGCTGATTATTTTTGTTGTATCTTAGGAGAGTATTTATATGGAAGTTTCATTTCAAATTCTCTTTTACACAAACACAAACAAAGAGAGAGGGAGAGAGCGCACGTAAGAAACCTTAGATATTGTGATGACTGGCTCCATGAACAATTGTCCATTAGGTTATACTAAAACTATGACCTACTTGTCTTTCTCTTTCAATAAAATAAATTGAAGTTTAACTAAATAACTTGTGAATTCAATACCTTTAAGCATAAATGAAGCGTTTATGCTTTGGACAATTTCCGTTCTGTTTTCTGCTAAATAGAACACTTTTATGTTCTGAATGTGGATTTATTTCTTGTTTTTTCTTCCTTGTACCGATATAATCAGTCGACATGGCTTCATTTTGTCTAGACCCTGTTTGTGCTTAAACATGTATATTGAAATGGATCCAGCTTATTTTCATATTCAACGCTGTTTGTTAGTCATCTAGAATTCTTTTAATGTAAATTAGATTGTGAGATTTACAGAGTGCTGAAGAACTTCCTGCCTGCATACTCAGGTTGCATTGGTGGCTGTGATGATATACTTAGACAACTGATAGAAATATGTGGAACAGGTTCTCGCATGTCAGGTCCGTATGCTTGTTTATCTGGAGTAATCACGAAGATCAAAAGGAAGAATAACACTTCATTTATGGATCTGTTGGTGGTGATGAAAATCATAACACTTATCATTTTCATTATCCCTTAATGTGATTCATGAGAACTGACTAGCAGTTTATTCTTAGCCACTTTAAGTTTTCTAAATTAACATTTAATTTATATTCTGCGAAGGTGTTACCATATTTGTGCTGAATGTTGCACTTACAGTATATTGCATCTTGTCCATGCAATTTATAATGCCCTATCTACTTAGGCTATTTTAGAATATTGATTGTCCATATGTGCATTTTCAAAAACCATGATCAGAAATATTGTTATTTGACAGTATATAAAGTATGTGTTTATCAAATACATGAATATCAATGAATATTAAATGTTCCTTTCTTTCTTGAGGAAATCATATCTTGCTTAGTAGTTGAACATAAAAATTTTTATTTTTGTTTAATATGTTATGCAGCACGAGGTAGAGGACCCACTACAACGTCCAGCAATGTCCAGAGAAATAGCAGCAGACAAGGTGCTTGCTTATACTGTCAGCAAACAGGCCATTCTTCAAATGATTGCCCTTCACAGTTTTCAGGTTCACGAAATTCTAGATCTCGTACGAACTCACAAAATGGTATGCAAGGTGAACTCTTTTTTCCATTTTATTAACTTAAATATTCATGAAAAGAACAAGTGTTGCTTGCTTGTAGTAATAATAGTTAAATTTATACTTGCAAAAGGCTTGAGCATAATACAACAACAATCCAGATTGGAGTTCAATGTCAAGTTTGATTAGAGGTGGCAGTAGTTGACCCAAGTCAAACAACTTGACTTGATCAGATAGAAATCTGACCTGATCCCAGCCCAGGCTGATCCAAAAGTAAATGAAAAGTTATGTTAAGTTATTTGAACTTGAAATGACCCATCTTCAAAGCAACTCAAACCTGAAACAACCTGGACTCAAGGTAACTTTGGACCCAAAGCAATCCAAACCTGAAATAAAATAACACCCAACCATAAACTTACTTTGGGTATACACTTCACACACACACACACACACATACTCCCCCTGTCCCAATAAACTTGTCACATTTTGACTTTTTGTTGGTCAAATTTTTACACTTTGGCATCTATTATTTTAAAATATTCAATTAATTAAAATTTACTATATGTGCATGTGTGTGTGTGTAAACTACTTCATTCGTAGATTTTAGAAAACATTTTTCCTATTTTTATCAGTGATAAATACAGAATAAATAGAGGTCAAAGTTCAAAATTTTTACCAACAAAATGTCCACATGCGACAAGTTTATTGGGATAGAGGGGTTTTTTTTTCTGTAAATCCCATTTAATTGAATTTAAATTTAAGAAAAACTATAGAAATTTCCATTGCTAATATTTTATATAAACATAAATTGGAGGAAATGTAGATGGTCCTCTTCTTTCTTAGAAATGGAAAGAACTTATTCCACTCTAACGACAGACTTGACCTGTGCAAAACCTGATCTAACCTAGAACCAAACGAAAATGAACTATACTGCAAGTATAGTTATATGTTTAGAATCAGAATAAACAAGAACCCTTGCTCCTCTCCTGTATTGCTTTATATTTGTAAATCCTCCTTTATTCTCCTTTTTTTTTTCTTTCTTTTTAAAAGAATTTTTTCACCTGATCAAAGTTTCATAAAAAAGAAAAAGAATTTTCCCCACTTTCAGTCCCATGCCAACTTTGCATCATAAAGTTTATAGTGAAGTGTTCCTAAAGTGAAAATTTGGTTCATTATTAAGTCCTTGTTTGATACAGCATTGCATTTGCCTTTAAATTCCCCCTAAGCGTCTAAAATGCTTTAACAGGTGTTTTCTTGAGCTATAAAGCCCTTTTATGTTGTAGAGGCTTGCATCACAATCATTTAATACTTAATAGAACCAATTGCCACAGCCAGGGTCTTCACATCTTTTGTGAGGGAAAGCTTGTGGAGCTTTTCTGATGAAGCTCTTTAGAAAGTATATCAATCAATACCCTGAACTCTTTGCACAGAGTATTCTCTTCTTGATAAAACTCTATTAGAAGTGCTTCACTCACAATTATAGGTGCATCATATGGGGCCGTAAGCAAATATTAGGTTTTGTTTGGACTGACTTCCTGCGCGGTGTAGCTTAACTATCATTTTTGTTTATCGCCCTTTTAGCAGACACTGGCCTCTAGGACATAGGCATGCACGCTTAGTGTTGAGAAGAACATAATTCACAATCATCTCGAGTTGGACCTTCATTGGCTGCTGAAATGTTCAATTTTTGAAATGGTTTCCTTGTAGCAGAGCTTTGGATTCTGAACCCACCACAAGCTGATCTGAAGTCTATTTTTATGATATTTCTATGTATGTATGCAGGGGAACCATCAGTATTGTGTAGCACATGTGGAACACCGTGTGTTTTACGAACTGCTAATACAGCAAATAACCGGGGAAGAAAGTTCTACTCATGTCCATCACAAGAATGCAACTTCTTTATGTAAGTTAACCTGGAACTATGCTTTTCATTTGGAACAACATCCACAGAAGAGGGAGGTATCTAAAATAAATATTGTCCTGCTTCATGTTATGGCTGGCTCACTCAATCAAATCTTGTTCGTGCAGATGGGAGGATGAGCACAATAATGGGACTGGAGGAAGAAGCATTCCCCGTGCGGGCATCAATGGTTCAGCATCTAATTCCAGCAGGGGAGGTGGGCGTGGGCGTGGTCGAGGTCGATTCGGCCAAAATGGAGCACGTGCTGCTGACGTGACATTCGTGTCAGCAACCGGGGATCCCATCTCCGGCAGAAGGTGTTACGTTTGTGGTGATCCATCGCACTTCGCAAATGTCTGCCCAAATCGTGGCATGTAATTCCCTTCCGAATGCTGTGTCCGTTGGGTCCCTTATCACCTATATTACATTCGTCTACAGATTCATATGCAAATACAAGTTCTAAAAAAAACATTTAAAATTCTCAAAACATCAAATAAATTAGACAAAAATAAAAATATGAAGAATATATAACAAGTTCAATAACATAATTTATTGGTAACTTTTTGTTTTTGAATCAAATTACGAGAAAATGAAAATGATGGCTAAAGAGAAAGGAATAAAAGTTAACTAAAAGATGAAAATAAATTAAAATATACTAAAAAAACATAAATTAAGAGGCAAGTTATTATTATTTCAAAGAAAGTAGGTGTTTACAAAAAAATTCAAAGAAAGTTCTCACATTGGAAAAGTAAGAGATTTTAGAAAATTTATAAGCATAATTATTATATATTTTATCAGGTTAGTCATTTAGAGAGAGTAATGGTTATAATAAAATGATACCATATTGAATTTAATTTAAATTTAATTTTTTATTTACATCAAGTTTGGATATGATATTGATAGCTGTGTTCAATAATTTTATTTTGCAAGAGAGGAAATCAAAATTTCCTACGAATTCATAGGCAAAATTATTTCAAAATAGTTTTGCTAATTTTATCCTAATGTTTTTAATTATTTGATATTTTTAATATTTATTTTTTATTTTCTGTAAAATTGTTATAAAACAAAAGTAAAAGTTAAAAATTAATATCATGACTAATTTTAAATGGACAAATAATTAGAATATAATATCAATTATAATAGAGTTAATATATATTAAAATAGAATCGTCTTTTATTATTTAAAAAATTATATATTTTAAATATAATTCTTCAAATATTTTATTTTTCTTTTGTATTCAAACACTTTTTTTTTTTGCTTAGGTAATTAAAAGAAAATGATAAAAACCCAACCAATTATTCATTTTAAATAACAAAATATAGTATTATAACTTTTTTTAGGATAAACATATTATTATAACTTATTATTTATACTGCTAGGTGTTAATATTGTAGTTGTACAATTTATTCAACAGTTTTTTCACTAAATTCTATTATTAAAAAATTGAAAATCGGTAACCTGTGTTACCGGTTAAAGCGCTTTACCTCCCCTTGCTAAAACCCTAGGCCCAACTGATAACACTTAAAACCCTAACAAATTATTGTAAAGCAGCATTGCAGAGAGATAGATGGTGAAGAATATGAGCGAAGCGGCGGCCGCGGCATCGGCATCTTCATGCGGAGTGCGTTCCGAAACCGTGGAGAAAGCAGTGAATGCTCTGCTGAAATGGAGAGATTCTCAGTCCCATTCCCAAAAGCCCCAACTTCTCGAGCAAGATGAATTGCTCTATCTGATTGTCAGTCTCAAGAAAATTCCTCAAAAGCCCCGCGTTAATCCTCACAAAGTGCCTCTTCCTCACCCGCTCATCGATCCCTCTACGGATCCCGCCGAGCTTTGCTTGGTCATCGATGACCGCTCCAAGTCAGGCCTCACCAAAGACGCTGCTTCCAAGAAAATTAAGTCCGAAAACATACCCATCAGTAAGGTGATCAAGCTGTCCAAGCTCAAAACGGATTATCGGGCCTTCGAGGCCAAGAGAAAGCTTTGCGATTCCTACGACATGTTTTTCGCGGATAAGAGGATTCTCCCGCTTCTGCCTCGGCTATTGGGGAAGCAGTTTTTCAAAAAGAAGAAGATTCCAGTGCCAGTGGACCTCAAGCACAATAACTGGAAGGAGCAGATTCATAAGGGTTATGCCTCTGCTCTGTTGTTCTTGAGTACCGGGACTTGCAGCGTGGTGAAGGTGGGGAAGCTTTCGATGGATAAGAAGGAGATTGTTGACAATGTGACAGCTGCTATTCATGGTATTGCAGAGATTGTGCCCAGCAAGTGGGGCAACATCAGGTCGTTTCATTTGAAGTTGCTTGACAGCTTGGCGCTCCCTCTTTATCAGGCTGTGCCTGATCTGCGCTTGAAGATTCTGGCTGAAGCTGATAACCCTTCTAAGGAAGTCTTGGAGGAAAAACAAGAAGAAGAAGATGCTTCTCATCAAAAGAAGAAGAAACACAAGAAAAGCAAGGGGAGGATACACGAGGTTCAATACATGGATGAAAATAGCAATGACACAGACTCTGGGGCTAAGAGAAAAGATGAAAACAAAACTGACAATGTCTTGAACAAGAAAAACAAGACTGCACTAAAAAAGTTAAGCGCTAATGACATCAATACCAGCGATAGGAAAAAGAAGAAAACTCTATCAGCACAATGATTTGTCTTACTCAACACTACAGAGTAAACTAGGTTGTCAGTGGTGTTTTACAGCACAATCATTTATTTTTGTCATGTGGCATCAGATTTAGCTTTCAATTTTGGTGTGATCTTTGTCTTTTGATGGTCTATGTTATTGTATGAATATTCAAACAGTTTATGTATCTTGATCATGGAGACGCAACAGAATGTTACTTTATTGTTTCTGCATCTTATCTGTCTTAGATTGTTAAAATTGAATTTGAAAAAGATTGCAGTAAACAACCTTAATCTAAATTTTCCATTTCCTTTTGGTATGTAACGGAACAACGGCATGAACGAAATTGCAGTTTATTTAGTATAACATACAATACGTATGTGTATCCAAGCAGTGGTGAGACTGCAAAAATGAAATTGATGAAGGTAATAGTAGTTGCGACCTGTGCGTGCAAGTTTGCTTATTATGTGTGCTACTTCTGGTTTGGATTGTCCTACCAAATATATACTAATGTTTGTGGATAACTGAATAATACGTTTAGATTTTTTTGAAGGAATGGATGTTTGATGCAAGCTTCTTTGTAAGATATATGTACATTTAAGGCTGATACTCTACTTCTCTTTATCTTATTGGTGTAGGTGGAATTTGGTGGAGGTAATGACAGGCAAAAGAAAGTTGCTGAATACTGGTCTTACTTTTTTGGTTGATATTTTAGATAAATTGCTTTTTATATTTTCTGTTTCAATTTGTTAGCTTGTTTGTTGCCCCTCAAAAGTGTGCGGTATACAAGTGTTTAGTCAAACTCCATTTCAAGTCTGTCAGTTTTATTGAGAATCATGGTATGGCTGGCTGGGATTTTTTAAATGAGAGTAATGCATTATTGAAATGATGGGTTTTGTGGAGACTGATGTGAAAATTTGTTTTATGTTTGAGTTTTGTGTGTGTCTATTTGTCATTTCTAGCAATCACATGTCTTGAGGTTTCGTTAATCTCTCAGGCTATGAAGGTGAACTACTAATACCATTGATTCTGGGTGTTGGTTGATATTTGAGATAAATTGCTCTTCATTTTTCTGTTTCAATTTGTTACCCTGTTTCTTGCCATTTAAAGTGTGTGCATACGAGTTGTTTAGTCAACTCCATCGTTACTTAGTCAGTTTATTGAGAATCATGGTAAGGCTGGCGTGGATTCTTTAAATCAGAGTGATGCTTATAATCGGAATTTATTGAAATGATGTGTTTTGTGGAGACTGTTTAAAAAATTGTTTTATGTTTGATTTTTGTGCATGTCTATGCATTAACTATAGCCATCACATGTCTTAAGGTTTTATTAATCTCTCAGGCTATGAAGGTGAACTGATAATATCATGGAATGGTGAAGGAACTTGAGAGAAAAAGAAACTATACTGTGAAATTTCTGGACTGAGAAACTGTTTTGTTTTGTGTTGTGTGAATGGAAAAAGAAATAAGCTACACCATGTGTCTAATTGCCCTAACAATCAGACACCCATGATCCATCAATTTGACGGTTTTCTAGCAGGAAGTAACAATGCTTGTTAAAAAGGTAAAGAAGTAACCATCATCACTCTCTCTCTCTCTCCAACTCATCTACTGCCTTGAAGAGCCAGCGGGTGAGCAGGAGGCTGTTGGTGGCATGGGCAAATTGGTATCTTTGTCTCCTCTTTCCTTTTTGCTCTGTTTGTAATATTGATATAAGATATAATATGACTCAAGCAGGCATTCTTAGTGGATTCTTAATATACTAGAAGAGGACAAGGAAAATCTTTAATTGTTCTTTCACTATAAGGCGACTGTTGATGACAGGAGCAAAAGGGCTTTATAAAGACTGTCATTCTGATAAGGTGTCTGATGTGTTGTTAATATTTTCTCTTGATATATATGCGCTAGTGTCTTCCTTCTTGAGCCTGACTCTGCTTGCATCATATTTAGTTTAAGTTTTCTTTGGTATTATCATAACGAAGCCCTATGTAGGTGTATTCTATTGTTACTGCTAAATATATGTTCGACCTACCTTTTGCTTCTTGTTTATGTTGTGTTACCATTCATTTTTTATTTTCAAAGCTAATTTTCATCTTGTTTAGATAATCCAGAATCATTGAAGTAGTGATTCTATATTTAGCTTCTCCTGCCTGTAGGCCTCACACAAATTGAAATGCCAAAAATTGTTAACTTCTTCAAAATCCTTGCTTTGAAGTTTGGTCAAGTACAGACTATTTCTGACACTTTGTAAGCACAGCTAATTTGCAAGTTTGAGTTTCTCTTTTTCCTGTATTCCTTGTGAATATTTGTTCTTTTTTGCCTTTCAAAAAAAAAATTTATGCTTATTTGAGAGACTTTTCATTCCATTACCCCATCAAATTAGGTTCATCTCTCAAATTTATTTTTTGAAGTACACCCAATAGCGTTATGGGTTCAAAAATTGTTAACCCTATGATATCTAAAACCATTTAACCAAAACCCCCTTTATCCAGCCCAGTTTTGGCAGTAAATGACAATCCAAAATGAATTGGTTTTGTTTGTGAGTAATTGCTGCTCCTGCTATGTTGGTGTTATTGATATCATTAAACATATTATCATTAAACTTTAAAGGTTGTGCTTGTTCAATCCGAAACTTTATTGTTTCATTTCCTTTCATTATATGTGCTTTATATATTGTTTATGCGTCCAGTACTTGCATCTTAGTGCCATATATGTTACCTTATTTTGCATGCTTGCTTGTTGCATTTTAAATTCATAGGTGTTTGGGTGCAGGACTGTGTGCTCAAGTGCTGACCGTGCACTGAGAAAGCTTAGTGCATTAAGGGCTGACTCTTGGTCATTGATCTGCTATCTAGTTTGTTGGGGTTTCTTGACATTACGCCTCTGTTGGGTCATTTGGTTACCAATATTTGACTGTTTAGGCATCGGATCTGGAGTAACGGAGACAATTTTGACTGCTTTAAGAGGTGTTGTAAAGCATTCTGGGAAGAGTGTCAGCCCTGCGACTAGAATTCGTGTCTTCACGTTCCTTAAGTATTTAATTTCTCATGATGATGACCAAGCTTGAATGTATGTGTCGAGCATATTGACTACTATGTGTTTTATCACTGGTACAGTGTAGATGTTCTTCAGAACCTTTTGGGTAGTTGCCTTTATCATGGACCATAACAATCTTTTGCATATCTTGACTTGCCTTTTGGCCCAATCTTTGATGATTAGTTCATCACTAGTACTGGTGATGACTACTGCCTAATTGATGGTATAATTGCGCCCTTCTATCACTCTGCTTCTGCTGATTCCACTTTGGTTACAGGTAATATATATTGAAAATAAAATATCTCAAAAGAATACAATAAAAAAATTTTGTTTAAATTTATGGAATTAAAGAAAATCTTATTCAATTTATAATGAAATATAAAAAGATTATTTATAGAGATAATCTATCATAAATCTACTTGTAACGTAAATAAATGAAATAAAAAAGTATTCTAATGTTAAACTTTCTTATAATGCAAATAATATAAATGACATAAAAATAAATATTCTAAAAACTAAGCTTACTTGTTGTGTAAGTAAAACAATAAACAAGTAAAGAAAATTTAAATATGAAAAGTATTCTAAATGTCTTAAAATATTTTATTTAATTGTTACTTTTCTTAACAACTATCGAACCCCTTTCATGCAAGCTATCCTGTGCATGTCTACTTGTGTGGTCCGTGTGCGCATGGCTCTCTTGCTTGTGTAGCCCATATACTAAGTTAATTCTCCTTTACTCGCTCTCAAGTTGGAGCATAAAAATTGAAAATGCCTAACTTGCCTAATAAAGTTTGAAATTGCTCTTGACCAAGTTCCTTGTTCAAACGCATTCTGAGATATTGAAGAATTTATATAACGACATCAAAATGTGGTTGTCTCGTATGATTATATTGTCTAGACACATACAAGCAATTGCTATGCTTTTGTTTGTGTTGGCCTTGTGCAGAATGGCTCTCTTGCAAATGACCCAAATGCGAGACTTTTTGGTGCGGCATGCTCGCGGCTTGATGATGTGCACCCCAAGGGTGAGTGGCCCTCGAGTGTGCGACGCTTTGGCATGAGCTTGTGCGTGGTCTTCTCGATCGCTCACGGCTAGATTATTTTGGTGTGTGCGGCACTCTTGTGTAGCTCACTTGTGCGCCCTTTCTGAGTGTGTTGTAAGTGTGTGTCCTAAGTATACACGATTATGTTGCATATAGCTCCCCTTATCATAGGGTTACGATGTATGCAACTCGCTATCATGCATCTTGTGTCAGCCTGCTCTTTTGGCGTGTGGGCTTTCGGTGTGCATGACCATGTGCAGTATTTAGTTGTACAGTTTTCTCGTGTTGTTACTGCTCGTGCACGGTCCTAGCGTTCCCAGCTTGCCAATTCATGTCGCGCTGCAAAGCTTGTATGGGTCCGCCTTGCTAGTGCAGCTTGACTTTGCAAATGTGCTGAGTGTCAAGAAGCCTCCAATCGATGGTGGTTTAATGCTGGTTGTCGATGGCCCCAAGGTTGATATGTGCCCTTATGGGATGTGTGGCACAAGTGTATGTTATTGGTCGGAGCCTTTTATCGAGCTGTACAAGTCACGAGATCACGGACAATGACATTCTCCCTCACTTAATTCCAACAATACCCTCGTTACCTTATGGTCTCTTTCCACCACAAGTCTTCTTCGATGTCCCCATTAGCATTATGAGTTTGTTTGAGGCAACTCCTCATTGATTGTCTTAAAGAACACATTCAACTCTAGATGTGTCCGTTGTAGTAATGCAATGGATCACTTCAATTCATACACTTGCGGTGCAATTCTCTGATTAAATTACTCTTCTAAATTGAGCCATAATTTTTTTAAATCACATATGGCTCGGACGCAGTTGATGGAGAACAAATCATGTATGGCATCAAAGCTATTGATGGAGAACAAATCACTTACGGTGTTGTAGTGTCAAGACCCGATTTTCGAGCCGTGACTGGCGCATGGACTCAATGGACGTAGTCCACTAAGCCCAAGCAAGCTTATTTACGTAATCCTACTCATCATCCCATCAATTATTCTAAAGTTACATATCACAATTCTACCTTTCAAGTACTTTACTAATAAACTATAGCAATCAAAACTGCATTTATATTAATCCAAAATAATATTAACCCAAAATAATATTAACCATTGCCACTCATGATGGCTTACCAATCAAAATATACATATATGGTTTAAGGCATGTATCTTAGAACTTTACATCACATGTACGTATTTACAAACAAAAATAACTCTGGGCTTCCAGCGAAGTGACTAAGGTGAAGGTGCGGCTACGGAATGCCAAAATACCTACCAAGGATACGAATCTACGAGAACACCTCGACCTAGTTACCGGTTGCCTCTTGATCTGAAAACATGAAGTTGAAAACGGTGAGTATAAACCCAGTGAGTGAACAAAGAAAGAGAACAAGCAACGATAAGGAAAGTTGATAATCATGATGCACTTATTCGAAAACAATGCAACTTAGTTCAAGTTCTTATTAAAATCCCTCCATTAAACCTTTGGTTATTAAATCATTTAATGATGAAGGAACCATATTCAGCATGAAGTTGGAAAGAGAGGAAATTTCCAGCAATCATCCAAGCAAGGCAGCATAAACAGAATGTTTCTTGCTGCAATAAAATCAATTTGCAAGTAAACGGAAAATTTTCATGATTCATCATGCCATACAATCACATATTACAACCATGATCTTTCTATTGCATATACATATACTTAAGCACATATCAATTCATATACCACCCTATCTCACCCAGTTCATATGCATTCTCTCACATCGTGCACATAGCCGGACACCCCATCTCATGTGCATCCCCCCACATCGTGCACATAGCCGGAGTCATCGTGTACATCCCCCCACATCGTGCACATGGGCAGTATCACTATCCATCTCCTTCACCACCGTCATCACCGACAAGTGCAAACTCACCCCACACATGCACGGTTTCATTTGTCACACAATGGTACCATTTAGGACATAGTATATATATATATATATATATATATATATATATATANACCATTTAGGACATAATATATATATATATATATATATATATATATATATAATATCAACATTATACAAAAACATATGAATTTATCACACTATCCATTTCATAACATGAAAACATTTCATAAGGGCTTGTTCCTGCACAAGTTTTGAAGAAAGAACCAAATAAAACGTTTGAGAGGATTCAATCAAACATATATGTGTATATCCCAAAACCTTTTAATGCAAGTTCACTCATCGGTATTTGTTAAATCCTTACTTAATTCCAACTTCCTCTAATGGTCCAAATAGGGCAGTGGAGCTTCGTTGGAACTTATCATTGTAATAGCATCACAATTAACTCAATTCACATAAATATGGTTCTAGAAGCTATCTCCTAAATTATGTTCTGTTAGTTATTCCTAGCTAATTTCCAACTACCATTAAGTGGCTATCTATTTTCACTACTCTAATCACACTAAATTGAATAAATCCTTAACTACAAAACACTCACAGATCTAACCACCAGTCATTCTTAACAACTAAAAATATCAACTCAATTTCAATACTCACCTTGCTAGCTTTGTAGTTAGATTCCTCGTAAAGAATTCCCAAACTATTATAGAGAGTATTTCTCTCTCTCTCTCTCTAAAACACATAGCTAGTGAGTGAAAGTATTAGTTTAAGACTTTAGAGGGTTTTTAAGGTGAAAGAGTAAAAGAGCACACAGGGCTTGTGAAAAGATGCACAAAAACATGAAATTTGAAACTAACTTGAGAGAGTTATGGAAGCTTGAAGAGATCTCCCATGGAGGATGAAGAAACGTGAGATTAAGAGAAAGATGGGAAGAAGAAGCTGCTAGAAACAAATGAAGAAGGCTGTTGGAGAGTAGATATTTATGGTTAAAGCTTATCTAATTTTTCATGCAATTACAATAATGCCCTTAACAAGGCCACATGTTTTTCTCTTTTTCTTGTGCAATCTTTTTACTCTTTTGATACTGGGAAAAGATCCAAAATCTTTTGAAAAGTCTCTTAAGTAGGCCCCAACAGCCCTACCTTCAAAAATCCTTTAAGCTTGTTATATTTTACGAAATTACAGTGAGGGCTGCGGCTCTCAATTTCCAGCATCGCGGAGCTCAAATGTTCTGTCCAAATTTGTTCTTCTAACGTAGGACTTCCATTTTGACAAAAATTTTGACTACCTTCCCATCTGAACTAGGCAAAGTGGTAAACATCAAAGTTGTAGCCTTGCCTCTTAGCTTTCTAATGGTTTAAAAATTATGTTATTTGGACTTTTGTAGTGGGAGATATGCTTGAAAAACTAAAACATATGTAAATAGAGCAATAGCCCATTATGCACTTTTCCTAACCAATTGAAATCATTTTTTATCCTACTCCTATAACGACATAAAATAATTATAATTAACGTAAAACTAGAATCATTAGCTCAAATTAAACCTTCAAACATAAGTTCTACCTCTAGTTACGCGTCTATGAAGGTCGAGGTTTCACATGTAGCTGCTAACGAAGAACAAATCATGTACGACACCAAAGCTGCCGACAAAGAATTAAATCACGTACGATGTTGAAGTTGTTGACAGAGAACAAATCACATATATTGCTGAAATTGTTGACGGAAAATAAATCACGGGTAAAAGACTTTACCACAACAAGATCAACATTATGGCTAAAAAGAATAAAAAGAAAAAAAAAAGTTAAGAACCTGTTTTGATATATGAAAAATAAAATATCTCAAAAGAATGAAATCAGGAAAATCCTATTAAAAATAATGGAACTTGGGAAAGTTTAGTTTAATTTTACAAATGAAACATAAAGGGACTATCTATAACGTAAATAAATTAAATAAGGAAGCATTCTAATCTTAAACTTTTTTGGAGTACAAGTAAAGTAAATGACACAAAAACAAATGTCCTAAAAACTAAACTTATTTATTATGCAAGTAAAACAATCAACAAGTAAGAAAAACTTAAATATAAAAAGTATTCTAAATGCTTTAGAATACTTTACTTAGTGCATGTTTGGTCTAGTTTTTTTTCAGCTTATCTACCTCTTAAAAGCAAAAGGATAGACCAAACATGATTTTGTAAGAAGCTCTTAAAAAAATTTTAAAAACAAAATTAAAAAAAAAGAGCTTAAAAAAAAGCTCCAAGGATGAGCTTTTTCTTCTCTTCTTTTAAAAATATAAGAGAATTTTTATTTTTGTTTCAAAAATATCCTCATTTATTAAAAATAATTACAATATTACCCTTTAAAAAAAATACATTCTATGATAATTTTAACAAAAATTATAACTTATAAAAAAACTTATAAAAAGAAATTTACCAAACAACTTTAACTTAATTTTAAAAATTATTATTTTTCATAAGAACTTCATAATAGCTTTTAAGTTAGAAAAAAATCAGGCCAAACAGACTCTTAATTGCTACTTTTGTTAGTAGCTATCAAATTCTTTCATGTAGGCTACGCGTCTGTATGTACAAATCATATGCATACATCTCTCTTGCGTGTGTGGCTCATACCATAAGTTAATTCTCTTTTATATATACATACATATTAAAATGTTGAAACCATGTAAAAGCAAAACAATGTCGAAAGAATGGAATCGGTCAAACAGGTGCACATGCATATAACATTGATCACGTATTGAATTTGCAGCAAATATTATGCGTTCAATTGTGGGTGTCAGACATTTCTATTAAAAGTTTATTTCTAGAAATTAAATTGACAATTTTCATTATCTATGGCTCCACATCACATGCATCATATTCGTGCTCCCAATACTCGTCAAACTGTTGAATTCCTGTAGGAATTGCACATGGGTTAGTATATGCCTATCTCCTCATTTCATTTTCCTGCTTCTTTTTTTTTCTTTGCAAACTGTGAATTCATGCTAAATTTTTAAATTTTATTTTAAATGATATTTACATTAGGATTGGGAACAAAAAGACATAGAGCTATTATGGTATCTGATTATATCATTTATGAAGTTATGAGAACTAAATTAAAGTTTACGAAAACTCATCACTATTAGCATCTCTCCTCAACAAAAACATCTCTAATCATTCGGGCTGCCTCACGCCTCTCTTTTTAATCGTCAGCTTCCACCTCCATTCAATCTCTCTAATTACATATTATTTTATGTTGATATTTAGTAAATATATGTTATTTGTTAATAACATAATTTAATTAAATTAGGTTAAGCCTAACTCGAGCCTAAGAATTTATATATAAGTTGAGTTCAAATCAAACCAGTATGCACTTGGCCCAGTAACCGAACTTTTAGATACCTTTACTCAAGACTCAATTTTCTATATTAATAAATAATAGTTATATACATAAGAGTTTTTTCTTCTTAATTTAATCCTTTAATATGAGTAAAAAATTATTATTGTAAAAAAAAATTTAATAGATTTAACTTTTACTTAAAAAGTTTTAGGTGTATATGATGCAACTTTTGATTTTATTCAGTAAAATGAATAAAAAAGGATTCATTATGTTATTAAATCTTCTTTAAAAGAAAACAAATAAAACTAAATGGATATAAATCTACTATTTAGATATTTTAAAGTATCATTATTCTAAATTAAAGTTAGAAAATATAAAAGTATAATTCAATTTGAAGTTAAATCAATCAATTAATTAATATACTTTTTGTCTTTATTCCATTTATTTTTTTAAAGTATTCTATTTTATTTTCTATCTATGAAGAAAGTGGGCAGTAAAAGAAAAACAATAGCCATTACTAATGCACATGTAATATGGATTTGTAAATTTGTAATAACTAAACAAAAAATTTGAAATTTTAAAACAATAACTATCATTATCTAGTTTCCCCCAAATATATATATAAAACTATCATTATGTAGTTAATAACTTAATTGCCTAGAAATGCAAGTGTCACAAATCAAATATGGTAGACTTTTTTTTTTTGGATGAAAACAACAATAAAAGATTTTAAATATCAACATTAATTGGTATTTAAATTTATTTAATATGTCAAGTACATATGTGGAGACCCTATACATACTTTACACCTAAGGGTTATGCACCATTCACGTGCTTACCACCATGAAATTTCTCTTGGGATTGGATTTTCAATTTAATTCTATTGTAAATTAAGTATAATATTTAAAAAAAATTAAATTATTTTAAAAAATTTAGTTAAAATTTTATTTTTTTATTATGTTGAAATTAAACTTTTATAATATTATTTTTAATTAAATAAATTTTTATAACATATAATGTCAATGTAACATGTTGATATGTCATTATAAATAATGATATAGTATGTTAATGTGAAATAATGATTTACTTATATTATATTATTTTTATACGGTGTATTAATATAAAATGATAAATAATAATTATTAATAATAAATTATAAGAATTTATTTAAATCAAAATATAAATTAAAAAATCAAAAACTTGATTTAAGTTTATAAGATAATAAAACTTAATTTAAAATTTTGCAAATAATTAAAGATTTTTTCAAATATTATTATGACAGTAAATTATCACTGGCTTTGTAATAGCAATTGATGGGAAGAAAGGACAGAAGCTGCCGCTGCCCAATGCCTCATTGGATTCTTTGCCTTTGTAACTCTGTTGTGTTGGGATTATCAGATGTTTTGTTTGCATTTGTCGGATTCCGCAAATTTTTTTAGTTTTTTAGCCATTTTTGTTTTGCCCACAAGTAACTGGTCATAACGGACAAGCATCCATCCCACCATCTCCATCTCCCTAAAGCCAAGTCCATACCCACGTATCCACACCCCACTTGGTTTTCAACACCTGAATATCTAGCGGTTCATATCCCACCTGATCACAACGGCTACATTATCAACGGGAACACCCTAATATCTCTCCCCAACAGTTATTCCAAAAGAATAGAACCACGCAATGTGCAGTGCAAGCCATGATTATTCTAGTCGACAAAACAGCAAAAAGGAAAGATAGAGCGAGAGAGCGCACAGGCAAAAGCTAAGGTTACAGTGACAAAAAGTGAAACTTCTTTTCTCTGTCTCTCTCTCACAACTCGTTCTCTCCTCCTTTTTCTTTTTGCTTAGAAGAACATTTCTGTTACCTGTAAACCATTGCAGCAGAAAAGGAAACGACGACGCTTTGGAGATGAAAGTGATCGGGGAGACAGCGGACGGGGAAGGAGGAGGAGCCACAGTGTTGGTGGGGGTCAAATTCGACGGGGAGAGCAAGGAGTTGCTGACGTGGGCACTGGTTAAGGTGGCACGGCCGGGTGATCATATCATTGCCCTTCACATCCTTGATACTCCCACCGGTATTCTCCTTTGCATTCCGCATTTCTCCTTTCACTTCTCTTTCTAGCTGTTTTTCTTTTTTCATGGGGTAATTTTCTTGGTGAATTTTTTATTTTCTATTTGTGGCAGAGAGCACGGCGTCGATTCTGTCTCTTGTTAAGACATTTGATTCTATACTAGCAGTTTATGAAGGATTCTGCAACTTAAAGCAGGTAAAATTATTGGCAATGTTTTTCTTCATATTCTTTTTTTTTTTTCGAAAGTTATAGAAAGTGGTTATTGAAAATTGGTGGGAAGTTGTGCAGCTTGATTTGAAGCTAAAAGTGTGTAGAGGATCATCAGCAAAGAAAATTTTGGTAAGGGAAGCCAAGTCCTACGAAGCAGCTAAGCTAATTCTAGGAACTTCCAAGACCCATCACCCCATAAGGTCATCTGCCTCTGTTGCAAAATATTGCGCCAGGAAATTGCCGAAATGTTTCTGGGTTTACGCTGTTGGAAATGGCAAAATTGTGTTCCAAAGGGACGCAAGTCATACAAACTCGAATCGGTCCCAAGGTGATGCTTGTTTCAGTGCTTTTAGTTTTCTTCTAATTTGTTCTAGTTTCTAATTTTTAGAAAATTTCCGTTTTTGATATTGAGTTCTGCTTACTTATTTTCTACGACATTTTGGTTGAGCAGAGGATGATTCACCTAGGAAGAGTCTTGTTCACTTAGAATCCTCGGGGAAGAGTACAAGAACAGGGAAGCTGGATTTAGATAATGGCAATTATTCCTATAAATCTGGCTTGTTTTTAATGCAGAAATCACTAAAGAAGAATTGTGCAGCCTGTGCTTCAGCCTTGAAATTGCCTGAAAATTCTAATGCCCGATTGTCGGAATATTTACCTGGAAATGGCAATGTGGATAATAGTTTAGCTTTGGTACCATTCCAAACGAGTGAAGATAATTCCATTTTGGTTAGAGAGCTGCCTGATTCGAGACCTGGTTGGTCTCTTCTCCGCTGGGTGTTTCTACCTAAGCAGCGTTTTTCTGAGAATTCTGCTGCAAAGAAATCTATGGTCCAATGGGTGTTAAAATTACCAAGCCAGCATTCTTCAGCTGTTGTCTATCCTGATCAAAGGCAAAACCATTCTGATCAAGAAAAGAATCATTCTTCTGATTTGGACGGAGAAAATGGTGCAATTGTGCCAGTTGGCTATGAGGCTATCCGTCCTATGTCTCCTTGCAATTTTCCTAAAGAGCTACAAAGCCTACGTGAGAAATACTCATCCTCATGTAGATTGTTTAGTTACCAAGAGCTTTTGGAAGCAACCTATAATTTTATGCCAGGTTTGTTCTTCATTAGCTGTTCATGAAAAAATCTTGAGTTTGGCTAATTGTGAGTGTTCATTTTAATGATTCTTATTTTGTGATTTTGTAGAGAATATGGTTGGTAAAGGTGGTAGCAGTTATGTTTATAAAGGGTGCCTTCCTGATGGCAAGGAACTGGCAGTGAAAATCCTTAAGCCAACTGAAAATGCAGTCAAGGAGTTTGTTCAGGAAATTGAGATCATCACCAGTTTAAACCATAAAAACCTCATTTCCTTATTTGGGTTATGTTTTGAGGATAACAAGTTACTCTTGGTTTATGATTTTCTGTACAGGGGAAGCCTAGAAGAGAATCTTCATGGTAATTTACACAATTTTATCAATTTTATTCCTTTTGTTTTGTTAAATTGAATCTTTTCCTTCCTGCAATTGGTTATAATTTACACAATTTTCAATTTAGTATCTTCTTAACCCTAAGTGGCTGCTCTTGTTAAAAGGTAATAAGAAGGATAGCAATGCATTTGGCTGGCAGGAGAGATATAAGGTGGCTGTGGGCATGGCTGAAGCACTTGATTACCTACATAATGGTTGTGAACAACCTGTGATCCACAGAGATGTGAAATCTTCCAACATTCTTCTGTCGGACGATTTTGAGCCCCAGGTAGCATATTTAAATGCTTAAGTTTCAAACTTATGTTTTCGGTTTAAGCTTTCTGTGTTCATTACTAGTTCTTCTTCTTCTTCAGCTGTCAGATTTTGGACTTTCTAGTCAGGTCTCAAGTTCTGCATCTCATATGACTTGCACAGATGTTGCAGGAACATTTGGGTATGTAATCTGTTCTGAATTTCTCTAGTTTATAGCTCACTTTAGATAGGCTCAGTAACACTTGTCTGTGGCAGTTACTTGGCTCCTGAATACTTCATGCATGGCAAAATGAGTGATAAAGTTGATGTCTATGCGTTTGGCATTGTCCTCCTAGAGCTCCTCTCTGGTAGAAAGCCCATTGATAATGACTGTCCAAAAGGTCAGGAGAGCCTTGTTATGTGGGTGAGTTCATATCTAAGTCTATTGGCTCTAGGCCTTATCTCTTTAAACATAATTTTGAAATTTGCAGATAAACAATGGTATGATTCAGAAAGACAAGTATATTCACTGTCTTAATCTGTACTTCACAATGTTTATACAAATGACAATTCCAATGCATCATGCTTGAAATTCATTCATATTTCCCCTTTTTCTGAAAGTGTCAAAGTACAATGCCGTTTTAATCCAATTATTTTGTGAGTCAGTTTCTAACTCTTGGTAATGTCTGATATTCACATCCAGGCAAAGCCAATTTTAAAGGACAGCAAGATTTCCCAGTTGCTAGATCCACAGCTAGGCAGTGGCTACGATTTTCATCAGATAGAAAGGATGATTTTAGCTGCTACCCTGTGCATCAGACGTGCACCTATAATGCGGCCTCAAATTAGCCTTGTAAGCTACTCTGAACTGACATTTTTCTTTTGCTTTGCAATTATATTTATTTGAATCCATTTATTTGCTTATCAAATCTTATTTGACTACAGATCCTGAAGCTCCTACAGGGTGACCAGGAAGTAACAAATTGGGCAAGGCAACAAGTTAGGGCATCAGAAGAAGTTGATACGGTTGATGGGGAAGTATATCCTACTAATATCGAATCCCATCTTAACCTTGCTCTTTTAGACTTGGAGGATGATTCACTTTCTGTAAGCAGCAATGAACAAAGCGTCCCAATAGAAGATTACTTGCTAGGAAGATGGAGCCGCTCATCAAGCTTTGCCTAGCCATCCCATTGCAACCGTGCTTTGTTTTCAATTTGTGATTTTTCGGTATATCCTTTTCTGTCCCCTCCCCTCCACTCCCCCCTTTCTCTTTCGATTTTTCTTATTTGTTTATGTATTAGATTAGATGGGTCTTGGAAGAGAGGTTGTTTGGAAGCTTTCCCCCCTCCTTGACTTCATGTTGTTTTATAGCCCTTGTTTCTATTTTTGGTCAATGGGCTGGTTTGGTTACCTATCCCAGCGTTTGTCATTGAGTTTTCTCGGGAATATATGCCAAGAGCAAATGTATAACCAAAAAAGATGCATATTGAGTGTAAATAATCACTGATTCCCATACTTCATGTCAAGTCCTGAAAGTGGAAATATATTTGGACGTTAGCTGTTTGTTTCTTCGGTGCTGTTCTTTGATTACATCTGTATGGATTTTCAGTGCTTCAAATCCATGGATGTGCTGTACTGAGTACTAACAGAAAACGGTACCCAGCAGAACTAAGATTGTTGCTTTCTCCAATGGGGTTTTGGCCTTAGCTTCAATTGCATTCTTCCAGTTTGAGATTCCTTCAGTTGTCTTTCGTTATCAAAGTACTTGTTGCTGTCCCTTGTATGTTTTAGCCAAAGCAGCAAGCAATCAGACTACAGTAAACTTCACGTTCACCCTCCACTCCATGGCTGATGGCTGATGGCTGAACTTCAGATACTTCTTCTAGGGGCCTGTTAATCGAGCATGATTTTTTGCTAACTCCAGATGTAGTGAGGGCACATTATTTATTTTGACTAATGAAAACAGGCAAAAATAAAATAAAATCAAATTATATCAATTTATAACAATTAAAGATATAAATCGTAGCTTTTCCAATTTAATCTTCTAGTTAAAAGCGATAAATTTCGGTCTTGATTTGCTCGAAGAAAAGAGAAAAGTGTAATACTATTTTGTTGCTTAGTGACAGAATTTGAGTACTTTTAATATTCATAAATGATGTAAAAGTAACAGAATTAGAATAATGTTATATATATTTATTTAATTAAATTTTTAAATACACTTCAATATGATATTAGTTAATTTTTTAATAATAATGTTTGTGAAGTTTAAAAATGTTACCGTATATGTATAAAATAATTTTTTATATAATAAAAGATTGAAATAATACGAAATTCATTTAAAAAATAGTAGAAATAGTGATAAGTGCATAAATAATTTTAATTTTAAAAGCAAAATTTTTTTGTGTTTTATTAAATTTAAATTATTGGGATCACTATTTTTTTTGAGATTTTTTTTTTTGATAAAAAATTTATGAATATTTATTCTTTATGACGGGTTAACTAATTTGATTTCCAAATAAAAAAAACAAAAAGTAATAATTAATTTTTTTATTTTTTATGATGTGTTAAATGGTTTAAATTAAAAAAATAAAAAAATAAAAAAATAATGACTAAATTTTAAAGTAAAAATTTCGATGCTCTGTGGTTCATATTATTTTTGGATTTATTAATCGTTTCTGTATTTGTTATGAGTAATTATGAAGTCCAACATTTCGGACACTTAAATAGGAGAGATTTTGGAGGGAGAAACGTGGATGGATATGGAATAGACGATTTTGATTCAAAAGAAGATAAAAAATTGAACAAGAATTGTACAATTCCTTGCATTGGAGGCTCAACCAAACTCTTCCTTTTCTTCTTTGTTCATTTAAATAAAAAAAGTTAAAAAAAAATCAGCCAGATTCGCAAGACCATGCTCTCGCGGTCGCCATGGCATTTTCCTCTCTTTATCTCTGTAAGCTTCCTTCGCTTCATTTCCTTCATCCTTTTCTTGCTCATGTTCTGAATCTTAATTCAATTTCATGTATTGAAACTAGAATTCTGTTTTTTCTTTTTCTTTTCTAGTTATTTCAGGCGAAGAAAAGCTATTTAATTCAATTACTGTCTGCTTCTTTGCTGCATATATAATTCTCTTCCTTTTAAAGCTAATGAATACCCACATTTTTTGTGAATATGTAATATAGAATTTGATCTACAGTTTAAGCTCTAAGGTCTATGAATAGCGTATCAATTTTCTGTCCAATATTATAGAAGAATACTATGAAAAACTTTCTTCTAATTAAGCCAGAAGGTTAGCCTATGAGTGTAAATGATTGTTGATTCAGAAATCTGTCTGGTGGAGCTTAGCTAGTAACCTTACGACTCCGGCAGTAAGCATCCGATAAGTCAGTATGGGAGGGAGAAAGAAAAAACAAAATAGTAAAATGCGCTTGAGCTATTTGATTGTAAGGCACAACTTACATGTGGTGCTTGATGTCCAAAACACCATGTCTTTTAGTGCACTCTTCCCCCACAACATTGTCCATGCTGGTGGTAACTAAAGCTGGGTTTTGAATTCATATTATTCTTACCGCATCAAATGACCGTTCTTAGTATACAAACTTGTGCATTTGAACTTGGCACCATGTACTGTGGTCCTTCATTATTGCATCACGTGATTGTTCACTATTTCTGATTGGAGCTCTTAATGCAATGTTGTTTATGTTCATTATGCAGGCTTCTACAAGTACAAGGGAGGTGCTTGGAAGTTTTTTGACAGGCAGTTGTTGTTGTAGTCTCTAGTCTTATGCATCATATAACATGTTGCCTTCATCGTTCTGTTAAGTGTAGCTTGCATAATTGACACCATATTCTTGCAAATGCATTTTTTCTTGTAGATATACTTCAATCAAGTGGCAATTTTCAACAATCAGTTAGCCAAGGAAGAAGGGTCATATCCTCTCATGTCTCTGTAAAGTTTGTACAGACATCATGCCACATATCTGTCCCTCGGGTGTCAGTAGGAAGAGAGACACAAGTGCCTTCAAAATTTTTGAAAGACAGGAAGATGGTTCCCAACGCAGATCCTCCTAGTATTGAAGATGTCAGTCGCTTGTATCAACTCTTCGATCAAAGGTCATTCTTATATTTGCTTTTACAGCTTTGGTTTCTTTATGTAGTCAGACAATCAGTAATATAATTCTTCTGAATGGACTAAATATTTGAAAGCTATTTCTTTTGTGCAGCACCAAGCTTGTGGTATTGACTGGAGCTGGAATCAGCACCGAATGTGGGATTCCTGATTATAGAAGGTTCTATCTCTTGTTCTCTTTATTTTGAGTATGGTCCATAATGTTATTAACCTTATTTGTTTCAATAAGCAGTATTTCGAAAAATTATAGCATCTGGCTTTGCCTTGGTTTCTGGCCTTCTATTTCTTCAAAAATTTAAATTATTTATATCTATAACTTAGTAATTTTTTTGTTGATTATATTTATTTATTTTTTTTAAGTTTTACATGAGGGCATAGAAGTAGCAGGTAAAGTATTGCAGATCATTGCTATTTATTCTTTAATTGTTCTTCATTCTATACTATACTCTTCCTCAGTGGCAGATGTTCCTGTTGAATGGTTACTGTCTTTTAAGTGCTTACATTTTTCATTCACATTTAAGCACAGCATGCATGGCTTCCAACTATGAGAAATTGGATGACTGTTCATTTTATGCACTAGTTTTGTACAAATTTTACAGCACTTTGGATAATTGGAAATTGTTAGTAAGAAAAGAATTTTAATTGCTGATGTAGCAAGAAAAGGAAAAAAAGGTAGATAACAGATGGTTTTTTTACTGAACCAATTGAGGAGAGAAGTAACAGTAGCAAACAACGGTACAAATCCTTTGCCAGGTTTTAAACCATAGCTTTCAAATGCGGGTTTGAAATGTTTAGGTTTTAAACCAGAGTTAGACAAGTGCCCTAAAATACCCATACTTAAAGGAATGAGACAAATTCAAAACCCCTTTTGAAAATTAAATAACTAGTAACTTATGTGAAGACCAAATTGTTCATCAATTGCCTCATTTTTGTTTTTCACATTGGTACATTTTTGTCCACAACTTTTCTTTTTGTTACTCATTTGGTTGTGCTCATAACTGTGTCAACCTCTAAACTGTAAATGGCTCAGATTCTTTTAATATCAATCACACCAAAAATTCTCTCCAAATCTATTTTCTCTATTACCTTCCTTTTCAAATGTCAATGTCTATCTATTTAATTTTCAATAATGGAATTCTTTTTTTTTTTGGCAGTCCAAATGGAGCTTATAGTTCTGGTTTCAAGCCAATTACCCATCAGGTGATCTGCAGGCATGTGCTGTGAAAGCTGGCTACTTTGGTACTGAACAAATAAACAGTAGAGTTTAGTTAATATGCTAATCAGAAAATGAATTGAAGATTTTTGAATTGAAGTTCTTTGATAAATTGTTTGCTTAAAATTAACTTCTCGTGTTTCATGCTTACAACTGATTTTACTTTGTGATGACATCAAGTGTTTCCTTCACTATTGAGTTCTGTAAGGACACAAAGAAGAATGGAACAATGAGAAATGATAGTGACTGTCTAGTCTAGAGCAAATACATTATAGGGAAAGTTCCATAGCTTGATATGATTCCTCAACATCTCAGAAGATTCTCTTTGATTGATTTCAGATTTTCTTTTTGGTGCATCTCTTTTTTATTATCAAAGAGACTATTGGAAAAGAGAGGAAATATTGTAAAGGATGTTTCCGTTTTCAGAACTTTCTATTTGTTTCTGTGGGTTGATAAAAACAAGAAGTTTTTCTAGAAGTTTCACATCATTCATTTTTGAAGGACATCGAATTTGATGTTCTAGACTTTTAGTGAAACACAGTTGTGAATATGCATTATCTCAGTGTCTACCGACCCATCATTTTTGTAGGTAGTATTCTTTTCCGGTCAATAGCATCATAGATGTCATGACCATTTCCTCCTGCTAATTTTAACAAAGGTTTATATACATCATAACAATGTAACCATCATCCCATAGCATCAAAATTACTTGTCTTTTATAAAGAATAAAGATAAAAAAATTTCACCCGACTTCCTAACATTTTTTTTTGGATATATTGAATTTCCTTTATTAAAAGAAGGGGGAATACATGCCATCTTATTTTGTTTTCAAAATCCCTCAAAAGAATAGTTTCCTGACATATTTCTCTGAATATGTCAAGAATCTAAGTGTTGTTTACCAAATTTTAGCAATAATTCACTAACTATTAATTGTTTTTCTGTAAGTGTTCTTATAACCAATGTCTATATTTATAACTTCTATCTCTAATTTTCTTTTAACAGGAGTTTGTACGTTCCAGTCGTGCCCGCAGGAGGTATTGGGCAAGGAGCTATGCTGGATGGAGGCGGTTTACTGCAGCAAAACCTGGTGCTGCTCATGTTGCTTTGGCATCTCTAGAGAAAGCTGGCCGAATAAATTTTATGATAACACAGAATGTTGACAGGTAAACAACTGTTATTCTTTTATCTTTTATTCATAAGTGATGTTAGTGGCACTAATTTATCAAGATGATGTTTCAGGCTGCATCATCGTGCTGGGAGCAACCCACTTGAATTGCACGGAACTGTTTATAGTGTGATTTGTTTAGATTGTGGTTTTTCCTTTTGTCGAAATTTATTTCAAGATGAAGTGAAGGCCCTTAATCCAAAGGTTAGTCTTGTACATTAATCACCCTGAAAAATGCCCATCAATCTTCTTATTCTCATCATCTATTAATATTGTAATACTCTGACCAAGTTTAGGAAATTCTCAATAATTGACCTCATGTGCGTTATTTTATTTACTGGATTTTGATTTTAAGTAATAAAAGTTCTGATTAAGTGAACTCATACATTATGGGTCTTGGACGTAAAATTAAAAAATAGAAGTGGTTAGATTTGTCCCAATGGTCTACTTGCACAGTTTTCTGCAGCTGGTATCAAGTTAATTATGTTCATAACATGGAGTCAGATGACTCAACCAAAGTGAGTGAGCTTCAAGCTATTCTTTTTCACTTTTAGTCCCCTCACAAGAAGAAAAAATGATAAAGATGGAAATGAGGAGGTGGAGTGGCAATGGCTAATTTGTAGGTCTGCAAATTTGATGGATCATACTGAAAGAGTAACTTCAAGACCACATGATTTAAAATCTTGATGCAAAAGTTATAACGTGTTTGACAAACTTAGTATGAAATCTGTTAAACTTAATATCAATTCTGGAAATAATTAATTTCTAAATGTATTCTTGTTGGAATAAGGATTGGATTTGGGTGAGGCAGCTTACCTTGCTCATTATTTTCAGCTTATATTCATGCCACTGAAAATTATCTCTCCTTTGAAGCAAACATAATGAAGTATGAACACAGTCGGGTAATTCATTTTTTTTTAGGTAATTTGTAGATGTAGAAATATCTAATGTTTTTTTTTCTTTTTCGTGATAATTACCTTCTTAATTCATGAAACTGAAAGTTGGACCAATACCATACTGCTTTATGGTCATCTACCTATATGTAAAACATACAACTTCCTCAATTGTGCTTTTTGATGCCTTCTTTTCCTTTCTGTGCAGCACGGGCAACGTGCCTCTTTAGTGATTAAATAAGTTATTTTTACATGATTCATTAGAGGCTTGGTCTAGCTGGGCCAAATGAGATCCTGGCTGTGTTATTGTTGGGTAAATTGCATTGCAAGCCCCTAACCATTTAATAATTTTCATTTAGTCCCCTAACCTTTCAATTGTCCCATTTATATCCCATATCTCTTTAAATTGTTCCAGGAATGTCTTATTGTCCAACAACTCTGTTAAAATAAATAGAAATATCCAAATTTCAGCAAGGCTGTATTCCATGTCTGCACCTTCCGTCCATTTTTAACCAACCTTACTAACAGGAGGACTAAATTATAGCAATTTAAGAGGTTTGGAGTATAAAATAAACAATTGAGAGGTTAGAGGTCAAAATGAAAATTTATGGTAAGGTTAAGGACCACTGGTGAAATTTTACCTTCTTATTATTTGTAACTGATTGGTATGATGCTATCTCCACATAGAGTTCCTAAACCCTTTCATTGACCTGGGTGCAAAGCCATTTTCTGTTTTCATTACTGGAACAGGCAATGATACTTGTTATTGCAGTGGGCAGCAGCAATTGAAAGCTTGGACCATGGCAGCCCTGGATCAGATAAGAGCTTTGGCATGAAGCAAAGGCCTGATGGAGACATTGAGATTGATGAGAAATTCTGGGAGGAGGATTTCCACATTCCAACTTGCCAGAGATGCAAGGGGACCCTGAAACCTGATGTAAGATTCTTTGCTTTTATGAAAACTGATGTGTAATACATTGCTGTTATGAATAATCAACATTTAAAGTGTTGTAAGTGTGATGATTCCTATTTCCTGGACATACTTTTCTCTTTTCAGTATGGTGAGCAGAGAATATAATGAATATTATGAATTTGCTATAATGTGCTGAGAGGAATTGTTCAAAATGTGTTTATAACTTCAGAGACATCATGAAACCATGAATGTAATCCTCAGGTGTGCATGATTATGAGGGTCTGGCATATGTTTGTGGCACAATTATCAAGGAATCTAGTGTATGCAAGTACTGGTTATATTTGTGACATGATTTTTATCAAGAAGTGCTAGCAAAAGCATATATGTTTTAAAGCTATTGAGAACATAATGAATATTATGAATTTTCTTTAAAGTGCTGAGAGGAATTGTTTAAAATGTGTTTATAACTTCAAAGACTTCATGAAACATGAATGTAATCCTCAGTTGTGCATGATTATAAGGGTCTGGTATATGTTTGTGGCACAATTATCAAGGAGTCTAGTATATGCCAGTACTGGTTATATTTGTGACATGATCATTATGAAGAAGTGCTACAAAAAGTATATATGTTTTAAAGGGTTGAGATGACCAAGTTATGCACAGTAGGCAAGTATATCTTTTTTTTTTTTGGGTGGGGGGGTGTGGTGTTGGGGTGGGGTGGGGTGGGGTTGACGGTTTAAGCCTGGAATAGTCTCTTGGCAGGCACAGCCTTGTCTGAAAAATGAATTATTTGCAGTAAGAATTGTGGTTTTTTTCAGAGCTAGATAAAATTTGGTTTCTAGTAATTACCCCACTTTTGGTACAGAGGACAAAAGTAAAACGTCCAAAACTCATTTCCTTTTTTATCATTTTTCTTTCTATATATATGACCCTATACTGTTTCCTGCTTCATATAAATTTGAAGTCGTCCTTTTGATGGTGTAGTTTCACATACCTTTTCAATGGGAAGCATAAGTATAAGGATCTAAAGGCAGCTTGAAAGTTCTTTAATTGAAAGGAAAACATGTCTCCTCAAAGGGTCTTGTTAATTTCAGTGAAGAGGATCATCTTCAGCTGACCTTTAGCCTTCATCTCTTCAGCAAGTAGCAAATAGTTTATATATATTAAGATAGGATGTTTGTGCTATCATCTGAGTGCTGGAAATATTTTGGTATCTTTTGGATGTATTGCTGGCTAACTGATTTAATTAATATTCATTTTGAACCATTGCATAGGTATCATATCCATCGTCATCTGCAAATACCTTTCTGTTTGATTATAGTCTTGATTTACTCTTTTGGATATGTTCTAATTGTTGGTGGAAACTATTCTTTTTCTATTCTCAATTTTTGTTCATACTGATGTTGCCTTGGCCGTTTTGATGTTTGTTTTTGTAATTGTACATTCAAATGAAAATAAAAATGGATTTTGGTTGTATAGTTGGGCCTACTAGTTTGAGATTAATTTGAGTTGAGTTGATTAGTTGTACATTTAAAATGAAAGTGAAATACTATGAAAATGAAACACTAACGCGTTTTTTTGATGTTTCTGTTATGTATTTCACCTTCAAGGTTGTATTCTTTGGAGACAATGTGCCCAAGGAAAGAGCTGATAAGGCCATGGAAGTTTCAAGAGAATGTGATGGTTTCCTTGTACTAGGATCATCTTTGATGACCATGTCTGCTTACCGGCTTGTCAGGTATATTGTGCTTGTAACATTTTACTTCACACCCAAAGAACAAAAATCAAGTTACTAATCAGCAATGTTTTTATGAAATCTTTGGTTCAATTACAATTGGTTCTCTATTCTATTTATTTGAACATAATTTATTTAACACTAAGTTTTGGCTGATTGGCTGCCATGTACTTAATATATCACTTCAAAGTTTTCCTGCAAGAACCAGTCGTCAAGTTTGTTACTTTTGTTTTCAGGATTCTGGTGTAGGAACTTTCCCCTGTTTTGAGTTATTCAAGTTCTATGGACAGTAAATAGTTTTTTTTTTTAGAGGATTTAGTTTGCAGCTAATGGTCTTTGAGTTTCACAGGGCTGCTCACAAGGCAGGTGCTACCACTGCAATCGTGAATATCGGTACAACACGTGCTGATGATATTGTATCCTTGAAACTGAATGCACGACTGGGCGAGGTACTATCTTTAAAGTTAGCTGTTGCTTATGTATTGTGTGTAGCCCTTTTACATGTAGTTTCTCATGTTTATACTCTAGCCTCTTTTTGACCCTTGCATGCGGTGCAATGCTACAGATTTTGCCACGAGTGCTCAACACTGGCTCCCTCGGTATCCCTGCCCTTGAGTAAAATGATTAGGGAAGGTAAATGAACTGTACTATCTGAATTTTGAGTATATTTAAGTCTATGATTATGTGAAAGAATTTCATAAAGGGCCAAGAGTGAGGGCACTTGTTCAAGTTTTAGTTTTTTGAAATATTCTAAATTCAATTCAGTGCTTGACTAAAATGCTGTTATTCCAATGTATTGAATGATTTTTTTCCCCTTAAATAGTAATCTTTGCAAGTATCTCTAGGACACTAGTTAACAAAATCCTTTACAAAATTGCGATAATTTGGCTTGTCATTGCAGGATTGAGGCACACTTTTAAGCTTAACAAACTCGAAGATGGAAGGGTTGAAAAATTGGGGTGGCAAATAAGTGGAATAGCATGCTTCTTCATTGCCAGTGTGCTACATAGAAATGTGTCAAATTATGCATACAGCAGTGTTACTGTGTTAGTGTTAGAAGAAGTATCCATCAAACAATGAAGAATATAACTTTTGCTGGCTGCAGGATTGCTGGTGTCCATTGGGGGAACCATTGACTTCTTTTGGTTAGCACTTCCACAAGCAAAAAGACATTTAATTATTTGTTTATTTTAACTTATTATTATGATATGTGTTTAATTCTTTGCTCACACTTGTTAGTTAAAAAAAAAAAACACAAAAAACGGGAACAGCCTTCACCAAGAAACCTTGATCGTACTTTGCACATATGAATGATTTATGGATCTGCTCTATGGTTGTCATTCCCGTACATTTATACTCTGAGAGGAGAAATTATAAGGAAAATGTCTAACAATTTGGAAATACGAAATTAAGAATCTCATTAAATTTCAAAGGTTAAGGAATGTATGAGTGCTACATTTTGTTGGATAGAAAAAATAATAGGTTAGATTGTGAATTTGATTTCTTTACTATCACGGATCGGTATTTTAGCTTTTTTTAAATTTTTTTATAATTTTAATAAATTTAATTTTTATATTTTTATTAAAAGTTTATTTAAAAACAGTCGATAACAATGTTAAACTTTTACAGTTAAATTCAACTGTATGGCTTGATTGTTAAATTCAGCTTAGTTAAATACACGTGTATTATGTGTATGATACTAACAAATGAATTGAAAAATTAATACATAAAAAAATAATTAAGAAGGTCGAATAAATAAAAGTTATAAATAAATAAAATAATTTTTAATGTTTTAAACACAAGGTCCGTTACTTCGGTCATTTGCTTGCTTACAGCTCTTCTTACCTTGCACAAGCGGGCGGACTTGTTCGAGGGCCGGTTGCCAGGTTTTTGCACAAGGTTTTAAAATTTTAAGTTTAAGAGTTAATTTCATCCGAATTGATTATATTATTATATTAATAAAAAATATTTTTTTATTTATTTTAATTTATTAAATTATATTTATACTCATACATTTGATTTTGATTGATATATAATCCCTTGTCTAAAAAAACAAGTTCGAATCTTTTCTTCAATTATAAAAAAAAATATATATTTAAAGATTTTTAAAATACAAAATATTTTCAAAAAATTAAAATGCTAAATAAAATATTTTTATTAATTATTTTAATAATAAAATATTATGTAAATTAGCTGACCTGGTTCCACTCGAGTAGGTTTTCAAAGTATCAGCTCGGTTGAACCCGACCCGACCCATTCTAGCCCATCGACATTTCTATTGTGGGAAGCTTGTAGCTTGAGTCGCGGCTCGCGGCTGTGGCTATATATATATATATGAATTCAACTGCTCTCTTTCTCTGTTGCGTCGTCCTGATTGTACCTGAAAGATCACCACGCTTTAGCTCCTCCAATCCAAGCAGTAATGATGCTGCTGCGAATTGCAAGGCAAAACGTACTCTTACTTTTTCCTTTCTTTTTTCATGTACATAATTAACTTATAATTTCTATTTCGTATAAATAAAGTGTTCATAAATGTTTGGTTTTCCTTTTATATAGATTTTGGGACACTCCATGCAAAGGATTTTTCCTCCTGCAGCGTCGGCATTGATGAGAGGTTACTCCTTTGCTGCATATCAGGTGATTTTTTTTTTCAAGCATTTCAATATTTTAAAGTTTTGTTCGTAACTGAAGCCGGAATCTGTCATCCCCATTACCTGTTTGATTAAATTTCAGAATAAGTTTACAGTATTTTTACTATGTAGTTCATCAATCCGTATCTTGTCGTATTAGGTTTTCTTTTTTTTTTTTCTCAGCTAGAATTTTGGTTGTGATCTTCAAGTTTCCTTTTCTGACACTTTGCCAAGGTTTATAACTTTTTGAGACCCCCTTTTTTTTTTGTCTGGTTTTATGTGAAAAATGTTTGAATATCATGCCTTTGCTTCGTAATTTTTAGTATTTGAACAATTATTTGTTCAATCAATCCAATTTCTATAAAAGGTAATACATACATACCCAAATGGATATATGTATGCTTTGTGTATATATTATTGTTTCTATATAGTTTCAAAAATTTCATCAGTCTCTCCAAAACCCTAAGCAACCCCTTTTCTCTTGGTTCCCTCCCAAAAATGAAAAAAAAAAAAAAACCTCAGCTAGGCCATCTGTTTTGCTCATCTTCTGTCATTCATCCCTTTTACCTTCAATGTATAGGCCATTTCAAAAGGACAAGGAAGCGAAGCACACCAGATTGTGAAGGTAAGTTCTCTTGTGTTTCTATGTTGTCATTGAGTTATTGTAAGATTTTTGCAAATTTGTGGCATTCATTTTTAGTAAGCTTGTCATATGTCTATTAGTTGGTACTAGTGGTATAATCAATCCAAGTTGACTCAACCCAACAAAAAGCTTGAACTCGACCCATGAACTCAAAATTGGCTCACATTTGATAGAGTTTTATTCTTCAAACTTGATCTTGACTCCAAAAGTAAATTGAGCTATTCAATTAGCCTTGTTTATCATTACTTATAAAATCTAGCTAATATACTACAGAGAAGAGAGAGAAATTGTTTAATCTTTACAAAAATCAAAAGCTCAATTACATTCATGAGCCACTCAAGCTTAGTATTAAATACTCCAATTAATTCACTTGACTAATTGAGCTTGAGCTCAATTTGATAGTAAGTACATTGAACTCTGGGTATTTTTTAAGTTGAACCCAAGTAGCTCACCGTAGACTTGACTTCCTTGCACTCATAGTAAGGATGAGTTTCAACTGGAGGTTTTTTCATCATCAATTTTTTTTTTTTATCAAAAATGACTTTCAGTTATGTATTGTTTGATAAATTGAAAAAATTCAAATATTGAACAATTAAGTCTTGAAGTTGTGTTCTTCAAATCAAAAAGTCTTGAAGTTGTTATGTGAATGTGTGTTATTCAAAATTAAAATATTGAATCCACTTTTGTTAGGCTTTTGCAATAGTAATATATGATTTTATAGTGATTATACAACTAATGAGATTTTACACAATGGAAGCTGGCATAGATCTTTTGGTAACACATCAGGATAATGTAGTCTAATAGTAAAATAACATTGACTGAATGAAGTAAGTTGGTTTAAACTACTTAATATTTCTAAAATTTTTAACTGAAAGTATTATATGATGTGGTCTGTAGAATGAGTAACCTAGCACTTCGAAAATAATTAAACCATTTAAAAATTTTCATTTTCAATGAATTGGAATATTTCATCTCACTACTTTGTTATTCATTGTCCATCTGCTTTCTACATGCTGCTTTTTTTTCAGATGAGTTTTTCAACATTTTTGTGTGGTTGAATTCATTTTATTTGATTGCCTTAACTGATATGGGAATCATTTAAGGATCAAGGTGGTAACCAAGCTGAGAATTTGTCTAGCAAACCAAACATTGGAGGCATACTGAAGCATCAGATTGGGCAGAATGTTTCAAGAAAGGATAAAATTAAATTTCTTGTAACCACAGTAAGTTTAAAAGCCTATCATCTTTCTTTTTCTTCTTGGCTTTAATTTTGCATGCTAAATTTGGTTGTTAACTCTAGTCCCACTTGCTGACCACGTGATTGAGGTAGGTATCATTGTTGCACACTTCTTTTGTCAAACTTAGATAACTCGGTAAAATAACTCAATCGATGCAGCTTCTTGATCTTAAAGACGGTAAAGAAGCTGTCTATGGTGCTCTTGATGCATGGGTTGCTTGGGAGCAGAACTTTCCTATTGGGCCACTAAAAAATGTAATCCTGGCTCTTGAGAAGGAGCATCAGTGGCATAGAGTTGTTCAGGTATCAGCAGTTAGTCTCTCTCCACTTTTGCATTTCAATCAGCTTCCCCTCTATCTCTATGTCTCTGGATGATATATATTTTCTTTGTGTCACTTGTTATTACATAGTGACTTGAACTGTTTTTACTTGTGAAAAATTTATATATCAAGTTAAGAAAGTAGATCTCGTCCAGGGTACTTGGGTTTCTTGAATCAATAAGTGAACTAATCTTTGGAGTAGCATAGAAAAGCACATTACCTTCGCAGTTGGTGCCTTATGTTTCTCAGTGTAAGTTAGGGCAAGGCTTAGACACATTGGTCACAACAGCTTGCAAGAAGAAGTCCAAATTGATTGTTTGCTTGTTATTGAGACTTGATTGGCATTTTGACAGGAACAGATGGGTCTACCCACTGTAACATGTTTAATTTTATGGTCTCACATTTATCAGAGTAATTTTGATGAGGACACTTCATCCTTTTATTTTTCCTTCCCCACTATTTTTTTTGGGTACATATGGGAGGTACAAGGGGGAGTGGGGATTCAAACCTTGAACCTCAATCCTTTTAAGCAGGTAACAACCACTAGGCCAAGCCTGAGTTGTTGCATTCCCCACTTTACAAGAGCGTTTTTCAGTTAGTTGCTGTTGTTTGTTTTACGTATTATTATTATTTTTTGTTTGTAAGAGAAAAGGTAAATGTAAAATTTGCAAATTGAATATTTAGAGTACGTCTTGCTTCGATATTCATGAATCATGTCAAATCTCTGGATATGAATTCAACATTATGCGTAACCCTTCACTTAATCTGGGAATCCTGAGCTCATTCATTATTTATAATTTATAAGGTTTCTTTCTGGTTTGAGTTGTGGGTCTTAGTATTTTCCCCCCTAGGTTATTAAGTGGATGCTAAGCAAGGGTCAAGGAAACACAATGGGAACCTATGTGCAGTTAATACGAGCTTTGGATATGGATAATAGAGCAGAGGAAGCACATCAGTTTTGGTTGAAGAAAGTTAGTGCAGATCTACATTCAGTGCCTTGGCAGTTATGCAGACAGATGATATCAGTATACTATCGAAACAACATGCTGGAGAATCTTGTAAAGGTATGCCTTTGGTTTTTTAACTGTCAGTTATATGCATTTTGAGCAGTTGGTACATGTTATAAATTGATAAATCTAATCTTATTCATTAGTTAATCATCTATTATACATGCATTTCATATTCCTGATCTTGGGTAAATAATGTCTTCCTCACTGTATTTATAGTATTTAATTTGTGCTATTAGTTAAAAAATGCTAAAAATATCAAGTTTATATTATAGGAGCTGTCAGAGTATCTTTATTCTTTTACTTGCAGCGGTAGAATGAAAATCAAACTAAACTGAGAAAATCTTGAAAATAAAAAATCTTAGCAAAAAAGGTATAGTGTTAATAAATTTGCAACAGTTATCTATAGGTATGAGCATAAGAGCCTCTACACATTTAGGAACCAATAGCTGGAAAGGCATAAATAGGTAAGAGCCTGTGCAAGGGGCTGATATCCTTCCTTAAGGTGAGATATACCTTGACCCAAGCCACAGACTGGGTCCAGGGATGCCGGTGCATATATGAAGCCATTTTTGAGCAAATTATATTTAAGCCATTACCACCACAAACTTGAGGTCATGATACTTGGCCAACCATATCTAACTACTAGGGTTACCACCCTGCAATGCTGGCAAATATGTCATTTGCAAATAGTGCATAATTAGATATAGAAGTATCTGAGCTTGTGAAAAATTAGGAAGGGAAAGTTGAATTAGTTTTGCACAGATGTGGAGCATGCTGGATGGTTCTCAAGACTATGGACAGCCCTGTTGGGCAAAACAAAGTTCCAACTGAGTTGGCTTTGCTTTTCTAACAACTGTCCTTTTTTCTACTGCTAATTTGAGCATGTCTTGTGCCAGTGTTAATCCATTCACATTTCGTAATTGCAAGGGTTGAGAAATGTGTCTACTTTCCTGGTCTTGGATGAAAGTTATTTTTAATACTGTGGCCCTGTGGGGGATTGTGTTGCACGCAAGTACCAAAGAAGAGGTGGAGAGGCAAGTGAGGGGAGGGAATCCTTAGAGATTTCAGGTACCGGTGGCAGGTGAGATGATATGGGAGTATTTAAGAATTAATTGACTGCAGTGATGTCATGATGATGAAAGTTTAGGGAGAAAAAGTTTCAGTTTATTGAGATAGTGTAAGATATAATTGAGCCAAAAATTAATGAGAATTGAGGGGTTTAGGTGCAGATGAATTATAATAGATAGAAGGTATGAACTGGCCATAAATGGTCCTCTTAACCTTAACGGTGGCTTTAGCCTTTTATCTATTAGTATAATTCATAAGATCTAAGGATTCATCTTTACTGCTCAGCCTTTTATTTTGAAGAACAGAATTCTTTTTGTTGCACAGGATCCATTAACAATGACAAGTGCAGAGCATACTCGAAGGATCTGATCTTATAACTATACTGTAAATATTTTGCTATAGTATCCCTTAGGAAAGAAGAGGGATTTTTAGAAAGACATGGTAAAGAATAGATTTTTTTTCTAGAACTGAACTTGTATTTTCCATCGCATTTCTTCATATTTATAGACAACGAGTTACAAAGAGGACAAACTAGTTGGATAAGATTATCCAAGACTTAGACTTTTGGACTTTTGGTATATAGGCTTGGACATAGATTTGGACTTTTTGATGCATAGACTTAAGACTTTTTGAATACATAGACTTAGACTTTTTACAAGATGTTGACTTTTACAGATAAGTCTTTATCAGTCGTAGTTAGTTTGTGGATTTGAGATAAGGTTTAGTTCAATTATTTTCTGCTGCTTTTTCTCTCTGTAGATGTAATTGTGGAGAAAAATCTTCTGGGTCTTCTTTACAATATCCTCCACATGTATCACATAGTGGTTTAGAGGATGTGGTCTTATCTCTTGACTGTGTTTTGGGAGAATGTGCGTTTTTATCTTTTGGTGTTTTCATTAAGAGTTGTGCAATTTTGTCTTCATCAATTTCTCTATAATCTCATGGATCGTGGGACTACTCGTGAAGGTCTGGAATCTTTTCATTGTATTCTTTTAATGCTTCTTTTATCTTCTCATGGTAAGGTCCTGGTATTTTTGGAGAATAGTCTCATGACATTTCTGTCTTAAATGAGGGTCAAATGTGATTTGGGATGGTCCTGTTGTGTTGGCAGATTCTCCTTTGAAATTCTTGGTATTGCTTATCCAATTCTCTGATGCTGCACGGAAATGACTTGTAAGTTCAGGCAAAAGGAATAGTTTCGAGTTGAGTGGATTTCCCATGAGTGAGAAAATACTGTGGTTTGTACAGGATAAAAATGGTCATTTGATTTTTCTTTCCTGCTTTTGAAAGAACTAATTCTTTTCAGTGAGAGAGAGGATAGAACCATGTGTTACAAGTTCTGTAGAGAAGATTTTTGGATCATTATTCTCAGTGTATTTTTTGAGAAAAGAAGTGAGGGAATTATCTTCTTGGTACAGATCAAATAGAGTGACTTTTGTGGATGGTGGTGGAAAATCAATCCTTGTTGCTGATGGTCCTTTAGGGGATGGTAAAGTCCTTGCATTTAATCCAAATGGATCATTGCGTACTGGTGATGGAATTCTTTTGGTTTCTTGATGGAGTTTTATCTGAGATCTGAGCTTTTGTATTTTCAGCTCCTTTTGTTCTCTGTAAAGTTGGAATGGAACACCTTGTTTTGGGACTTCTATGGAGACTTGTCGAAGTCTTCTCTGTAGAAGTCTAATCATATCATCTCACAGGAAACAAAGAACTAGACAAAGCCTATGAAAGAAAAGAATGGCAAATAAAATGTCCAAAGTCCTGGGAATGCAACTGCAAGACCAAAAGAAAGAAGCACTTCAAAAAATTCAAGATAAAAAGAGTGCAACCAAGAAACAGATTCAAATGGAGATATCTCAAGAAAAGACGTCCGGGAAGAAAGTCAAAACCAACAAAGTGCTTTATATGCAATCAGTAAGGACATTTTGCAAAACAATGTCCTACTAACAAGAAGAATAATGCAAAGATGATCCAAGCTATTCAGTAGGAAACAGGAATCAATCTCGATGAAGAAGATCTTGTATCAATCTTTTTCATGGAAGAACCTTCAGACAAAACCTTGTTTACCTTCCAAACAGCCAGTCTCGACTCTGACACTGAAGGATATTGTGATACAGACACTAACAACTTTTTCATGATACAACCATAGCCTAGTACTCCTTTCCTAAAATTTCAAACCCTTTCTAATACCCCAATGCCCTCTATACCAGCTTCCATATATCCAACCAAGTATAGCCAACTTATCCCAGTGATAGCCTTTTTTGATACCGGAGTTGTAGAAACAGTGATCAATCCAAAAATATTACCTGAAAAGTTCTGGATACCTTTTGATCGACACTTCAAAACAGCCTCAGACCAAACCTTCACAGCTCACCTGATCAGTAAACCTATCACTATCCAAATTTTTCCTCAATGTTCCATCACAACTCAAGTATTAGGATCTGAATTGCTAGGAAAAGACATAGTTGTTGGTTTCGATATCTACCATCAATCTCAGCACTTGAGAATACTTCTAAATGGGATTAGATACAAATATTCCTTCAAACTTTTTGTCCCAATCCCCAAGAGTTACTATTTCCATCAACCAGATGAACAAGTCTAGCTGATAGTTGAGACTCTCAGACAAAAGGCATGTGCTAATTCCCATTTAGAATTTCTCCACAAATGTGAGAACCCACTTTGGAAGAATCCTGAATTCTTTGTCAAACTTCCATTCAAGCTTAATGAGGATATCAATCCTACCAAGGCAACTCCTTCAGGCATGAATCCAGACCATCAAAATTTGGCAGAACAAGAATGCAAAGAATTGCTACAGCAAGGGCTGATTGAAGCATCAAACTCTCAAAGGGCATGCCAAGCTTTTTATGTCAACAAAAGAGCAGAACAAACAAGAGGCAAACTAAGACTTGTTATCAACTATCAACCGCTCAATCATTTTCTACTCGATGACAAGTTTCCTCTGCCCAACAGAAACTCAATATTTTCTAGCCTTTCTCAAGCAAAATTCATTTCAAAGTTTGATTTGAAGGCAGGATTTTGGCAACTAGGAATCCACCCTAAAGATAGGCCCAAGACAAGATTTTGCATACCAAACCATCATTACCAATGGATTGTTCTTCCATTTGGGCTCAAAACGGTACCATCATTATTCCAAAAGGCCATGATCAAAATCTTTGAACCCATTCTTGACTCGGCTCTTATTTACATTGATGACATTCTTCTGTTCAGCCCCACAGAATAAAGTTATATTCATCTCCTTCAAAGATTTTCAGAACTCATCTTTCAATATGGTGTTATGCTTTCAAAACAAAAAATGCATATATTCAAGTCAGAGATAGACTTTCTTGGAATGCATATTCGCCAAGGAAAGTACAGGCCGAACCTGCATATCTCACAGGAATTGTTAAAATTCCCAGATCAGAATCTCACAAAAAAGCTGGTTCAGCAGTTTCTTAGAATAGTAAACTCTCTCAGAGATTTCATCCCCAAACTCTCAAAGTGGACAAATCCTTTGACAAAAATGCTAAAAAAGATCCTCCAGATTGAGGACCAACCCAGTCAAGAGCAATACAAGACCTCAAGCAAAGGATGTAAAATTTGCAACCATTACAAATACCTTCTGATGGGAAAAGGATTTTGCAGACAGATGCCAGTGACAAATATTAGGGAGCAGTTCTTCTTGAAGAAAAGCAAGGCAAAAGAAATCTTTGTGCATTTAAGAGTGAAAAGTTTTTAGAGTCAGAAATACATTATCATTCCACTTTCAAGGAGAATCTTGCAGTCAAAAAGGCCATCACAAAATTTGAATTCCACCTTATAGGCCACCATTTTTTGGTCGAAATGGACATGTCATCATTCCCACAGATGCTCAAGTTCAAACAAAAGACAGTTCCTCATCCTCAGCTGCTAAGGTGGGCAGAATGGTTTTCAAAATACTTTTTTGATACTAAACACATCCAAAACCAGAAAAATCATCTTGTAGACTTCCTATCTAGGAATTTTCAAGAACAAAAAATTTTGATATTCAACCCAAGACCTCCAACTCAGCCAAAATCAAAACAACCCACTTTCACACCTGAACCAAAAACACACATTGAAGGAACTCCTTCCTCCTCCATCCCAATAGCTCTAAACCTTCACCTTGATTATCCTCCTGAAGTCCTTAGATTAGTCCAAGAAGGAACATTCCACCAAAAATTGACCAAATGATTTTTGAATACCAAATTGAAGTTTTTAGAAAATATGGTGGACTTATCCTAAAACCATCCGAACTTCATCCCAAATACCTTTTTATCCATCCTTTTTACTATGAATTCATGAAATTCCTAGATGAATTGAAATGGATGTTCTGGTACTTAACTCATAGGTACAACATTGGCATACAACTTCAAATTATGGACTTCCTAGAGTTCCTTGAAAAGGCAATCAACCAAGAGGTCGAGTCATGGCGAAAAAACTTTGTAGATATGCTCACAAGGTTCTATCCTCTCTCTCACTGGAAGGAATTAGTTCTCTTAAAAGTAGGAAAGAAAAACCAAATGATCATTTTTATCCTGTACAAACCACAATATTTTCTCACTCATGGGAAATCCACTCAACTCGAAACTATTCCCTCTGCCTGGACTTGCAAGTCATTTTCGTGCAGCATCAGAGAATTGGATAAGCAATACAGAGAATTTCAAAAGAGAATCTGCCAGCACAACAGGATCATCTTAGATCACATCTGACTCTCATTTGAGACAAAATTGACATGGGACTATTCTCCAAAAATACCAGGACCCTACCATGAGAAGATAAATGAAGTATTAAAAGAATACAATGAAGGGATCCCAGACTCTCACAAGTGGTCCCAAGAGCCATGGGATTATGGAGAAATTGATGAAAACAAAATTGCACAACTCTCCATGAAAACACCAGAAAACAAAAGCACACATTCTCCCAAAACACAGTTAAGAGATAAGGCCACACCCTCTAAACCACTATGTGATACATATGGAGGATACTGTAAAGAAGACCCAAAAGATTTTTCTCTTCACAATTACATCACCAGAGAGAAAAAGTAATAGAAAATAATTGAACTAAACCTCACCTCAGATTCAGAAACTGACTACGACTGATAAAGACTTATCTGTAAAAGTCAACATCTTGTAAAAAGTCTAAGTTTATATATTCAAAAATTCTTAAGTTTATGCATCAAAAAGTCCAAATCTATGTCTAAGCTTATGTACCAAAAGTCTTAAAGTCTAAGTCTTGGATAATCTTATCCAACTAGTTTGTTTTCTTTGTAACTCATTGTTTATAAATATGCAAAAATACGATGAAAAATACAAGGTCAGTTCTATAAAGAAAATCTCTTCTTTATTATGTCTTTTTAAAAATCCCTCTTCTTTTCTAAGGGATATTATAGCAAAATATTTACAGTACAGTCATAAGATCAGATCCTTCGAGTATGCTCTGCACTTGCCAAAGTTAATGGATCCTGTGCAACAGAAAGAATTCTGTTCTTCAAAATAAAAGGCTGAGCAGTAAAAATGAATCCTTAGGTCTTATGAATTATACTGATAGATAAAAGGTCAAAGCCACCGTTAAGATCATGAGGACTGTTTATGGCTAGTGCATACCTTCTTTCTTCTTTACTTTTGTGCAGCTTTTCTTCTTCTTTCTGCTTTTTGAGTCTTTTGTACAGATCAAATAGAGTGACTTTTGAATTGTGTGCAATGGCATTTTCAGTTTGCCAATATAGTGTTGCTTTTGCAGCACTGATTTTGGTTGGCCTTCCTATTGGATCTGCTTGAAGCAAGGTCGGGATTTTAGGTACATGTCTATTTTTGTACAAATTCCTCAAGGAGGAAACTCTTGTTCACAATAAGGATTTATGGGTTGAAACATGGAAATTTGAGGGTTTGGTTGTGAGTTATTTACTGGATGGATCTGGCTATGTTTTTGAATCCATTTCTGGGTTTTTCTGTAGCAGGGTAAAACAGGTTTTTGGAAATCCGATCATGGTTGTTTCTAAAAAGGTTCCTCTAATGGTACAGATTTGTCCACTCAAGAGGAGAATATTTTACCAGATACTGGTATCTTCCACCATTTTGTCCTAAAGTTTCCACATGTGGGTCTCCATCTTGGAATTTCTTGTACAAATCTCGATCTGAGCATTTTGACTTGCTTTTTGACTTTTTCTTTTTTTTTGTCCTTCTCATAGTCTGTTGCAAGGCTGTCTTCTTGGCCTCCTTCACAAGTGCAATTGATGTCCCATAGACAGTGACTAGTGATGGGATTTATGAAATGGAAGATTGGCTTGCCCAAATAGTCAAAGCTTTCAATAAGCTTTTGTGCTGAGCCTGGTTCTGCTGAGTCAGTCTGTCTAATCATGAACATTGATGAAAAAATTGGTGGAGTAGAAGGTTCTTTCAAGTGAGAATGGTTAAACTTGATTTCTACAGTTCCATCAGCTTTTTTGGTAAAATTGGTTTCTGTGGACTGAATGGAAGTTTTGGCTTCTTGCAACTTTTCATAATTGGTGATCCATTTTTCTGGGAGTTTGGCAAGGTCCTTTCTAGGGATTCTTTTGGGAACAAATGAGCAAATAGGAGCTTGTGATGTATTTATGGCTAAAACCAGTGCATCATTTGAGCTTGTTTGAATTTTAGAAAGATTAAATGCTTGGTCTTGAACTCTATAAACCATCTGGTAATGGAGTATTGCTATAATAGCATAAGGTATTTATGGAGCTCCTATGATCTGAACTTGGACCTTTAAGGCAGACAATAGGTTGGGTTCACAAAGGGCCATAGTATAATTTAGGAATAGAGTGACAATTAATGTTCCTGTGTTTAAGGTGGCTTCAACAGTACCAATACATGCATGCTCGTACTTTATGTACTTGGTATCAAGTAAAGCCATTCGGGTCACAACTGGTTGTCCTTCTCTCCCATGATAGTTTAGTGCTAGTTTGACTGCTCCAAAATTGATATGTGAATACCCATGCTGAATCCATTGCTGTGGAAACTCAGGAGGTATCTAGAGCGTAACAAACTGTTCTGCTTGATCTCCTTGGATGAAGTGTTTATCAAATCTTGTGGACTAGATGTATTCTTTTGGTGCTTTTGGAGAGTGTTTAATTAAGGCCTTTATGGATTTTATAGGTGAGGAGGTAGGTTTTGCATATAGGCAGAGTAAAGATTAGTAAGGGGGAGCTGAGATGGTTGGGTTTTTTTTTCTTCAAGGATGTAATCTACTTCATATAAGAAATCTATTTCGGAGATGGATTTTCTAACAGAGGTTGTATCTAAAGAGATTACTGCATTATTTACAATAGCTGAATTTTCCAATCAGAGTAGACATCATGTCACAAATAGCCAATTAGGAAAATGCACCAAAATAGAATATTAATTCGGTGGCAAGTGGAAAGTTCAATTGAACAAGGCTGCCCCTATCGTAGCAGTCTGCTGTGCACCATCTCTAGCCAACAGTCATATCAGTGAACTGCAACCCATGCTTAGCGCATTTTAGGATGCGTGGGACCTGCACAACACAAAGGGATTTCTGCCACTCACTTATCACGTCTCCATTTACTCTGTTTTCTGCCCCAACACCTTTGACATTTCCTGGAATGTCATCATGCCACAAAGAACTAAAACCCTGGGTGAAAGGTGCCACACCCTGCTGCCACTTGGTCTGAGCAACCCTGGCTGCTATTTAAATAATCATGATAAATGGTTAAGTGGGCTCCTGAAGAACTTCTGTACATAGTAACAACTATACTGGTGATAATCATAATATATATTATGCGTCTTCATATTGAAAGGATCAGAATTTGACATTTTAAAGATCTTTCTCGTATCCAACCAAGCTTCAAATAGCTTCAGTTTATTGAGATTGTGTAAGATATAAGTGAGCCAAAAATTAATGAGAATTTCCTCAATAAAATTTATAGTGGAATCAGAGTAGATATCATGTCACAAATAGCCAATTAGGAAAATGCACAAAAATAGAATATTAATTCGGTGGCTAGTGGAAAGTTCAATTGAACAAGGCTGCCCCTATGGTAGCAGCCTGCTGTGCACCATCTCTAGCCAACAGTCATATCGGTGAACTGCAACCCATGCTTAGTGCATATTAGGATGTGTGGGTTCTGCACAACACAAAGGTATTTCTGCCCCTCACTTATCACGTCCCCATTTACTCTGGTTTCTGCCCCAACACCTTGATATTTCCTGGAATGTCATCATGCCACAAAGAGCTAAAGCCCTGGGTGATAGGTGCTACACCATGCTGCCACTTGGTCTGAGCAACCTTGGCTGCTATTTAAATAATCACGATAAATGGTTAAGTGGGCTCCTGAAGACCTTCTGTACGTAATAACAACTATACTGGTGATAATCATAATCTATATTATGCGTCTTCATATTGAAAGGATCAGAATTTGACATTTTAAAGATCTTTCTCATATCTGACCAAGCTTCGAATAGCATAGACAATTGATTTGAGATTATATTCCAAACAAGTGCAACTTTGTTCAAAAATTCCTTGGCAGAAGTGATGTTTTAGTAAAGGCATTTTGCTAATCTTCAACAGCCCTTACTTTAAGATGCAATAATCTGAGTTCTTCAGACATTTGTCATAGACTTTTTTTCTTTTCTCCAATGTTGCTTAATTAAAGTTCAGTTGGTTCTTATATTCTCTTAGGTAACTACTTTTTCCAATTTTTTGTATTGACCTATTTTTGTATTGTTATTATAAAGCTTTTCAAGGGCTTGGAAGCTTTTGATCGCAAACCTCCGGAGAAGTCAATAGTTCAAAGAGTCGCAGATGCATATGAGATGTTAGGCTTACTTGAAGAGAAAGAAAGGGTACTTGAAAAATACAAAGATATTCCTACCAAGACAGATAAAGTTCATAAGAAATCTAAGCAGGCTTCATCAAAAAGAAAGAAGAATTCTGGTTAGACTTACTCTCTCTTTCGCTTTCGATAACCACTTCCAGAGTAGAATTTTGTATTTGTAAGGTCAGTCTTTTGTGCACCTGGAACTTGACCTCGGACAGTATAGCAAAGAGTTTACTGCTGAATATGAGAAACTTTTATTCTTTTATTTCTCAAGTTCAATATTCTGCTGTCTGGATTTGATGGGAGACTCCTATATGTATGCATGGTACGATAGTAATGTGTTTTCTTTGACCCTGCTGGTTTTGGTGGTTTCCAGGGCGGAGGAAACAGGCATCAACTTAAGATAACCTTGTCGGCACTATATATGGCGCAGAAATTATGAGTTGAGGATGAGAAGAATGTAAGTTTTTCTTCCCATTTTTGGAACTGGGAAATTTTCTTGGTTCATTGGTCAACTACTGCAACAGGCTTTTGAGTTTTCCCTGGTTGCAAAATCAGTGTTCTTTGTAATGCTTGGACGAGAGGAAGGATCCAAGGTCAACAGTAAATTGCCAACTACTCAACAGTCAAACTCGCTTATCCTTTCAAATCTAGTGATTGTCAAACAATGTAAATTATATGGTTCTTAGAAACAGTTTAAAGAACATATTAAAATTTGATAATTTAGGAATTCTAGAAGTAAGAAAAGAAAATTTGCACTAATGGATTTCAAGCTTTAAAAGGGTAAACACTACTAGATAAGCAAGACTATGAAGTTGATTACCCTCTATGATAAGACTATAACATGGACATGATTTAGGTTTTTTTTTTGTGTGTGTGTGAAATTCGTTAAATTTCCTTCTAAATCATGTCATATATCCAAATGTTTGACTAATCAATGAGAAATTATAATTATTTTGGGTAAATTTTACTTACACTTCTTGTAGTTTCAGTTTTTTTTTACATTACATTTTGTGGGGTTTTTTTTTTCAAGTTAATATTATCTAAATAATTTTTATTTTTACAAGGGGTTAGGTTATTAATTTTGTTTAGTAAAATTGTAAAAATATTTTCAAATGTGAATAAATAGGTTAAATTCGAATTAAACATGTTTTGATAATTTTATTTAGTAAAAGTAATAATCTAATCTTTTATGAGAACATACGTTATTCACAAAGTATTAATTGAAAAAAAAATTTAGAAGTATCATTAACAGAAAAAAAAAAGTAAAAATGGATCTTATCACTTTGGTGGAGAATTTAACTAATTTTGCATAAGAAACTCCACCCAAGTCTTATCATGGCGAATAGATCCATAAGAGCAGCAATTTTTTAGCCAATTGTTTGATAAATTAAAAAATAATATTGATAAATTAAGTGTCGAAAATTTTATTTTATATAATCTAAGTACTAAATTTGTACCACAAAAGGTCCACAGGTGAGCTATATGCATATAAATATAAATAATGTATTAGAATTTTAAAAAAATTAAAATGAACATATGTTAAAGGATAAAAATATAATATTAATGTAATCAAAAAAATATAATATTAATGTAATCAAATTAATTTAAATATTGTAACCTAAAAAATAAAAATGAAAGAATAGTTTATTAATTTTTTTTTAAATGCGTCCTGAGATATATAGATGCTTGAGTATTGTGTTTCCAAATAATTGGTGTGTGACTCGTAATCATAGGCTCGTGTAAGGGAACGGGGCCCATAATTTTAACCCGGACATAGCCTCTCTCCTCTTGTTCACTGATATGGCTTCGCAAATTTGCCTCTATCTCTCAAACCAAAGCCCCTTCTCCTACAGCTACAAGCATACCCATTCCTCTCCGAAGTTTCCTTCTTTCAAACCCAAAGCTCGCCAACACTATCAGGAAAACAACAATGTTCCCAACAAAGACCCACTGCGACAGTCACTTTCCCTGAGCAAGAGAAGGCTGAATTTCTCAGCTCTTGCACTAATGTTCAATGGGTTTTTGCCAGACATTTCTAAAGCTTTGTCTGACAAAGAATTGGAGCTTCAGAGATACACCGATGTCGATGAGGGTTTCACTTTCCTCAGACCTTCTTCTTGGATCAAGGTACTTACTTATTTATATGGTTAAAATGGGAAATTTTAAATGGAAAAATATTCTACATTAACTCTAACAACTGGTATTTTATTTTCTTTGCATGTAATAACGGGATGGGTGGCTAAGATTGAGAAAGCAGGGGCAACTGTGTTGTTTGAGGAGGCAAACAAGGGAAGTAACAATGTTGGGGTTGTTGTGAACCCGGTTCGTTTAAACAGCCTTGGAGAATTTGGTACTCCTCAGTTTGTGGCTGATAAGCTTATACAGGCTGAAAAACGCAAGGTAACAAAACAAATTCTTTGACCCCCAATTCATTCTTTTTTATCACAGTCAGTGGTTCCATTCCCATTCTTCCTGAGGAATTTTATTTTTATTTTCATGTGACCCCAAATTCATTGTATCCATCTTCAAGAGGTTTTGTAGCAATTAATTTGATTCATGGCGTCTAAATTTAATCGACCATGACAAAAAATTGCATGTCAATAATATGCTAGTGTTTTTGTACTTGGAAAAAAACAATGTTGCCTTGATATGAAGACTAGGCAGGGCAAAGATAGATAAACACAAATCAACTTGATAGATAAAGTGTTATAATTTTGGGAGAAAGAGAGTAAATGGCTGCTGTATGTAGCCTCTGTTTTATATCTCTAAAACAGAGTAAACAAAGAGAGAAGGCCAAGCTAGTTTCATTCATATTCAACAAATATATACACAGCTTCATTGACACAAGTCATTAACAGATATAATACTTGTTAATACATGAGAAACAAGTGTAAAACATATTTATCATAGTGACATGCATAGCTACACGTAGTAGTCTTCAACACTAAGCAAAACACACACAAACATGCAGGATATCTAAGTGGACTGTCACTTGTCATTTTGTCCACTTGACACATGCAAGCATTAACTCCAACATTCCCCCTTAATGCTTGTATGGAGAACCTTTAGTTGATCTCTGTGATAGTTGAACTTTGGCTTGCTCAGTGATTTGGTCAACATGTCAGTAAATTGTTCTTCAAAACTAAAGTGAGGAATGAACACTTTACCACATTTTTCAGCATCACTTGATAGATGATACTTGACACTGATGTGTTTTGTTCTTCCATAGAAGACTGCATTTTTGACAACAGTAAGTGTTGATTTATTAACCACAAACAGCTCAGTTGGTTTTGTCTGAGGCATTCCAAAATGGAGGAGCACTTTTCTCATCCATGTGGCTTGGTTTGCAACTATAACAGCTGCCATATACTTAGCTCCAACAGTAATTTGTGCTACTATTCCTTGCTTGTGTGAACAAATCTGAAACTTGTTTTTCCTGAGCTGAGACTTGTTGTGTTGATGACCTCTCTTTTCTTTCTCCCTTGACTCACTAGGTTCCTTTCTTGGTGTTGTCTCAAACATGACTTTGCCTTTGAATTTTGCACTCAAAGCATTTTCAAAGACTTTTTCCACAACACTTTTACCTGGAATATTCTCATCCAACAATCTCACTTGATTTGTTGTTTGCATTAGCTCATCTCTGCAGTCCTTCAACACTTCATTGTCCTTCATCTTAAAGACCTCAAACTCACTTAATGGTGATGTTTGATGAGAGAAGATAATGCTATTTGCCATGCTTCAATGGTGGGTTATTGTTTGGAGGGTCGTGTGGTGATATTCAGAGTTTTGGTCCTGTAAGAACTCAAATTGTGCTCTGATACCACGTTATAATTTTGGGAGAAAGAGAGTAAATGGCTGCTGTATGCAACCTCTGTTTTATATCTCTAAAACAGAATATACAAAGAGAGAAGGCCACGCTAGTTTCATTCATATTCAACAAATATATACACAGCTTCATTGACACAAGTCATCAACAGATATAACACTTGTTAATACATGAGAAACAAGTGTAAAACATGTTTGTCATAGTAACATGCATAGCTACATGTAGTAGTCTTCATTACTAAGCAAAACACACACAAACATGCAGGATATCCAAGTGGACTGTCACTTGTCATTTTGTCCACTTGACACATGCAAGCATTAACTCCAACATAAAGGAGAATTGCCACTACCTGATTAGAATTTCTTTGCTTTGCCTAGCTCTAGGAGAAAATACTAGTTAGTATTCATCATTTATGAAATCAGTAATGTATATTAAATTTGATTAATTTTTCAAACATCATCATCGTTCTTTTATCTTTTTTTTTTTATCAAAAATCATATTTTCTAACAAAAATTACTTGCCAGTTGCATGATGCTATAATTATGATAGTTTTTCAATCAACATCATCATTTTTTTTTATCTTTTTCTTTCTTTGCGTGTGTGTGCCAATATGTAGGCATGCCTTGGTCTAATTACCCTCCCATAATTGAGCTAAATCAAAATTGGAAGAAAAAAAAAGGAAAAAAAAGAACCCTTCTTCTTCATAGCTTAAATGATGGCAGTTCTACATGAAATTTCCTCATGTTGAGGACGGGTTGATAATAGTTGAGTTGAATGCTCAAATTGGGATTAAACGCTTCGGCACTTTTTTAATTAAGGGCAAAACGTTTCAATTATAACAATCAAGGGTCAAATGTTTTCGATTTTTTGCAATTAAGGATTAAGTTGACAGGTGGATGTAGCGTGTATTACACACGACAGAAAATTGCATGAGTTAATGACATGGTATGTTTAGAAATGTTATTGTTACTTTTCATAAAAAAAAATGTTGTTAACACCATGTTGAAAAATATAGTGTTTCATGTCATATTTTAAAATTTAGTTATTACATGTCATGTTAGAAATAATTGTTATACGTCATGTTGAAAAATGTAGTTGTTAAAAAACATCATGATGAAAAATGTAGTAGTTACAAGCTTTGTTGAAGATTTAGTTATTACATGTCATATTGAAAATGTAGTTACATGTCATGTTGAAAAATGTAGTTACACAACATGTTGAAGATTTAGTTGTTACATTTCATGTTAAAAAATTTAATTGTTACACGTTATAATTTGAACTGTTTTAACTTAATAAAAAAGATTTTTTGACAAAATTACCCTTTTATATTACACACAATAAGTCAACGTTCTCATCATGCGTGTGTCTTATATACGTTAGACAACTTCACCTTAGCCCTTAATTGCAAAGAACTGAAAGCATTTGGTCCTAAATTGACAAAAATCCTAAGATTTTAACCTCAAATTGAGCATTTAGTCTAATAGTTGAAGACATGCTGCAACTTGAAGTACTTGCCTCACCTTTTCCTTAGAAAGCCTATGGTTTCTTCCCATTTGTCTACTTTCTTTTCTTTATTTCATTTATTCTAGTTCAAGAGTATATGAAAAAATTACTAGGAAGTTAAGTTGATATTTGACCCATGTATCATTTGAATAAAACGGTTTGCAACGTATTTTACATCTACTTGGACTAAAACTTTTGAAATGATGAAAGAAGTGCAAGATATGCAGTACAAGATGACAGTAGGTTTACTTACTATATGTCACCACATAGTTGAGCTAGCCATTTAGTTAGATGCATTTGATAGGTGCAAGGTAATTATCCAAGTTTAAGCAATATTGGTCCAATAACATTTCAATTTTAAACTACGTTACCTTCAAAAGCTTAAGCTCTAATTGTTAGTAGTAATTGATTTGGATTCTTATATAGGTATTAACAATCACATTCACATTTGATGTGGGATAGGGTATCACAATTCTACTCACTCCAATCCTTGATGCCTTGATCAAAGTCATACATTAAATCATAATCAAGGCTCACTCCATAAGATCAATATCTCACCAGCGTAATGTAGAAGTCCATATCGAGTTAGTAAATGCTTTGTTACCAATTTTGTTACAACTCAGCTCGGATCATGACCGGTAAAATGCTTAGTAGGCAAGTCCACTCGACCCGAGCAAGGCTCCAATACCAAATCCATTCGGATAACCAAACATGACATTTAAGAGAGTGCTTTATCTCAGTAAGTATGCATGCATATACAATTATAATCAAAAGTATATTTCTTTTGAAAGTAAAATTTATAATATTTTCCAAACACATGTATATGTGAAAAATCATCAAAACCAAATAACTCATAAGTTTGTATATCAACATATAGTATACCAACCAATGGTCAAGTATAATAATTTATCAAAGTATGTTTAATCAAAACAAAATATGACTCGAATTTAGCTGAGTGACTCAAAAAAAGGTGGGAAACCTTTATGGGATGCCTTGACATCAACCTACCAAGTGCTAGCAAAGAGAAGACTCTCCTAGTAAGCCAACTAAAGATTTACTGATCTGAAAACAAAAATAAATATTTTGTAAGGTGAAATATAAAATCTTAGTCAGCAAATACAAGAGGGGAACAATCCAAATGGAGAAGTTTTCGAATAAATATATTTACATAAAACAGATAACTTTTTAGATCGAATTTAAGATCTGATCAAACATATTTAAAAAAAGGGTTATACATCCATTAAAATGCCAAAATTATGCTTAAAGTCCTTTAGAAACTTTTTTTAAGGTTACCTAAACTCATTCTTCAAAACGATGTCAAAATACCAAAAGTAATATAATTTCAATTGTAGGGATTGACCTTCCTTTGATAAAGGGTCGATCCTTTTAAGACAAAATATTTCCTTGGATGTTTTGCTAGTTAAGGATTGATCCTTTGCTCCTCAAGGGTCAATCGTTGCACTTTCAAATTCCAAAATTCAACTTTAAAACCTTCCAATTTCACTTTATTTACCTTGAAATCAATTCTTCTTTCCAATCCTTCAAATTTAAATTTTCAAAATACCAATGGTTTTACATTTGGTGAACCAAACATATTTCTATCAAAGAATTTGATTTAATCAATTCCATAATTAATTTTCAAGCATACGTTATAAACATGTAACTCAATCATAATAATGTGTGCATTCCAAATAGGCATGTAAGCAACATAATTGAGTATAACCTTTATAAATTAATACTTGAGAAATTAATAACCTCGATTAAATAATACTTTTTATTGGTTTTGACTTGAGACCAATGTGGTAAATTAATAATTCGCTTTGTAAGATAATATATTTAAAGGAAAACACATAAGCCCCATTTAATATATAAATTAATAATCTTCTTATACATCAAAATTATATATATACAGGACTCAATTAAGAGGTTTTTGTTAAATGACTCCAATGTTGCTTGTTTTCTCTTGAAATTAATGTTTTTTTGGACCTCTTCTCTAACTTTTCTTTGTGCATTAAAAAGCTTTGGTGTAGTTTTTTTCATATTGTAAGAGAAAAATATGCAATGTGATTATTGCTTTGAGTACATCTTTGTACGAGATAGGCTCCAATACCAAAAGTGATGCCAAACAACTAATTCATACATCAATTAAGCATCAAAAAAGATTAATTGATGTATAAATTAATAAATTACCAATTTATTGATTTAATAATATCTCAATTAATTAATAAATTTTCATGATTCCAAGGGTATTAAATTATAAAGGTTTAACTATATATAAACAATCATATAATATAAGTGATCTAAATATGATTATGCATTAATCCAATATCTAAGTGTATAAGGCACATGTTCATTCGTGCTAAGGCTCGTGGTCAAAATCCAAAGGTGTTACAGTGTCACAACTCAAATCTAGGGCCATGACCGGTGCATGGGCCGAATAGGCATAACCCACTAGGCCCAAGCAAGCCTCTCTACGTAAACCTGTTCATTAGTCCATCTTCCAGCCATATTTGTTTTAAGATCTATAATTCATAACTTCTAATGAAAATTGCATTGAAAATAATTCATGAAACCCAAGTTTATACCTTTCTCAAAATAGTGTTGTTATTTGCCAGCCTATGATGACATTTTTAAACACATTACCATACAGTGTTTACAACAAATCTTGCGATTTACATTTAAACAATCATATACATATGCAAAGACCCTGACTACCAGTAGAGTGACTTTGGGCGTGAGTACTAACATTGAGTGTAATGGTAAACCTACTGAAAGATGGGTAGGAGGGAGTACCTCAACCTAGGATTCAATTACCTTCGAATTTGAAAACCTAAAACATGAAGTTGAAAATAATGAGTATAAACACAGTGAGTGAACATTGGAAGGGAACAAACAACGATACGGAAGGTTTTAGGAAACATGATGCACTTATGTAAAAACAATGCAATTTATTCTTCGAAAACCAAACCCGATGCTATGTTGTCTTTAAAACATAAAGTATTGCTATGAGAATGTACAAATCTTGTCTTCATTTAGTTGAATGAAAAGGATTAGTAACAACACAGGGCCAATTATGTGGAATGCTAGAAACTCATGAAGATAAATTGAAGATTGAATATATGAGGATGCATTTAACTATCTTGGTGAATAAGTGCATGCTTTTTGGAATGATATGCTTGGAATGTTAATGAGCAAATAAGTGATTAAGTGCTTCGGGAATGCATGAACATCCTTGAGAAGGAATTACCAATCATATGCGACAAGTATAATATGTGCGATTTTGAAACTTGCTAAAGAGCCTAATGGCTAAACCACGGGTTATGTGATCATATGTGGTGAAACATAAGTTTAAGGTGGGTATCTACAAGGAAATGCTAAAGAGGAATCCTACTATGAATCTTGTGAAAACAAACATTAAGTTATTTAGTTACAAAAAGGAAGTTGAAAGTTGAAAGTGATACTTACATTGACATTGAGAAGTACTTGAGAAGAATCTTGTTTCAAGTCCTGCAATCACAAGTACAAATTGTATAATGGCTAAGGGAGAATGATGTTATATTAATATAAAAGAATCGTACAAAAGATGATTGAAGGTAACCTTGATAACGACATCGGATAATAAAAACCTCTTAATGTAGAAATTGGAATTCGAAAAATACACGAGGCATGCATGATTCAAATGAGTCTAAGTTTTAAGCGACTAACTAATATCAAAATGCAATAAGGATATAATATATATGTTGGAGGTATAGAAGATAATTGAGAAATTATGATGACTTTTAGAAATTGTGATATTGCATAAGATGCAATGATCAAGTAAGGATGAATCATGAAGGATCAATGAGATTATAAAGCATATACGAATATTGGATTATAAATTGATGAAAATGACTTTTAGCAAGTAAGATGTGATTAATGACATTGTGATGCAAAAGGATATATATATATATATAGTACACTAAAACTTATGCATATGATTGGAAATGATAAGAAAAGAGTATAAACATGTAAATTATGTGAAGCTATGCATAGACATAATGTGAATTCATATGGGTTACATAAGAAATGACTTATGGTAGGATGTCAGTTAAATGGTAACTTAAACATCCAAAGGGTGATCTAGAGTTGATTATACTCAAATGTTTATGGATTAAACTTGGCTTATGGAAAAGTAAGTTAAAAAAAATGTCAAAATTAAGAAAGGTAAGGGGAAATCATGTGTTATGAGAATATGGTATTGAATCTTGGTTGTGTATTGGAATGAATAAAGGCAAGTTTAGTCCGAAGGCATTTGACACAAGGATTCCTACACATAATGAGGAATGTCGACATTTAAATGTGTGTTTACATATGGATATGTGGAGTTAATTATTGTGACCAACTAAAGTAAAGAATTATTCATAGTGATTTGAGATTTGAACTCAATATGTTTGATGAGTTGTGTAGATGATACAATGATAGGAGATTTTATCGGAAATTAAGTTATGATGATATAAGGAATTTTAGGAGTAATAGTCAAAAAAAGAATATCAAGAAATGGAATCTGTAGTGTGGTTAAGCCATACAAGAGTGATTAATCGGGTTGAGATGTAAGAATTAATGAAATGCTAAGACATAGTTATATTAGACTCTCCATAAGGCGATAGTGTAAGGGGTGGACAATAAATGGTGATAGTATTACAAATGAGTAATTGGAGAAATTAATTAAGGAAGACAAAATTTAATCTTGTCAATGATGATCAAAAGGTGCAAATCAGAGTAATTATAGTACATTCAGAGACATGAAGGTTTAGAACTAATGAAAAGAATTCGGTGGTGAGTGGAAGAGATTGCAATTAGAATTAGGGATTGGCAAGTGAGTTGTCTTTTCACATGATTTAAATTGTATCGGATTAAGATTTATGTAGAAGAGTGAATCTTTGAATGTGCAATTAACGGAAAAACTAAGAAGTTTTGAATCGCACAGAAACAAGGTAAACATAAAGTATGTGGGAATAATTGAAAGCTTTAACCTCTTCTAATGTTGAAAACATGTATAAGAATGAATATGGCATGTTTATAATGCTATAAGTTATGTAGTAATGTATGAAAATAAGATGAATGAATGTCAAAAACCTTGACAAGAAACGAAGTAAAGAGATGGTGATTAGATATATACAAGTACGATTTGTGATCGGAATTGGTATGATTGAGATTGGGATCTTAGTGATAAGAGAGAACAATGGTTGAAAGGTATCGTTGTTTTGATTCAAGGACGATAATAGATGTAAGTTACGTACCTTAACCTTGTGAGTGATGTATCCGAACCGAAAGTAAATAAAGTGAAAAATTAAAATTCCCTATGAAAGAGTGAATGGAATAAGATCATAGAAAAAGAACAATCGCCTGACGCAGACGTGAATTCGAGGATGAATTCTTTTTTTAGTGAGGGAGAGTGTAACACCTCGTACCCTCAGTATAAAAGCCAATACGACGTCGCTTGAGGACGAGGGCCAATTGAAGCTAAATTAAACACGAAAAAGTGGAAACGGGTGGAAGGAATATTTTGAAATAAAATATTTCACACGAGAAAATAATAAATAAATAATAATATTCTATCGGTGATGAGTTAGCAAAGTTAAAAAGTGATTGAGAATTGAACTGGGGCGAAATGAGACTTTGGGACTCGAAGAGACGAGAATTTTAGAATAAAATAATATTAAAATATTATTATTTTATCTATTGTTAAAATTAGTCATGAAGGAGAATTAAATGGCTAATCTAGGTGGGGGAGAAGAAGTAAGGAAGAATTTTGAAGGAAAAACGACGTTAGTGGGACCCGCATGCATTCATTAAATAAAGCAAGAAAATGTAAGTGTATATTTAAATATTATAAAGATGTGTTGGTGAAGTATAAATTAGATATTTTAATTGTACAAATGCAAAAGAATAAAAATAAGAGGAAATTGGAATTAAAGCAATGATGGGATGACTTAATTGAAAATGATGAGAACTTTGGAGGGTTATATGGCAATTTTACGATTTAACTTGGTCAAAGCTTCCAAAGGAAACTTTGACTCTTCTTTCTTTCTCCATGGTCGGCCATCATTCTCCAAAAAGGCATCATTTTTCTTCTTCTTCTTCTTCCCGACGCCATTTTTCTCTTTACAATAAAAATCAATTTCTTTTCTTTTTCTTCCTTTCTTTTTCTTTTCTTACTTCTTCATTCTCTTACGTCCTTGTTCAGCAGATCCACAACTCTTAACCTCATTTTTCATCACAACTGAACCCTAGGAAAGAGAAAGGAAAATCTCTTTTGCTTTTTTTCATTTTCCATTAATACTCCACCTTCATCAATACTTAAGCTTATAGCTTCAGATCTTTATTTTTAAAGCTAATAGGTATGCATTTTTAACTCTTAAATTTTAGAATTTATGGGTTTATATATTCAGAGTTTATTTTCCAATTTTCTTCAAAATTCTTTTTCTTGAAAATTATAAGTTTTGTTGATCTTCATAACCTCAACATCACCAAGGTAAAGAAACTTTAAATTTGAATAGTTAGTTTAATGGGTTTGTGAATTAGACTAGAATTCTAGATTAAATTTTAGGTTAGAATGTAGTTTATCTAGTGTATGTTTATTAGAGTTATTGAGTTCAAATTTATGATATATTTGAGGCTATTATTGTTTATTGGTAAATATAGGTTTTAATGGTACTTTAAGACTTAACTTGAATTAAGGTCTTATTGGTGCTAGTTTTGTAAGGTGGCATAACCAAGGTGAGTGAATTTGCATTTAAAATGTTTTGGGTAAATGCATGTGTTTGAATGAAGTACTCAAAATATTCTTGGTTGACTCTTTTAAAAATATGCATGGGAACAAGCATTTCACGAATGATATCTCTATATTGTTAAATGTATAATGTGATGAATCACGTGTTGAAATGTTTTGTTGAATTGCCCATTGAATTGTGATGTGTGATGCATTGAAAATCTTGAGATGTTCTAAACTAGTGGCATAACGGTTAATATTATTTTTCTTGAATGTTGGATTGTGCAACCATGTAAATGATTAATAAAATTATGAACTATGTGGAATGTATTATTATGCAAAGATTCTTGTTGCCCGTTATTATGTGTGCTATGCCTTGAAAGGTAATATTGAATGATAGTTATAATTGTGCGCATGCGGTATGGGAGTGCACATTACAGTGATGGTGGTGTATGGTATGGGAGCTCGAGATGATATTTGCCATGTGTGGTGTGGGAATGCACATGATGGTATTAGCTATGTGCGGTGTGGGAGTGCACATGAGCTGAGTTGAGGTCGGTGGTTGTATGTGTTGAACCATGTTGACTAGTTTGGACATGACCTTGATGTATTTGATGTATGTTTGAAAATATCTATATATATATATATGAATTCTTATACGCATATGTACATGCCCTATAGAGTAGAGATGTTTGGGAAATGAAATGTGATTACATTGAATGTTGAAAGTTGAAATTCTTAAATATTTCCAAAATGAGTTAAAAGACAACATAGCATCGGGTTTTGTTTTCGAAGAATAAATTGCATTGTTTTTACATAAGTGTATCATGTTTCCTAAAACCTTCCGTATTGTTGCTGGTTCCCTTTCTATGTTCACTCACTGGGTTTATACTCATTCTTTTCAAATTCATGTTTTAGGTTTTCAAATTTGAAGGTAATTGGATCCTAGGTCAAGGTGTTCCCTCCTACCTATCTTTCAGTAGGTTTACCATGACATTCAATGTTAGTACTTACGTCCAAAGTCACTCCACTAGTAGTTAGGGTCTTTGTGTGTGTGTATGGTTGTTTAAATGTAAATCGTGAGATTTGTTGTAAACACTATTTGTTAGTGTGTTTAAAAATGAAGATCTGAAGTTAAAAGCTCAAGTGTTGATAAAAGTGGAGTATAAATGGAAATTGAAGAAAAGAAAGATAGATTTTCCTTTTTCTCTCTTAAGGTTCGGTTGTGATGAAAAATGGAGTTGAGAGTTGTGGGTCTAATGAACAAAGAGGTAGGAGAATGAAGAAGTAAGAAAAGAAAAAAAGAAAAAGAAAAGAAATTGATTTTTATTGCAAAGAGGAAAGTGGTGATAGAAAGAAGAAGAAAAAGAAGAAAAATGATGCTTTTTTGGATAATGATGGTCGGCCATGGAGAAAAAAAAAAGAGTCAAAGCTTCCTTTTAACCCTCGAAAGTTCTCATCTTTTTCAATTAAGTCCTCCCATCATTCCTATAATTCCAATTTCCTCCTTTTTTTCATCCTTTGCATTTGTACAATTAAAATATCCAATTCATACTTCACCAACACGTCTGCATAATATTTAAATATACATTTATCTTTTTTTGTTTTATTTAATAAAGGCATGCGAGTCCCACTAACGTCGTCTTTCTTTCAAAATTCTTCATTCTTTTTCTCTCCCACCAAAATTAGCCATTTAATTATCTTTCATGACTAATTTCAACAACATATAAAATAATAATATTTAAATATTATTTTATTAATAAAAATATTATTTTATTTTAAAATTCTACACTTGTCTCTTCGAGTCCCAAAGTGTCTCACTTCGCCCTGGTTCAATTCCCAACCACTTTTTAACTTTGCTAACTCATTATCGATAGAATATTATTATTTATTTATTATTTTCTCGTGTATGGAATATTTTATTTCAAAATATTCCTTCCACCTGTCTCCACTCTTTCGTGCTTAATTTAGCTTCAATTGGCCCTTGTTCTAAAGTGATGTCGTATTGGCTTTTATACTGAGGGTACAGGGCATTACATACAGCATTTATAAAGTCTTAAGGTGCTAAGGCACCTAATAAGGTCAAAAGATGTTAAAGCACTTAATAAAGTCAAAAGGTGTGAAGATACTTAATAAAGTTCCAAAGGTGTTATGATACTTAATAAATCACATCATCAATTCATAATCATTGTGAAAACCCTAACTATTTTCATTTTATTTCCAAGTCATTTTGAAGCATAGTTTTCCAATCATTTGAAAAGCTTGTTCCTCATGAAAACACAAATACACACACACACACACACACACACACACACGCATGCGCATGCACACACATTCATAGTTACATACATATATACGTTACAAAACATTTCATTCAAAACCTTTGGCATCAAACATATTCAATCAATCATCTAAATTTTCATGCTTTAAAAACCTCTAAACATGCTTACCTAAAATAATTTTAAAACACATATCTACTCACAATACTTTCCAAGCACTTATTACCAATCAAACCTTTCTCAACACGACAAGTTGAAATCTTCAACAACACTGAAGTTAACAATCGATCATTAATATCATCATAAATATTCTAGAAATTCGTAATATGTAAATACTCATTTTCAAATTTGACTTATTTTCATTTAATTCCAAGAATATTCATCAATCCTTCTTCCAAACTTTATACTTATTAAATAAATAGCTTACTTTGCCTATTATCTTTTCTTAGTAAGCTTTTTATTGGAGGGATCTAGCCAAAACCTTAAAAATCTAATCAAATATTTTGATTTTAGAGAGAAAAGAGCTAAAATCTTAAAATTCATAATTTTTAGAGTTGAAATCATTACATTTAGCACTTAGAATCCAAGGTTTGATAATGGAGCATTAAGAGCCTTAAGAGGAAGAGATTTTGAGAGAAAATGGGAGCAAAAACGAAAATGAAAGAATGACTGAAAAGTGGCTCGAGTTTGGGGGTTTTTTTTTATCAAAGTGTCTAAGGATTGACCCTTAAAAGGGTAGGGGTCGATCCTTACCATCAAAAATTTTGTTTTCATGTGTTTTAGGTTAAGGAATCGACTTTAAACGATAAAGGTCGATGCCTACAATCTAAAGAGCTATTTGCCAAATTTTTATGTATAGAGATTGACCCTCCATGCATGGGAATTATGATAATGTAAGTTGGATCAAGATTATACTTTTTGAGGATAGATACATGGACGATTGAATGGATACTAGAAAGGTTTGGGGGAAATGTTAGTTGATATGCTACACTCCAATCCTCTCAAGGATCTCAAAAAAGGCTTATATACCTTGAGCTTGACTTCCCTTTCTTTTCAAACCTCATGACACCCTTAGTTGGTGAACCTTTCAAAAAAACATTCGCCATTCGTTGGAGCTCCAATCTATTCCAAGTCTCAACGTCTTAACACTTTTATTGACTCTGTGTCGTTAACACTCACCCTCGTATCATATGAATCTTGTCAATGGCGTCTTAAACTATCTTCGAAGTTTCCTTTCACTATCCTCAATCCTACAAATGAGTGACCTACACTTCCAACCATACAATGCCTCGTAAGGTGCCATTGGATACCAGATTGGTAACTATTATTGTAGGCGAACATCACCAATAGTAAGTGCCAATCCCAAGTGACCACAAAGTTAATCACACAAGCTCTCAATATATCTTCCAAAGTTTGAATAGTTCTCTTAAATTGTCCATTGATCTGAGGGTGGAAGGTTGTGGCAAAATTCAATTTGGTGCCCAAAGTTTCATGAAGTTTTCCACAAAATCGACTAGTAATCTGAGTACCCCAATCTAAAACTGTTGTGATGAGGACACCATGTACAATCTCATCAATGTACAACCTTGCATATTGTACCAAAATATGAGTATAGAGGTGTGTGGTCTAGATTAAAAACAACTGCCACGGTCCACACCAACACCAACCTGCAAGGTATTATCCACTTTGGTTTGCTATCCTCACAATTTTGTCTCACAAAAAACATCTCATAAGCTGAAAGTGGTGTGACCCATTCAATTGCTAGTCTCACTCTAGTACATATTCCCAATATCATTTTTAAACACAGTTGACGAAGGATTCATGGCTCCTTTCTATGCTCATGACATCCTTCTTTAGCTTTCTGCTGAGAGCTTCTTTTCAATGTGGATTTATGACTTCTTGTTATGACCATGTATTCTCTCTAATGTAGTATTCAAGGTTCCCTGTTAGGACTGTGCATCTTCCCTCACTTCATTAAGGGCACATTGTCCTCAGTGGCAAATTGTTAGTCTTTCAGAGTCCATTCTTATACCAACTGTCGCGGTCCACACCAACATCAACCTGTAAGGTATTGTCTATTTTGGCTTGTTAGCCTCATAGTTTTATCTCATAAGAAGATGGTGTGAACCATTAAATGCCTAGTTTCACTCTAGTACACAACCAATGTGAAATTTGTCGCTTCCTTTTAGGACCTTGACATCCTCTATTGGCTCCCCCACTAGGAGCTTCTCTTCGATGTGGGATATATGGCTCTTTGCTGGGACCATGTATTCTCTTTAATGTACGATTTAAGGCTCCTTGTTGGGACTATGACATCTAATGTGAAACTCGTAAATTCTTAATTACATGGATGAATAGGATAATTAGCTTGGTGAGCTTATGGAACCCTTAATTTCTCTCTAATGTAAGGTCAATTCCCATGAATGGAAGGTTGATCCCTAGACATAAAAATTTGGTAGATGCTCTCTAGATTGCAGAGATCGACACTTGCCCTTTAAAGGGTCGATCCTTGAATAATTGGATCAAAAAATAAAACATTAAAACTCCTAAACATGGGTCACTCTTCACTTTTTATTTCCTCATTTTTCTTCTTATTTTCTCTCAAAATCTTCTCCTCTTAAAACCCTAAAAACTCTATTATTTAACCTTGAGTTCTCAATGCTAAAAGTCAGAATTTCAACTCTTAAAATTATGGGTTTTAAGATTTTAGCTCTTTTCTCTCTAAAATCAAAATCTTGGGTTAGATTTTCAAGGTTTTGGCTAGATTCCTCCAATAAAAGGCTCACCAAGAAAAGACAGGTAAAGTAAGCTATTTATTTGATAAATATGAAATTTGGAAGAAGGTTTGATGAATATTATTAATAATAAATATAGTCAAGTTTAAAAGTGGGTACTTAGATATTACGAATTTCTAGAATATTTATATTGATATTTATGATCCATTGTTAACTTAGGTGCTATTGAAGATTTTAACTTGCCGTGTTGAGCGAGATTCGATCAATTGAAGGTGCTCGAAAAGTATTGTGAGTAGATACACGTTTTAAAATTGTTTTAAGTATACCTAAGCATATTTTAGAAGCTTATTAAAGCATGAAAATTTAAATGATCGATTGAATGTGTTCAATGCCAAAGGTTTAGAATGAAATGTTTTCTGTATGTATGTATATAGATATGAATATTATATATATATATATATATATATATATATATATATGTTTTCATGGGAAACAAGCCTTTCAAATTATTGAAAAACTTCGTTTCAAAATGACTCAAAAATTGAAATGAAAATAGTTTGGGTTTTCACAATGATTATGGTTGATAATGTGATTTGTTAGGTGCCTTAGCACTTTTGGATTTATTAAGTGCTTTAGCTCTTTTGGAATTTTGTTAGGTGCTTTAGCACCTTTTGACTTTGTTAGGTACCTTAGCACTTTTGGAACTTTGTTAGTTGCCTTAGAACCTTTTAATTTTGTAACTGTTGTAGCACATTTGGATTTTGGCAATGAGTTTTAGTATGTAACACCTCGTAACCCCGTATAGTAGTCGACATAACCATATCGATAAGACGAAGGGACAAAGTGAGACATTTTGGGTCTCTAAGAGATGAGTGGAGAATTTTGAAATAAATAAACCATAAAGTAAAAATAATATAAAGAATAAATATGTGAGTGGTGGGTGGAAGGTGATAAAGCCTTTTGTCATGTGATTTTAACACATAAAATGAGTGGAGAAGACAAGTCAAAAGTCATGAAGTCATGGACAAGCTGTCCATGACAAAGAAAATATGGAGAGAAAAGAAGAGATAAAGATGAAGAAAAAGTCAAAAGAAGAGAAATTGCATACAAAAGTTAATAATTTATCTAAATCACCTAGGAACCAACGGCATTTTTTTTTCATGAAAAAGGTTGCATTTTTTTTCATGCTTATTGGGGATTACCAGCAACCCATATCGACTGCCACTTGGCATGCAAAAAGTTCATGCTTATCTTGACTTCATTGGTATTCACGGCAAGGAAAGGAAATATTTCTTATACAAGACTTTTTCTAATTCTTTTTCCCTTCCAAGTGAAAACCCGAGCTTCTCAAAATCCTCCACAAAGAACTTGATTCAAGAAGGAAGGAATGAAAACAAGCAGCCGGCCAACGTTGGGTATTCCACCATTTTTGAGGAAAAAGAGATCTATCATCCTTTTTCTTAAAAACCTCATATATTTAAAGCTTCCTCCCCAGAGATTTGAGCTCCTTAGCATTGATATTGGAGTTAGGGAATTCATGGTGAAGGTAAGATCTTTAGTTTTAAGTTATTATAGTTGAGAATAAACGGTTGAATATCATTGTCTTGATTGTGTAGCAAATAGTAAACTCAATTTGGAGAAGCTTGTTGCGTGTTCGTTTCTTTTTCAACCCAAGCTTGTGGAGAGTGATCTCTGGAGAGTTAAGGCTCCACAATATAGTTAAGGAGCTGGGAGTTTTTTTAGAGAGGTAAGAAATTATGAATATGGTTATTTTATTTGACTCAATCGGTTGAACCTTTTTATTAAATTATTTAAGGCAGCAAAGGTCCCCCAAGATTTGAAAGAAATGGATGCATGTATGTGGATTGCATGTTAAATTATTATGAAGGATGAGGATGAAAAATGTGAAATTAGATTAAGGATTAATTAATTGAAATGTTGCTCGTACACGTATATAATTAAATATATTGAGTTTGAATTGTTGCTAGAACGTGCGTAGATGAGGAAAGTTTGTCGTGGTGGTGTGACGGACTAGGTAACGAGTGACCGGCAACTAAAGTTAGCTAGATACGCACCCAAATCAATAGCGATGAAGCATCCCGCTATTATAAGGTGAGCAGGGGGTGTCTATTTTAAAAAATTTTCGTACCCATATAATATGTACGTATAGTTTTACATTAAATGCAAAATTGTGGATAGCATGAGTTGGTAAAAATTTTAGGAAATTGTGGATGCAAGTTGTTTTTAGAAATCGTTTTGGATATATATATAAGTTATACATGTAAAGTGCTTTAAAAATCGAGAAACAAGCCTTTTATACTGTTTTGCATCAAAATTCGTGTCTTGTATTTTTGTGTGGTATGTATAGTTAAATGCATCCATTAAATGATTTAAAATGCTAGATTTGAGCATCGGTTTTATTTCAATTTTGTACACGGGTTTACACCATGCCATTTGAATGTCAAAAGAAATTTGAACGATTATTGAACTTGGATTTCAAACATTTACAAGAAAAAGCCTTGAAAAACTTGATTTGGTTTTAAACGGTTTTGAAAAACCGAGAGCGTCGAGAGTAGGTTGGATGTCACATCAATTAAGTGTGACCCTCGCGCATGAGTGAGCTCTAGTTAGGGAACCTTTGGGTTGCCAATGGGCTTTTAGGTGTGACAAGGCCACGGCCTGTGATATATATACATGGCTAGGCCACTAGTGATATTCGCGGTTGCGACCGTTTGATTTCTCCAATGTTGGCCAACATTGTTGAGACTGCCATGGCATGTGAGAATTCAGTAGAAGCGATGTTCCTGGATATTATTACGTGGAAGTGGGTCCACGTGTTGATATTATGTTTTCCTACTCGAGAGCCTTGTGGGTTTTTTTTTACGTGTACTCTTTTGCATGGTGGAGAGTTAATATTTTCTCGATAGCTCCCTTTATTTGAATAAAAGCTTTCAGCGCTTATTTAACGATCATGAATTAGTTTATGTGGCTTTATAATTTGATGTATTTTTATGCCACACATTTCAGGAGCGTGCATACTTTTATAACATTTCTGGTACTTTGATAAAAAAGTGATGATTTCTATGATTGAACTTTGTTTTGCTACACGTGATTTCGGCATCGTTTTGCCAAGTGAAATATTGCACGATGATTTTATGATATCATGTTTACAAGGCATAAACCCCCTATTTTTTATTTGATTTTTATTCCAAGGTTATTATTCTTGTTCGGTTTTATCATTCAAATTTATCTGCTTTATGCTTGTTTCCAACCTATTCCCTGCTCACGGAGCCGATGATCACTGAGTTTGTGAAACTCACCCCCTTATTTCTCTTTTACAAATAGTGATTAGCTAACGAGCTATTCATTGGCATTATGGTCCACTACGATGTAGGTAAGGCATCTTTTAGCAACCTATTCCGAGTCGCTCCGCTGTTAGAGGTCGGGTCAATTATAGTATATTTAGTTTTGGAAACAAACCCTTGTGTATTATGCGAACATATTTATATGATGATGGGATACATATTTATATGATGATGAGCAACCGTTTATTCTCAACTATAATAACTTAAAACTAAAGATCTTACCTTCACCATGAATTCCCTAACTCCAATATCAATGCTAACGAGCTCAAATCTCTTGGGAGAAAGTTTTAAATATATGGGGTTTTTAAGAAAAATGATGATAGATCTCTTTTTCCTAAAAAATAGTGGAATACCCAACGTTGGCCGACTTTTTGTTTCCATTCCTTCCTTCTTGAATAGAGTTTTTTGTGGAGGGTTTTGAAAAGCTCGGGTTTTCACTTAAAAGGGAAAAAGAATTAGAAAAAAGTCTTGCAAAAGAAATATTTCCCTTCCTTGCCGTGAATACCAATGAAGTCAAGATAAGCATGGACTTTTTGCATGCCAAGTGGCAGCCAATATAGGCTGCTAGTAATCCCTACAAGCCAAGTGGCAGTCGATATGGGCTGTTGAAAATCCCCAAAAAGAATGAAAAAAATACAACATTTTTCATAAAAAAAAATATCGTCGGTTTTTAGGTGATTTAGATAAAATATTAACTTTTATATGCAATTTTTCTTCTTTTGACTTTTCCTTCATCTTATCTCTTCTTTGCTCTCCACATTTTCTTTGTCATGGGCAGCTTGTCCATGACTTCATGACTTTTGACTTGTCTTCTTCACTCATTTTATGTGTTAAAATCACATGACAAAAGGCTTTATCACCTTCCACCCACCACTCACATTTTTATTCTTTATATTATTTTTACTTTATGGTTTATTTATTTCAAAATTCTTCACTTATCTCCTAGAGACCCAAAATGTTTCACTTTGTCCCTTCATCTTATCGACATGGTTTGTCGACTACTATACGGGGTTATGGGGTGTTACATTGTACGAACGAACGCGTGCCGTAATACACTTGTACATTAGATTGGTGCATAATCATATTTGGATCATTTGTATTACATGATTATTCATATATTATACTTGCTCATATGCCTATTTGGAATGCATATATTATCATTATTGAGTTACATGTTTGTAATGTATGTTTAGAAACTGATTGGATCAAATTCTCTTATAGAAATATGTTTGGTTCACTAAATGTAGAATCATTGGTATTTTGGAACTTTAGATTTAAAGGATAAGAAAGAAAAATTGATCTCAAGGTAAATAAAGTGAAATTGGAAGGTTTTAAGGTTGAATTTTGGAAGTGCAGAGATCAACCCTTAAGGACCAATGGGTCGATCCTTGGCTAGCAGAACACCAATGAATTGTTTTGTCTCAAAGGATCAATCCTTCATCAAGGAAAGGTTGATCCCTATAGTTGAAATTACAGTGGTTTTGGTATTTTGACCTTGTTTTGAGGAGTTTGTTTGGACAACCTTAGACCAAGTTTCTAAGAGACTTTAAGCATAATTTTTGTATTTTAATGAATGTATAATTCCCTCTTTTTAAATGTATTTGATCAGATCTTGGATTTGATTTGAATAGTAGCATGTTTTATGCGAATTTGTTTATTCAAAAGCTCCTCTGTTTTTGTTTGTTCCCCTCATGTATTTGCTTACTAAGCTTTTATATCTCATCCTACGAAATATCTATTTTTGTTTTCAGATCAGTAGATTTTTAGTTGGCTTATCAAGGGTTTTCTCTTTGCTAGCGCTTGCTAGGTGGATGTTAATGCATCCTGTAGAGGTTTCCCACTTTTTGTTGAGTTGTTCAACTGAATTTGAGTCATACTTTAATTTGGTTAAACATATTGTGATGATTATACTTAGCTATTGGTTGGCATACTATATGTTGATATACGAACTTGCGAGTTTTTTTTTTTCATGGTTTTTCACATATACATGTTCTTGGAAAATGTTTTAAATTTTTAGAAGAAATATACTTTTGAGTTTAATTATATATACATGTATACTTATTGTGATGAGGTATTCTCTCAAATATCATGTTTTGTTATCCAAATGAATTTGGTATTGGAGGCTTACTTGGGTTGAATGGGCTTGCCTGGTATGTCTTTGTGCCGATCATGGTCTAAGATGGACTGTTACGAAATTGGTATCAGCGCATGTGCCAACCTGACGTGGGCTTCCACATTGCATTAGTGAGATTTTGGTCTTATAGAATGGGCTTTGATTATGATTTAATATGTGACCTTGATGAGGACATCAAGAATTTGAGTGGATGGGATTGTAATATCCCATCCCACATCAGATGTAAATGTGATTGTTTATACCTATATAAGAATCCAAGTCAACTGCCACAGCAACTTGAATTTAAGCTTTTAAAAGCCACATGATTTAGACTTAAAAAGTTATTGGACCAATAGATCTTGGACTTAGGTTGTTAGAGTTGGTATCAAAGCGAGGTCTATGGTACTAGCAATATGCCATTAAGGACAGTAAATCCTCGTTGAAGTGGAGATGTTATGGTTTTAGCGAGGATCTGTGAATCCCACATCAAGGAAAGATTTTATGGTTCCAAAAGGATCAAATTCAAACTAGCCACCAATTTTTTTTTATATACAAAAGGTGTGAAATTCATTCTATTTAATAACGTGAAAAGTGTGATTGGCCATTAATTATTATTTTTTTAATAAAGAAGGTGCAAAATCCATTATATTCGACGATGTGAAAGGTGTGATTGCTATTTGACAACGTGAAAAGTGTGATTGACTACTAATTAAATTTTTTTATATGAACAGTCGCTAATTAAATTTTTTTTATGAAAAAAGGGTGAAATTCATTATATTTGACGATATAAAAGGTGTTATTGATCATCAATTAAATTTGTTTCACACTTATTAAATTCATTCTATTTGATAGCATGATCAAATAGGGAATCACCACTAATTTTTTTATAAAAAATGTGTGAAATTCACTTTATTCAACAACATGAAAAGTATGATTGGTTGCCAATTAAATTCATTTAATAGTTATTAAATTCGTTTTATTCGACAAAGTGAAAGTGTGGGAGTCACCACATCAAGAGATTAAATTCACTCTATTCAACGACATGAAAGTGTGGGAATCTACGACGTGAAAATGTGGGAGTCGCCACATCAAGAGAGGACTCGTCTGCTTGTGTGAAATTCATTCTATTCAAGGACGTGAAAGTTGTGATTGGCTGCTAATTAAATTTGTTTTTCACCTATTAAATTCGTTCAATTCAACAACGTGAAAGTGTGGGAGTTGCCACATCAAGAGATTAAATTCATTCTATTCGATTGCATGAAAGTGTGGCAGTTGACAACATGAAAGTGTGGCAATCGCCACATCAAGAAGGGACTTGTCTGCCCTGAAGTGAAAATGTGAGAGTTGTCATTAATTTTTTTTATAAGGTGTGATTGGTCGCTTATTAAATTCATTTCACACCCATTAAATTTGTTTTATTCGACAAGGTTCTAAATTTATTTGGTCTATTCTAAATTGATTTTAGGTCTTTCTAAATAACAATAATTTGGTGTACGAGTTTTAGAGTTGGATTTGAGAGTACAGTTACGTAAGGAAAGAATTAGCTCCGTATGACCGTTTCACAAACGATATCATTTAATCATATATTATACAATTTATTCTCTTGCCTAGGATGCAAGAAGTCGTAATCTCATATTAATTAAGTTTCATTCTTTATGTATTGTAGTTGTGCTGAATATACTTCGTTCATTTATATCTTAAATCGAATAAGTTGAAGTGAACATGGTTTCTGTTTTTCTATTTCTTTTTTCAGTTTTGATGTCTTAAGGAAATAACAATATTGTTATAGGAAAGCACAAAGGATGCTGAGGTAATTGGAGTTGCAGAGAGACTAGGTCAGGGAGGCTTACAAGTGTATGAGTTTGAGTACAAGGTTGATAGCACCAGGGGAGGAATGAAGAGGATCTTTTCAGCTGCTTTTGTGGCGTCAAAGAAGCTCTACCTTCTCAATATTGCTCATTCAGACAAGCCCAAAAGTCCTCTTGATACTCATACAAGAGCAGTGCTGGAAGAAATTCTTCATTCTTTTGATGCAGCACCTTCTACATAACATCACTGACCCAGTGTTCTTGGACACGATGACTTCATGCTTCTGCTTCAGTATTTTAAGCCTGGTAATTGCTGCTGACTTATTTTATTACGTCCTGTTAAATTGAATGGGAAAATACCAGCAGCACACTGCTGAGAACAAACACTGAATGCAGGAAATTGATTAATTTGAATTATTGTCATTTATAAAGAACCCAGCCCCTTGCAATGCAGGAGCCTTGTCTACCATGCACCCTTTTCATTGATACAAAGAAACAAGAAGGGAAAAAAAAGAAAAGAGAAGAAAGAACGGGTTCTTTTTCGAATCATGTCAAAAAAAGCAGATAAGTGATTCTGTGGGGTTTGTGCGGTGTAGGTATTTGTATACAACTGGATGTTGCTCAAGCTTCTTCATTGGTTTCCATGGCAAGAAAATGCAAGTCATGCAACACCTTACATATGAGCATTGTTTGAGCTTCTGGTCTTACCAGTCTATATTATGATCAGGTAAATATGGCATGATCAATGATATTCTCAGCTGGGATCTGAACAGTGAAGAATCATTATTTATTATCCTTTCAAGGTGAGGCAAATTATTTGAGAATCATCCTTAGCAATAAATTAAATTCTTCATGTTGGTATTAATACGGGTAGGAGAAAAAAGTTGTTACTGTGGGCTTTACCTTCTTTACATGATCTGTATTTATACTACCCTTTTGGCTTTTCTGATAGCGGATGGTTGTAAAATAGTGAGAGAACCATAAAAAATGCATGTCATCATCTGTGGGTATTTGAGTCTTGCGCAAGCTTGGATTTCCTGTCTATTTTCCTGTTTTTTTTGTTGGGTGCTAGTTTGAAGTAATGGCTCCTCATTTATACACCAAATTGACCTCAATTCAAGATCATTAAGTGATTTTGTAGATATTTCTTTTTTCTTTCTTGCCTTTTGGGTCTGTAATTTTGATGAACAATGAGGGGTGTCCGAAGGAAATGGAAGAATGCCAATGATGGCGAGAGTGTAGTGAGAGGAAATTAGTGCCAAAGAAACTCTTTATTCTCTGTGGGGGTGGACTAGTAAAGGGTGGGTGGAAAAAGAATACCCAACCAAAATAGAAGCAAGAGAAGAGACTTTGATAAGTAAAAAGTTAAAATGCTTAAATTGAGATTAAAAGTTTAGATACTTTTTCAATTAAGAGTTAAATGTTTTGATTGTAATAATTCAAAGTTAAACGTTTTTTATTCTTTAAACAAATAAAGGTTAAGTTGATAGATAGATGAAACGTGTATTATACGTGATAAAAAATCGCGTGAGTTGATAAAATGATAGTTTTAAAAAATGTAATGGTACACGTCATGTTTTAAAATTTAATTTTTATATATCATATTAGAAACAATTGTTACACACGATGTTGAAAGTGTAATTGTTAAATGTTATATTGAAAATTTAATTGTTACACATAATATTGAAGGTTTAGTTGCATATCATATTGAAAATTTAATTGTTACATGCAATGTTGAAAATTTAACGTTCACGTCATGCGCGTGTCCTAAACACGTCAAACACCTTTCACTTGAACTCTCACCTTAACCCTTAATTGTAAGAAATTGAAAATGTTTGGTATTTAATTATTACAATTAAAATGATTAGGCTTTAATTGACAAAGTGTCCAAATGTTTTGCCTTAATTTGAGCATTTAGTCTAAAGAAAGAAAATAATTTATAAAAAAAGAGAGATAAGTAATTGAATAGATGATTTGAAATTTTATTTATAAAAAGAAAATTAGTAGTACATGTCATAAAGTGGAAAAATATAAGAAGAAAGAGAATCTTTTGGAGTATAAGATCCATCAATAATTGTTACAATCGAAACATTTGACTTTTAATTGAAAAAATATTTAAACGTTTAGCCTCAATTTAAATATTAATTTAAAAAATAATTAAAAAATCACTAATTGAATTGATGATTTGAAATTGTATTTATAATAAGAAAATTAATAGTACATGTAATAAAGTGGGAAAATATAAGAAGAAAGAGAATCTTTTGAAGTATGGGACTCATCAATATTCGAAATGTTAAAATCACCATCGTCGACAATGCCTTAAGAAATGAAAATATACGTCAAGATTTAAATATTAGGGATTTTAATTTTGTTTTTTTCAGAATTGGGAGAAAATATATTCGAACTCTCTTTTTCAGTAAAGAGATCATACACTAATCAATGAGTCAAATTTTCGAATGCAGAAATTTTAACTTATTTGATGCTCTTCTCCAATCGTAAGTATATATTGAGTTAAAGATTTTGTTAGGTTAATTTTTTATTATTTTATTTATTTTTATAAAAAAATAAAAATCCAACATATCAACTAAATGCAATGTAAATGTTTTTTTTTTTAATTTTTGGCAAGATTTGGATGGAATAATAATGGAAGGATGGAACTACTTTAATTTTATTGGGTTCCAACTTGATGCGGTGGTAAAGTAAATTGAAAACAACCACTTACAACTTTGGAATCTATGGTTGAAAAGGCCAATTTTTAATTTTTGGGAGGGGAAGTAAATTTTATCTGTGGTCCACTATTGAATGTGATGGTCTAAAGGATAATCATTCTGGACTGTAGTTGAGAACGTAAATCTTCTGCCCCGACTTGGTGCCTCCATTCCTGTCTCAATCCCAAAATTATACCACCTGTCCATATTATTAAAATTCCTAAATAATTAATTTGTACTGTGTTAAATAAAAAAGAAAAAGCAAGTGACGAACAATCAAGACTCCCACTTAATCAGACTTACAGTAAAACAAGTTCTCAACATAGGGTTTCCACCACCAGTATCAATCATTTTGATGCGAAAATGAAGTAAATTACTAGTATTAATCATTGGACTACATTGAAATGCAAAGGTAGTTTCCACCACCAGTACTCAAGATAAGGTTTCCAAGTCAAATCAAAAGCAATTCTGACACATAGCAAAACGCAAGGTAACTACAATGGGAGTGGTAGAATTTCGTTCTTGCTAAAGGAGATTAAATGCTAATGGAAGGGAATGTGTTACACATATGGGAATCAACAATCATGCTTTTGATTTGCTTGCAAAAGCATAAGATTGGTTGAATCTTGGAAAAACACAATTAACCCAATATTCCTTGCATTTTAAAGAAGCTGTTAAACATCTTTCATTATTTAAAAAAAAAAATCCATCTTGACAAAGGGTCCAAAAATACAGAAGAAAAAGAAAATAGAAATGGGCAAATATGGACAAATAACAACAATTAATAATGGGCCTTCTTGAAAGGGAGATGGGCTTCGTTCAGTGGATCTTGTGGAAAAATTTCAGGGCACCCAACACCCCACCTCTGCAGCTACTGCAAAGTTTCTGTGTCTTGTCTTCTCTCTTTTTTACTGGTGGATGGAGCATTATTGCCTAGAGTTTTATGATAAAGGTGAACTTTTTTTTCTAATGTTGCATCAGGGATCAATGGGAGAGAATGTGTGGTGAGAGTCATTTTCTTTATAAATATCAAAAGGATTTTACTTCTATGTTTTGAGTAGATTTGAGGGCATTTATTTTATATTACTCCAAACTCCTGGATCTCAGTTGAAGAGAAGTTGAAAGACAAAACAGATGGAATTCTCTAGTTCAACACCAGAAGGGAAAAACACAACAGAGAAGAGAGCAGTAAAATACATCCCAATTGTGAATCTTTGGTTGCAAATACTTCATGTTTCATGAAAAGAGAAAAAAAAAAACCAACAAAAAACATATTCAATTGTCTCAAGTTTTTGGTGCTGAACAATCCAACAATATAGCCAAGTTTTTTTTCTCTGCCAAATATCTACCATACAAGCATTTATAACAACACATGATGATGAGTTGGGGTAAAAAATGATTAAGCATTACTACAGGCATGCACCTCTACTTAATTGCCTACCTGTATTTATAGATTGATTGAGCAAACAGCACTCTCCAAATTATTGCTGGTAACCCCATTATTGAACTTATGGGGATAAAAAACAGAAAGAAAACCAAATTCCCAATCATCAGTTAAATTCCAAAAATTGGTCCTAGTAGTAATTTAGAAGTATTCCTTTGGAGAATATAACAGTGTGAAACACACATATGTAAGTGTCTATCTGGCAGATAAGAATGGAAAAGGGGGTTTCATATGGTTACAGATACCATGTTTTCTTGGATTGGATTCTTCAATTCTTGAAAAAAAATATATATTAGATTATAGGGTAAAATACCTTTATCTTTTTAAGTTTTGATCAAAATTACACAAAAATTTATTAATTTTCAAAATAAACACTTCACCTCAAAAAAATATTTTTCATTGGACACTTAGATCCAACTATTAGTCAAGTGTTAGTGTTTTAATTAATTTGATGACGTGACAAAAGTAAAAAAAAATAATTTTATCTTTTATTAATTTTTAAAATTACTATTATATAATTTTATTTTTTTTTATTAATTAAAAAAAAAAACCTCCCCAGATGGGGAGCACTGGAACTCCCCTCTGGAGCCTAATCGAGACTCCCAAGAGAGCACCAAATCATTAATATCTATGTGTAATAATAGAATTGGAATGATTATTATGTAATGTAAGATCACATTGACAATTTCATTTTCATAATCATTACTAACCTTAAATTTTAATAAATAACAATATCATTGACAATGTCAATGTGGTTATGAGTTTTTATTTGTGAATATGCAAAAAGAGAATTATCAATATTGCTTTACTAAAAAAATTTTTTAGATGAATGATGAATAGAAAGATTTCGTATTAATTTTGGACATAATCTCGAAGTAAACATGACATGAAATGTCATTATATCTCTACACAATTGAATACCTCGTCAAACATTTGGATATAATTTGTGTTTTCACCATCATCCATTTCATTGTACAACAGGAAATGCAGTGTACCAAGGTGTTGAATTTATATATATTGACCCATAATCATTCCTAATAGGAATGGCCAATTCACGCTCACCCTAAGTTAGTAATAAAATTCATTATGAAATGAAAATGTCACACGCCTTAAGCTCTTGTAATTCTCACACCACGTATATATTACATCCTAAGGTACTATACTATACTCTTAATTGTACACACTACAAAGGAGTGTCGCACCTTAATATCCAATTATTCAGTTGCCACCATTGCACTCAATAAAAAAATAAAAGACATTATGTTAAACTGATACTCAACCCATTCCAGTGGTATAATTAGGCAATGGATCTGGAAACACCTCCACCCTAGGCTTCGCACAATTATTAGTTTGCCAGATGTAAGCAAAATGGTAAACAAGGCTACCATAATTAATTAATTATAATCTTAAAAATAAGCCTATATTGATCACTATAATAATGCATGATATGGTATGACAAAATTAACTATTACTTAGGATCTCAAAACACTACTTAATCCCGGCGAAAGGGCACTCCTGTCTGCTGTGTTTCAAAGTTTCAACAGATTGCGTCCAATCATGTTTTACCGACGTGGCTAAAAACTAAAAGTCAACTTCCCTGTGAGCCCTCATTGAACAGCTAGCACTAGTTCATGTGGACTTTTAAGCAGGATCTTTCCCAAGGAAAGAATCAGAAAAATCAATATTTGTCTGCTTATATATATATATATATATATATATATATATATATATATATATTCAAGCAATGAAGATGAGTCTTTTGTTGCTTTGGCCAAAAATGAAAAGTCAAGCCTGGGGTTGTGGGATGGGAAGTTAATGCAAGAAAAAAAATTGATGCTTGAGGTTACAATTTTCCAACATGATATTGACACACACACATATATATACAAAGAGGAAATGTGAAACTGAAAATAAACAATAGCCGTTATAATAGTTGCTTGGAGGGAACAAGTAACGAAAATTCAAACATTGACCTTTGATTCTTGTGCAAACAAAGATGGAAAGCATATGCATTAGTCAACCCTTCTTTCTCTCTCCCAATTCCTTTTTGAATCTTCCTTTGTTATCTCAATTCCATATGACTGCTTTAATTCCCATTTAGACCTAAACTATCAACAGATATCTAGAGTTCATGGAGCGCAACCAGCAAGAGCCAACACTATTCCAAGACATGGATTCTGGTGAGAAGCGCCTTAATGAGCTTGGATACAAGCAAGAGCTAAGAAGAGAAATGGTTTGGCTTTATTCTTCTTTTCTTCTTTCTTGTTTGCTTGTATTCTCGATTATTCCATACCTGATGCAACTGATTGTAATCTCTTCAGTTTGATTTCATCATAAACTGTTTATTTGTAATCTTTTAGAGATAAGTTGATGTTCTTTTATCTTCTTGCAGACTCTGTTCAAGACTCTAGCAATATCGTTTTCAACAATGACACTATTCACTGGGATAACTCCCCTGTATGGTTCAAGCCTTCAATATGCAGGTCCTGCTAGTCTTGTTTGGGGATGGGTGGTTGTATCTTTCTTCACCTGGTTTGTTGGAATCGCGATGGCTGAGATCTGTTCCTCTTTTCCAGTTTGTCCCTTTCCATCTTGTTGCGATTCTTTTGATCCGATTCTCTTTTCACGTTCAATTGGATTTTCTGCCTCCACCCATGAAGCTTTTTTCCCTGCTAATAATTACCTGCTTGTCTGTTCTTTCATGTTCTTGCGCATAAACATACTTAAAAGCACAAAAAAGGGGACCAAAAACTTATATCTAAGTTATATGATGGCTTGAAGCCTTGAACTAGAACTGATGCCAAAAGATTCTAACATGAGGTCAGAGAGCAAGAATATGCCGTATACACGTGACTGAATCCATGTCCTGTAATCAAACCATGAATATCATGTAGCCTTCCCAGCTTGTAATCAAAGAATAACTATTCTAAACGTGACACTGTAGCCAAAATAAAAAGTGAATTGTGACATGAACAAGGGGTTGCAGTACTTAAAAGAGAGAAGAATAGGGTTGAAATTATGCAAACTATCTAATCTCTAACCTGATGAACTTTAGTGAACTGCAATATTTTGTAAAACATTTTTGTTGGGGATCCTTAAAGTAAACAGATTTATCTTGGTTGTTCCCTTAACTAGAGCAATTTTAAGATTCAAGTGAAAAAAGCTGCAGAGAAAGATGGAACAAGAAAGAGTTCCATAATAATTGTCATAGCCTAGTGCAGCCGCTGTTTTTGTAACAGTATTTTATGTGTAACCAGTTATTCTGAAGCTTACTGCATCTAATTCTCATATAGCCTCTGAATTTTGAGGATAATGACTTCCTCTTGCTTGTAAATTGAACAGACAACAGGTTCTCTTTACTTCTGGGCTGCCCATTTAGCTGGTCCAAAATGGGGTCCACTCTCATCGTGGTGCTGTGCTTGGCTTGAGACCATAGGGCTTATAGCTGGCATAGGTACCCAGGTATTTGCAAAGAATGAAAAAAAACAGTGTTCCATCAAACTACTATTTTGTTTGAATTGGAAGGATCAAAATTAACTATTTGTGTTTGGCATGGAAGGCGTATGCAGGATCACAAACACTGCAGAGCATCATCTTATTAAGCACAGGAACTAATAAAGATGGAGGATATTTTGCTCCAAAGTGGCTCTTTTTATGCATGTATGTGAGTCTCACTATAATATGGGCAGTGCTGAACACGTTTGCATTGGAAGTGATTGCTTTCATCGACATAATTTCAATTTGGTGGCAGGTAAAATTTTTACATTTTCTTTTCTTTTAGGCTTCTTAGTGTGTACCTTTAATGGTATGTGTAGAATTATAGCATAAGGTTTGGTTCATTTATAGCCTGAGGTGCAATAAAGAAAGTTGGGGATAGAGAAAACACGATTAGAAACCATACATTCTCTTGGCATCAGAATGTAGCAATTCTTTTTTCTTTTTTTTTTTTTTTGAAAAGTTAATTTCCATTCATCAAGACAGGGAAACCCCTGCAATTTACAAAAGAAATCTGACTTGAGGTAAAAGTCAGCGAATTTCCATCTGAAGCTCTGAAGTTGCACATCATTCTTCAATGCAGCAGAGATAATGGGGTCCTAATTGGATAAGTTACTAGATTTAGCATTCATAACTGTTGATCTAAAGTTTAGTGAATTCAGCATTTATAAGGGCTCTGTTGAAAATGTAGAATTTAGCATTTAACAAACATAACTTGAGTAACTAGGGCTTGTTGCCACAGTATATGAACCTCTCATCTAGATCATTTATACAGCTTTGGTGACAATAAATTGAAAATATTAAAGAGAACTAGGCCAGTCAGGGTTGGAATGAGAAGTTTTCCAGTGATCTGGGATAAAGTTGGCATCAATTAAACCGAGTAACCTCTTACCACCTTTCTTCATACCAAATTAAGCATTAGTAATTCTGTGTGGTTATATGAGAAAGTTCCATTCTACTTAACTGGTTAAACTAGTTTTTATTCTGTATTCTAAGGCATCTCCTCTCTTCTGCATCTGGTGCTCCTGTTAAAGTGTTATATTGTTCAAATCAGAAAAGCAAATAAACAAATAAGTAATATAAAACAAAGAGCAAAACAATGAAAACCAATCTGTCCTGTTTTTGAGATAAGAGGTGCATAGAGATAATACATCATATAATTTATTCAGTCCTTTTGACTGTTTTACTCAAACAGTATGCCAGTTATAGTTTCTTCAACCATATACCGAAAGTTCTGTTTTGTCAGGTTATCGGTGGCTTAGTTATTGTTATAATGCTCCCTTTGGTTGCACTGACTACAAAATCTGCATCTTACGTATTCACCAATTTCGAAGTGGGGGCAGATGCAACAGGAGTATCAAGCAAACCTTATGCAGTTATCCTCTCTTTTCTGGTCAGTCAGTATTCACTTTATGGATACGATGCAGCGGCACATTTAACTGAAGAAACAAAAGGAGCAGATAAGAATGGTCCTATTGCTATTCTGTCTAGCATTGGGATCATTTCAATATTTGGATGGGCATACATTTTGGCGCTTACTTTCAGCATTCAGGTATGTCTAAACAGCTTATCATTTTCTGCAGTTTGATAATTGTTCAGAGTTGTTATGCACATTAAACACTCTAATGATGGTAGATCCTTTAAACTTTAGAAGCAATTATCGTATCCTGGCAGAAAAGTTCTACTTCTATGAGCAGAGTAACATCTATTGGTAGCTGGAAGAATTTTCTTCTTAGGTTTAGACATCGTACAAGTGCTAGTAAAATACTGAATCTTGCATGTATTTGCTATCCTTTCATTCAGGATTTCAGTTACCTGTATGATCCAAGCAATGAGACGGCAGGAGCATTTGTGCCAGCACAAATACTGTACGATGCATTCCATGGGAGGTATCATAATTCTGCTGGAGCAATTGTATTACTATTTGTCATCTGGGGCTCTTACTTCTTTGGCGGGCTCTCAATCACTACAAGTGCAGCCAGAGTAGTAAGTAATCTATGTTCCTAGCTATGTGGTTAATGTTTTTGAAGCCTCACTAGATCAACCTTCGAGGACCAAAAACCATCTTTAGCCGTACAACAAAGGGTAGAACTTTTTGTGTAGGATGTTTGCCTCGTCCTTAGGTCTGGGGTTTTGCCCTTATATTCCACATGGAAAGCGTACATAATTCTTGAAAGCATGTCATGGGAAGTTAGATAACAACAGGAGCATGCTGTTGCATAAATTGTTCTGTCGATCCTTCATGCTGATTCATGAACCAGAGAATAATAAGCACTTCTCATTTTGATGGTTTTTTTTTTCCTTCTCATTTTGATGGTTCGATCATTTAAATTTCAATTACTAAAGTACCCACAAAAATTCCTTGGTTTGGATCATATGTTTGATAAAGTTTCTGTTTTTACAAAATTCAGATTGTTAGTAATCCCAAGGGAAAGAATTTAATGTTTGTTATAACATTCTGCCAGTCATCATTAGTTGGATTACTTAGTTTTCACAACTATTCACAACTGACTTGAACCATTGTATGCTTCAGGTGTATGCATTATCAAGAGATAAAGGAATTCCTTTTTCATCCATATGGCGACAAGTGCACCCAAAGCGCAAAGTTCCTTCAAATGCAGTATGGCTTTGTGCAGCCATATGCATTTTGCTTGGACTTCCAATCTTAAAAGTCAATGTAGTATTCACAGCCATAACTTCCATATGTACGATTGGATGGGTTGGGGGCTATGCAGTCCCAATCTTTGCAAGAATGGTAATGGCAGAGAAGAACTTTAAAGCCGGGCCATTTTACTTGGGGAGAGCTAGAAGACCAGTCTGCCTGATTGCCTTTCTGTGGATTTGTTACACTTGTTCAGTGTTTCTTTTACCAACTTACTACCCAATTACTGGGGAAACTTTCAATTATGCACCTGTAGCTTTAGGTGTGGGTTTGTCTCTGATAATGCTGTGGTGGGTGGTGGATGCAAGGAAATGGTTTAAGGGACCTGTTAGGAACATAGAAATTCAGAATGGAAAGGTTTAACTTCATGCACAAGTTCATATTTTTATGAATGCATCAAAATGCTTGTTTCTCCCTCGTGTATTTGCCATGTGCCTTACAGTTTCATCCATCAGAATTTAGAGTAGTCATCTTGATAACCAAATTTCAGATTGCAATGGACTGAAATGATTTATGCAGGATAAGAAGGTTCATATAAAAGAAGTGTGCGAATTCATGAACCAAAGCTACACGAAACGATTTTCTACATATTTTACAAGCCACCGAATAGCATATCCATCTGCCAGAAAGCAGACTAAGGAACTACCTTCCCAGCCACAAAACCTGAAACCTGATAGGGAATTGCTGAACCTATGATTTCAGTTCTTTCCAGTCTTCCATCCACCGACTGAAGCTAGAATTTTTTGCTAATACATCTTCAGAGATCTCCTTATTCTCAATCAACTTCCTCGCATATTGTTCAAACAAGTCAATCTTGCGCCACAACAGATCTCGCTTCTTTACATCACTCTCACTTCTGACATTATCTAGCCACTCCCTAGCTTCTTCCACCTTAGCCCAAAAGCATGAATCTTGGGTGAAGTTGGCAAATTTGCTCCTTTTGTTCTCTTCCTCCGGAATGCCTCTGTCCCTCCACCACTTATCAAAAAATTCATACCTCCTTTCCCTCCCATGCGTAATGTAATGGCCACGTTCGCGATGCTTCCCTGCTCGGTAGTAGTCTGCGATATCCAATGGTTCCACAAGAAGCTTATAGAATTGGGAAGCGTTTACCCACTTTCCCCTTCTGTGAAAATCGTGAGGCAGCTTCTTGTTTTCCAACATATCGATTACACTATTCCAGAAAACAGCAAGCTTATAGCGGTTCATGTTGATTCTGGACTCTCTTTTCCAGCGCGCCTTAAGCTTGAAGGAATCATAGTAACCCATTTGATCATCAGCCTCATCGCAGTAGAATTTGTACCACTCAATTTCAATTCTGAAAGGTACTATCTTGGACAATTTTGTTGCTAGATTGGCTGCAATCAGGGTTGGCTTATTACCATCACGAGCCATTTGTAGACAGTCCTTGGCCCTAATTGCAACTTCTTTTGTCAGGTTTGAGTTTTGTACAGAAAGGCACAGGTCTTCAACTGGTTCCTGTTAGTTTATTTCAATTCAAATAAAAAAAAGAAATTTAACAAAAAAGTAAACTGACTTTGTTATACATTTATATATGGTAAGCAGGGGAACTAATTAAGTTTTCCTTATGAGAAAAAAGATTACCTTGATAACTAGTTCTGTGGACTGCAATGCCAATGCCACTCCAGCTTCATAGCTAGAATCAGGAAGATCCTCTTCCTGAAAGTTTCTAGCCCTCAAAAAGTGTTTAGAAACTTTCCCAACATAATCTCCATACTTGAGATGATCCTCAATGCTACAACTTGGTGAACCCGTTGCCAGCATCAGATACATCATCTTCATAACAGATGCCGCATAATCGAGGCAAATGGCACCTTCTTGGCAGCAGAAAACATAGCTCCCAAATGGCCAAAACACATTCTCTGATGGCTCTTCAGCTTGCGCTAACAGTTCCAAGTCCTTTAAAACACAGTGAAAAATATCTTCTACATCATCGACTAGCTGAGAAGAAAGGCTTGCAACAACCAGGTGTGGAGCAGCCATGCAATGGTGAGAGAAACTTATCAGGGCATGTATTTTGGAAATGTGGTTAGGTACTACATCTGCAAAGAGTAGCCTGGGCATGATATCATGCTTTGAAACGACATGGCAAAAGTTTCCACCCCATCGTTCTCGGAGAATTGATCGATGAAGGGCTTCGTTTCCTAGCAACGGAGAGCCGAATGTGATGCATAGCACCGACGTTATTGGAGAAGACATGGACTGCAGATAACAGAGGAGCCATAGAGCTGAAAGAGAGGCTGTTGTTCCTCCTATGGAGTGGCCTGTGATCACTACTGACTTCACTTTTCCTATTAACGACGCAAACTGCATCAGCCATCAAATTTTGTTACTTAAAATATCTCTCATGCAAATTGAATCCAATGTGAGAAAAAAAAAAAACATGTAGGGGTAATGCAAAGCTTGCTTGTTTCTTCTTAGAAAAGTTGACCCCAACCAACCAACCAACCAGCAAAAGGCTTCCGAAATGGAAATGGTCGGATTAACCAACAATAAAAGATTTTGCCGACACCAGTGGATCAAAGAAAGTGCAAGTAAGTCAGTCAGTCCAGGGTGGTTTTATTTTTTTATTGTTATTATTTTGATTTGAAGAAAGGACTGAGGAGGCTTTGTTTGAAGACCACTACCCAACTAAAATGAATTGGCTTCTAGAACATTGAATGTGAACTCAATATTCTATCAAGTATCACCATAAGATTGACCTGTGATAATTGCTACTAATACTACTATATTCATAATTGATAACTTAATTGCTTTCATATTAAGTTCAAGCAAAGTTATACATATGTAGAATAAATTTTGGTTGATTGAAGTTCCTGTTTTTGTCACCATGTGTCATCTCTGCTTGGGACCCTACTTCACTCTTTAGAAAAGGATTTGTGATAACAAGTAGGGGAGCTCCAAGAGGTAATTTTCTAACTTCCATCCTTTATGCTTCCCTTTTCACACCTACCACCGGGAATGCTGTCTTTAGTACCAAGAGATGTGCGGACATTACTGATTAAAGTTATATCTCAGCCATCATTTCAGTTTCCATTACCTCCATTTCCGAAAAAATGCAACAATTATTCATCGTTTGAAGGTTTGATTGAGTGTTTTAATGATGACCCCACAAAAAATTCTCACTTTTCACCTTTGATGTTCCTACCAAAATGCCAGAACCCCATCATTTAAACCTAGTCTCTATCTTTGGGATGGTGGCAGCATGGTTTATGATATTTTAGACTTTGTTCCTTACCAATTGATTGTGAGGTTGGCATCCAACGGGTGTATATTTTTTGGGATCCAGATGTATCTGATATTCAATGAAATTTCTGTTTCTATCAGAAGAATTGGCTAGTTAATTACACTATGGTCTAAGGTCTAAGGGAGGATCTAGAAGTTTTAACACACAAGCTAACCCCGAGTACATAGTCTATGCATGAGCTTGGCAATTTCAATATAATTCAATTACTAAGAATTACTACTACTTATATGGAACGGTTGTTTGTGAATATGTATATATACTTAATTATAAATAAATCTAGACTTGATTTAAGGTTAAAGTTTAAAATTCGAATAAACAAAGAAAACATGAAAGAGCAAATGATGAATGGAAAAATTATATCTACGACAAGGTAAAAGTCTAAAAGAAAAACCTGACCTGGATTTGCAAACTTTGATACATTGACAGGAAAAGCCTTAACATTCCACTATGCACCCTGATGGGCTTCTCTGCTTCACGATAAAGGGGAGCGAAAAGGCCACCGTCTTCAGCATCCAAACGCGCCGGATTTTCGCGGCTCTGGTCTGACCCAGGATCCGCTTGTCTGCCAGAAAAAGCAACGTAGGCGACGCTTCCAATCTGCTGCACCAGGTAAGCCCCTGGAAAGGTTGTGTCTGCGATGCTGCATAGCCTCCATGCCTCTTCCAACAATGGAGTCGAGGCAAGAAACGTTGCCAGCATCTCGCTCATTTCAAATTAGTTCTCGCTTTTATCACTAAATTTCAGAAAGAACAAGTAAAGGTGTAAGAATAAAGCCAATTTCAAGGCAAGTTCAAATTTGGAAAATTGGAATGGAAGAAAAATAGAGCGGCTTTGAGTTACTTACCAATTACCATGAAGTTTCGGTTTGCATGGAAAGTAGTTGCTCTTTCTTTTTTTTATTTCCAGGATTAAAAGTTACTTAACAAATCCCGTGCCCCACTTTCCTGCTCCGCTGATATAATCACGCCATGTCTTATCATGTTTTGTAATATTTAATTGCACTGAACGTGTGAGTGACGGTATTTGAAGGGATAAGGCATTAGCTTTGCTCTTTTCACCGGTCTCCACTTTGCTGCTTGTCTTCTTCTTTTCTTTAAATACACTGTTTTTTCCTATCTTTTCCATGCAGCAAAGATTATGCAGGGATAACATTATTTCCGGTCAAACATGTAATCCATACAGTAACGATTCTGCACGGAAGTCAGTAGCCAACATCCAAATAAGGCAGCAAAAAAACCTTAACATATTAAAACTAAGTTCTGTTTTTTAGAGTATTGAAGTGGTAGCTTGTGTTATATAAATAGTGAGAGGAAAAATAAAAGAGAAGCCTAAAAAAAAGCTACATTAAACGTCCTTACTTTATATTAACCGCGCAGGAAAGTGAGACACCAGATGGGGTAAGAAATTTCCATCTGCGATTGACAAAATAATTTCCACTCCATTTCCTGTCCAGCTCTTTCAAAATGTCATGGGTCTATTTTCAATTACTAATTAATACCTATTTATTTTTTTTCTCTCATAATCTGATTTTAATTTTTTTTCTCGTATCTTTTCCCGCTTTCTCTATTATCAGATGATTAGTAATCTTCTTTCTTCTTATGCTTGTGGTCGTTCTAGCAAGAAAAGCAAATGAATCATGGCCTTGGGTTGGTAGTTGTCCGATCGGGTGATTAGCACAACCCGACGACAGGTGAGGATCAAAGCAAGGAGTGGGTAGAGGAGACTGCTGCTGCTGCTGTAGCGGGAGTTGCACCACCGGAGACAGATCAAAGTTCGGATCTGATGAAAGAGGTACTGGTGATGGAACATGTCTTTTCCCTATCTTCATTGATGTAAGATTAGATTTTCTTTTGACTTTCTCTCAGAGAAAAACGGAACAAAGAAAGCCAGACAGTAGCTGAAGAAACCAAGCAAAAAACAAAGAAAAACAATAAGGAATTAAGGAAGTGATCTTCCAGGAAAAAGGATAAGATTTTGTTATAATTTTAAACGCTCTTGAAATATATATTTTATTCAAAAAAATATTTTTCACAATAGATTAGTCGATCGTTTTCATTAATTTAAAAATATGATAATATTAAAATAATATTTTAATTTTTATTTATTTTAAAAATTATTATTATATTTTATTATTTTTTATTAATTTAAAAAAAATTAAGAAGCACTGAAGGGGGCACCAGATTTGATACTTCCTAAGGGAGGAAGACCAGATCTTGGGGATCAGTGCTCTCTGAATTATTTTTTTAAAAAGAAATTTATATAATAATATTTTTAAAAATTAATAAAAAAAAATTTAATTTTTTTATATTTTTTATCAATATTTATATTTTTAATACAAAATATTTATTTCAAAATTAATAAATTTATTTAAAATTTCGATTAAAATTTTAAAAAACAAATTATTTTGCTCAAAAGTAAAACCCAAAAACTACCCATAATTGATTTATAAAAGAGAAAGAGAAAATATGAGGGAAAAGAAATGAAATAAATAAAAAATTAAATATATATTAAATAATAAAAAAATAGACACAGTAAGTGGGGTATTATTATTTCTTTTTCAATATTAAAAAATAAAGATAGTTTTTCAATTTGACTGAACAATTTTGTTGGGTCAGAATCAAATTAATCATTTAACTCAAGCTTGGGCCAACAGATTAGATCCACAAAAAATTATGGGTCTATTTATATTGGAGTATAATTAAATCTATTTACCTAATTTCGTCCAAATTGATCGTTAGTAGTGCTAACATAACGTTAATATGTCAAATGATTCCTACGTGGTATTGACGTGTCAAAAAAAAAATTTCGATAAAAAAGTTTTTTGTCACATCATAAGAATTAAATTAAAAAAAATAATATAAAAATTAAATTGAATAAAATATCATAATACATAAATTAAATTAAACAAAATTTTATCGTATAGATACTTCATAAGTACTTTTACTATTTTTTGTTTCAAATTATATATGAGAATACTAGAGGTCAAAATACCCCATAAGTTCCTATATTATATGTTTTTCGTCAATTTAATCTCTCTATCCCAAAATTAATTAATTTAATTTTTTATTTCAATATTTTGTGCAACCAAGTCCCTTCGCCTAACACTGTCCAAATCAACCATTAACTCCTGATGTGGTGTAAACAATGTTGACATAACAATGACGTATCAAACAAAAAAATAAAAATTGATCACATGATTTTTCTTTTTCTTTTCTCATTTGTTTAAGATTACATCGTATTAAGGCTACTATTAGCACATTTAGTTTTTTTTTTTATTTCTTTCCTTCTCTCTCTAGCTCTTTTCCCTCTCTCTCTACCTGCCTTTCTCTCCCCAAATTCTAGCCCTTTAACCAAGATTTTGATCATCGTTGGTTGTCAGAAAATTTAATAAAAATATTAAAAAAATCATTTTTTACCCTCTTTCTCTTAATCGGGATAGTTCATTCAAAATCTATCCCGATTTTTCTAGATCTAAAATTATAAATTTATAAAAAAACTACTAATTTATGTGAGAAAAATGTTAAAATTAAGAGTGTGGGAGTGATTTTCCTTTTATTGCAAGTTGATTTTCATTTTTATTAAAATTTTCGACCACGAGTGATCGACGACCAGAGTCTGGGTTTAGGTGCTGGAATACGGAGAAAGAAGGGCAAGGTAGATAGAGAAGAGAGCTAGAAGAAAAGAAGGAAAAATGAAAACAAAAACAAAAACACGAAAGCTGCTTCAAATAGTAGGCTTAAAACGACGTAGTTCTAGACAAAGGAAAGAAGAAGAAAAAAGCCACTTGACCAATTTCTTTGTTTTTTTTCAGACACGTCATCATTACGTCAGCACCAAATTTGGACGGTATTATGCAAAGGGATTCAATTTGCACAAAATCTTGGAGTAGAGAAACTAAATTAACAAATTTTAAAATAGAGAGACTATGTCGACAAAAAACCCATAGCATACGAACCTAGGGGTGCTTTGACCAATGTTAGCTCTCCCAATAAGTTGACATAGTGTATGAAAATCTTGAAACAATGTAATTTAATGCAATTTTTGCTTATAATATGAAATATTATGTTGAATGCAATTTCTGCTTGAGTATTGAAACCTGCTATCTTTTGTTTCGTTGGTCTATTTATGCAATCTAAAAATATATATATCATGAAATGACATCATTATATTAACTTCACATTTGTATTGGGAATAAAAAAAATTGTAGCAATTTAGTTAAAGTTACAATCAATTACAAAAATATAAACTTTAATTACAAAAAGATAACTTCACTTACAAAAATATAAACTTTTGTTAAAAAAGAATTGTGACATCCATTTAGTTACAAAATAACTTATACAAGTAACAATCAAAATAACAATAGTAACTCAACAACAGTCAATATAGAATATCAGTCATAATATTAGACTTTTCTTATGCTTTCTTGAGTTGAAACTGGTGCACCATTTAGCATATCAACAGCTGATGACTTCGATTTGCTTTTCTATTTTTGTTATGCAGTTTTCCATGGCAATAGCAACAAATTCAATGTTTTAATGATAAAAATAGAGCAACAGCATTATCATCGTAATGCAATTAGCAGAGCTGGCTCTTGGGTGAAGCCACCCAAGCAAGGGCTTTAGGCACTCAATTTGGAGAGGTCTCAAATTTAAAAAGTCTTTATAATTTTATAATAATAATAATAATAATATAATTAATTATATTAAAAATATATAAAAATAAAAAATATGTAAAAGTAAAAAATAATTAATAAAATTATTTGTTTTCTCACTTTTCTAATTATGTACTTAATAAATATCAATTTTCTGTCACTTTCTTATTTTTAAAATACTATTAATTCTCAACTATATTCTCTTATTTTCAATCAACTAATGATCATATGTATTTAATCATCTCCCACAACTATTTTTTTTCTTACTTATTTCTTTTATTTCCAATTAACTCATTTCAATGATTTTCAACAACTATTTTTTCCTATATATAAAATCAATTATTTTTTTTGTTTTCTATGTAGCGCTAAAAAGTTGAAATCATTAGATGATAATAGTTTAAAAGAATATTGTCTTAATCTTGAATATTCCTTAAAATATAATAACTATTATGATATTGATGGTTTACATTTATTTTTAGAGTTAAAAATTTTAAAAGAAATTATATAGTAAGAAAATAGTCCAATTGACATACTTAATCATATAAGAAGACTCTATTCTTTTCCAAATGCATATATTGCTTTTAGAATAATATTAACAATTTTAATAAGTGTTACTTTAGGGGAAAGAAGTTTTTCAAAACTAAAATTAATAAAATCTTATTTAAGATCAACAATATTTCAAGAAAAATTAAATGGATTATCTATATTATCAATTGAAAAAGAAATATTAAAAGAACTTGATTATAAAAGTTTAATTAAAAATTTTACATACCAAAAAGTTAAAAGAATAAAATTTTAATAATTTTTTTAATTTTAATAAAAAAAGCTTCATTTGAATATTTGGTTTTAAATCTTTGAACTTATTGGCCGCCTCTGGCAATTAGTGTTCTTCTCACCAATAATTTCCTAATAGATAAGAATGATGTAGAATTGTAGTTGTCAATTGCAACTACCTACTGATTTCTCCTACTAATGGAAGAAGGGAACTACAATTGGTTTCAATTATGCACCTGTAGCTTTGGGTGTGGTTCTGTCTCTGATAATGTCGTGGTGGGTGGTGGATACAGGGAAATGGTTGAAGGGACCTGTTAGGAACATAGAAATTCAGAATGGAAAGGTTTAACTTCGAGCACAAGTTCATATTTTTACGAAAATATCAAAATGCTTGTTTCTGCCTCACGTATTTGCCATGTGCTTTATAGTTTCATCCATCAGAAATTAGAGTAGTCATCTTGATAACCGAATTTCAGATTGCATTGGACTGAAATGATTCTTGCAGGTCAAGAAGGTTCTTGTAAAGAAGTGCGTGAATTCATGAACCAAAGCTACACGAAACGATTTTCTACATATTTTACAAGCCTACGAATAGCGTATCCATCTGCCAGAAAGCAGACTAAGGAACTACCTCCCCATCCACAAAACCTGGAAACCTGGGAGGGAATTGCTGAACCTGTGACTTCAATTCCTTCCACTCTTCCATCCACCGACTGAAGCTTGAATTTTTTGCTAAAACATCTATAGAGACCTCTTTATTCTCAATCAACTTCCTCGAATATTGTTCAAACAAATCAATGTTGTGCCACAACAGATCTCGCTTCTTTACATCACTCTCACTCCTGACATTATCTAGCCACTCCCTGGCTTCTTCTACTTTAGCCCAAAAGCATGAATCTTGGGTCGAGCTGGCGAATTTGCTCCTCTTGTTCTCTTCCTCCGGAACTCTTCTGTCCCTCCACCACTTATCAAAAATTTCATACCTCCTTTCCCTTCCATGCTTAATGTAATGGCCACGTTCGCGGTGCTTCCCTGCTCGGTAGTAGTCGGCGATGTCCAATGGCTCCACAAGAAGCTTATAGAATTGGGAAGCGTTTACCCACTTTCCCCTTCTGTGAAAATCCTGAGGCAGCTTGTTGTTTTCCAACATGTGGATTACACTATTCCAGAAACCCGCAAGCTTATGGCGGTTCATGTTGACTCTGTACTCTCTTTTTGAGCGCCCCTTAAGCTTGAAGGCATCATAGTAACCCATTTGATCATCAGCATCGTCGCAGCAGGCTTTGTACCACTCAATTTCAGCTCTGAAAGGTACTATCTTGGACAATTTTATTGCTAGATTGGCTGCCGTCAGGTTTGGCTTATTACCATCTTGCGCCATTTGTAGACAGTCCTTGGCCATAATTACAACTTCTTTCCTCAGGTTTGAGTTTTGTTCAGAAAGGTACAGGTCTTGAACTGGTTCCTGTTAGTTGATTTCAATTTGAAACAAAAATTATATATATATGCAAATTGACTTTGTTATACATTTATATATACTAACAAAGGGAACTAATTAAGTTTTCCCTAGGAGAAAAAAAGATTACCTTGATAACTAGTTCTGTGGACTGCAATGCCAATGCCACTCCAGCTTCATAGCTAGAATCAGGAAGATCCTCTTCATGAAAGTTTCTAGCCCTCAAAAAGTGTTTAGAAACTTTCCCAACATAATCTCCATACTTGAGATGATCCTCAATGCTACAACTTGGTGAACCCGTTGCCAGCATCAGATACATCATCTTAATGACAGATGCCACATTATCTAGACAAATGGCACCTTCTTGGCAGCAGAAAACATAGCTCCCAAATGGCCAAAACACATTGTCTGATGGCTCTTCAGCTTGCGCTAACAGTTCCAAATCCTTTAAAACACAGTGAAAAATATCTTTGACCTCATCGGCTAGCTGGGAAGAAAGGCTTGTAAGGTGTGGAGCAGCCATGCAATGGTGCCAGAAATTTATCAGGGTATGAATTTTGGAAATGTTGTTAGGTACTATGTCAGCAAAGAGTAGCCTGGGCATGATATCATGCTTTGAAACAACATGGCAAAAGTTTCCACCCCATCGTTCGCGGAGAATTGATCGATGAAGGGCTTCGTTTCCTAGCAACGGAGAGCCGAATGTGATGCATAGCACCGATATTATCGGGAAAGACATGGACTGCAGCTGACAGAGGAGCCATAGAGCTGAAAGAGAGGCTGTTGTTCCTCCTATGGAGTGGCCTGTGATCACCACCGACTTCACTTTTCCAATTAACGACGCAATCTGCATCAACCATCAAACTTTGTTACTTACGATAGCTCTCATGCAAATTGAATCCAATGTGAGATAAAAAAAAACAACACATATAGGGCTGAGGCTTACTGTTAATTACTCCCTCCGTCTTTATATATAATGCCCTGATTCGATTTTATTAGTCAATTTTGATTGTTTTTATTTTGAAATTATCATTTAATAAAATTTTTTAAAATGTATCCATTAAATACTTTAAATAAAATAGTTTTCGAAAAAATATGTATATTTAAAGTAATTTTCAATTAAGATTATTTTTTTAAGGAAAAGTTTCATATATTTAGAAAAAAAAATTTATTAATATCATGTTAACATCACATTATATAAAAAATAAAAAATAATATTTTAATTAATATTAATTAATTAATTATTAATTATAAAAATTTATTTAATTTCAAATAAAAATATAAAAATTTAATTAAATGAATAATAATATTTTATTTTTATTATTATTAAATTATTTAATACAACCTTGAACTGGGTATCTCAATAATAAATTCTAAAAAAAGTAAAAAATAATTTTTTTTTCTCAAAAGAACGGCTAAATAGATTGCGTTCAGATGGTTAAAAGGATTTTTTAAAAAATTCATAAAAGTAATAAATAATTTTCGATTGAAAAGGTAACGCGAAGCCGTTTTTTCTTTGGAAGGATTTCAAAAGGTAAGACTTTTTTGTAAGAGGTGGGGATGAGAGTACGAGACGAGACAGGCAACCTTCGAAACGGGGTTGAATGAAGCAAGGGGCCAAAGCCCCAGCCCCCGGGTTGGGGGGTAGGGCAAAGCTTTGCTTGTTTCTCTTAAGAAGAGTTGACTTGACCCCACCTAACCGGAAAAAGCTTACGAAATGGAATCTAAAAATAAAAGATTTTGCCGACACCAGGGGGATCAAAGAAAGTGAGAGTCAGTCAGTCCTGGGAGGTTTTATTTTATTATTATTATTATTTTGATTTGAAGAAAGGAGTGAGGACTGAGGAGGCCGTGTTTGAAGTTTGACCACTACAATGAGTTGGCTTCCACAACATTGAATGTGAACTCAAATAATGGGTCATACTATATCAAGTATTTCCATAAGATGGACCTGTGATAACTACTACTATATTCTTGATTGAAAACAACTTAATTGCTTTCATATTAAGTTGAAGCAAATAAAAAAAAATTAAAAGTAATATAAGAACCCAGGATTTGCCATATGGCTCCTTGCCCCATTCATCAATAAGTCATTTTACCAACGGAAAAAATGAAAAAGAAAAGGCGTTTATGGTCAAGATGAAATAAAGATAAAGCGGTTGTGATCATCTTTATGGAAAACGGCAATTTACGAGAAGAAAGAAAACGCCAAAATACTTTTGAGGCCCTGAAGCCGGATTGAGATTCTGTCACTGTTGGTGTCTGATGGAGATTTTGAGGGTTAAATGTTGGGTTAAAATTATGATGTGTTTGACGTGGCACTCAAAGATTGGAGGATGCGGTGCATTCCCTGGAATCCAGTCACGGCCAAACAGAAAAAAAAGAAAAAACTAAAAAAAGCAGAAACAACAAATACTGAAATCGACTTTTTTGAATATATATATATATATATATGAAACAAATTATTATAATTTAAAACTTATATATATGGAAAAAAAAAGATATATTTGGATAAGAAGAAAATTTTTAGATATTACATCACAACTACAATTCAAACTCAGAAAAAGGCACAAAATGAGGTAGTGCTTGCAGGTGCAAACTTTTCCATACTATTTGCCAAAGTATGATGACCAATGCCACTAAAATACAACATCATTTGTTTGTTTACGAGGTGAGTTTCACCCTTTACTGGCATGAGATTCTTTTCATATGCCATTCACCAAGTGATGCGCAGTCAATTTTAGACAAACTATAATGGTAGATTGGTAGCTGTTCCAGTCTAAATTCCACTGTCATATTACATAGATAAAATTATAAATAGAATTATATGAAATTTGTTATATTTGATAATACAATTAACATCCAAATTTAAACTGGTATTTAGGTCACTATCAATTTTTTTCGAAGACAATTGTAATCAAAGTTAAACGTATGTTAGAATAAATTTGGGTTGATTGAAGTTTCTGTTTTGCTCATCTCTACTTTGGACCCTACTTCACTCTCTAGAAAAGGAATTGTCCTCACACGTAGTGGGGGTCCAAGTGGGTAATTTTCTAGCTTTCATCCTTTATTCTGCCATTTTCACACCTACCATTCGGGAATGCTGTCTTTTAATTACTACCAAGATAAGGACGGACGAACTGTTGATTAAAGTCATATCTCAGCAGCCATCTCACCTTTCCATTACCTTCATTCCCCAAAAGTGCAACAATTAATTTGATTGAGTGTTTTAATAGTGACGCCACTAAAAACATTCTCACTTTTCATGTTTGAACCTAGTCTCTATCTTGGGGTGTTGGTGGCGGTATGGTTTATGATATTTTAGACTTAGTTCCTTAGCAATTGATTGTGAGGTTGGCATCCGACGGGTGTATGTGTTTTTTGTGATCCAGATGTTCTTCGATATTCAATGGACATTTCTCTTTCGATCAGAAGAAAAAAAACCCAGTTTTCATCTGGACTTGGCTAGTTATTTACCCTAAGGTCCAAGGGTTAGGATTTAGAAGTTTTAACACACAAGATAACCCAGAGGATATATAGTCTATGCGTGAGCTTGGCAATTTCAATATAATTCAATTATTAAGAATTACTACTACACTTATATGGAACAGTGGTTTTGTAAATATGTATATCTAGTTAATTGTAACTAAATCAGGACTTGATTTAAGGTTGAAGTTTAAAATTCGAATCAAGAAAGAAAACATGGAAGTGCATATGATGAATGGAAAAATTATATACTACGACACGGTAAAAGTATAAAAGAGAAACCTGACCTGGATTTGCAAACTTTGATGCATTGACAGAAAAAGCCTTAGCATTCCACTGTGCAACTTGATGGGCTCCTCTGCTTCACTATGACGATAAAGGGGAGCGAAAAGGCCACCGTCTTCAGCATCCAAACGCGCCGGATTTTCGCAGCTCTGGTCTGATCCAGAATCGGGTTGTCTGCCAGAAAACGCAACGTAGGCCACGCTTCCAATCTGCTGTACCAGGTAAGCCCCTGGAAAGGTTGTGTCTGCGATGCTGCATAGCCTCCATGCCTCTTCCAACAATGGAGTCGAGGCAAGAAACGTTGCCAGCGTCTCGCTCATTTCGAATTTGTTCTCGCTTTCATCAATAAATTTTAGAAAGAACAAGTAAAGGTGTGAGAATAAAGAATTTTTCAAGTCAAGTTCAAATTTGGAAAAATTATAATGGAAGAAAAATACCACGGCTTTGAGTTGCTTACCATGAAGTTTCGGTTCCCATGGACTAAAAGTTGTTGCTCTTTCTTTCTGTCTTGGGTGGTGGTGGCGTGAGGCTGGTGTTGCGAGTCTTTTGCAAGGGACAAAAAATAAATATTGAAAAGTGAGTGTGAACTTGAATATATGGGTCGAGATGAATTGAGATATAAGAAGCAAGTGGGGGTATTATTATTTATTTTTCAAGATTGAAAACTAAAAATAGTTTGCAGTCTGACTGGGCAATCTTGTTGGGTCAAAATCAAATTAATCATTTAATTTAAGTTTGGGGCAATGGATTCACTAAAGATATGGGTCTAATTTTATTGGAGTAGGAAGAAGAGACCAAGTTAGACTTGAAATGCCGCGTTGGGGGAAGATTTAGCATGCTGTACTCTATTATGTGGCAACGACAAGCGAGCAAGTGACACAGCAACTGTGCCTCAACTCTTATTTTTAAATACGAATGAGACATTTTTAAAAACAAAAAAGAAAAGAAAGAAAAAAATAATACAATAATAAATTAAAAAAAAAACGTTTCACTTTCGATTTTGATTTTTGGCACTTTCAATGGGTCGTGCCTCGCGCGATCAAGACGCGGTTGCGCTCCACATCGGACGACTAATATTTTTGTATCTCAAGGTACAATTGCTTAGCTAAACACGCTATCTCGGTGAATATGACACTAACGAAATTTTGGTATGTACGTTTTGGTTTTGTTTTTGTTTTTTTTTTGTAAATGTTCCTTTTATTCATTAAACTTTTATTTTGTGAAATTCAATCACCAAACTTTTTATTTTCATGAAAAAAAGGTCACGATTGTGACAGAATATTCTATATTCCTTGGTAAATGTGTTGTTTTATTGTTATAATTTTTTTATTCTCTCGCATCACAATGTTTATTTTTGTATTTTTTTTTCATGTTAACTTTTTAATTAGATGTTTGGGGGTTGAAGGAATCTTAAAAGTTTAATAGGTAGTTTTCACCAAAGTAAAAAATTTGATGTCTTGATTTTATGTTAAATGCTCGTTTTAAAATTTATTATTTATCATATTTTTTACTTCAAAATTTAAGTCAATTTATTATTTTATTCAAATTAAGGATTGTTACTGTTTGAATTTTATCCATTAAAAGAATATCTATGAAAAAAATTAATAAATATAGTTAAAGAATTTACAATTAGAGATATTCTAAGCCAAGCTTCTCGTCAAGGCCTACAAGCTCGACTTGCAATGGGTCGAGCTTGGGCATAGTGTTTTATGTCCAAGCGATTTAATTAACTTATTTTTCACTAATAAATATTTATATTTTTAAAATTTAAATTCTAAATATTTTTAAAATATTAAAATATTTTTATTTTATTTTAATAATAATTAATAGTTAAATGAGTGGATCGAATAGAGCTCGAGTTTAGCTTTAAAAAATGGAAGCTTGATAAACTCAACCCGTTTATGGACACTTTTAATAATAGATTTCATGTGAATGTAATTTTTAATAAATATAAATTTGAATTTCCTAATTTTATAATAGTAAATTATTAGATTTTACGATCAACTTTCGTTAAATTGGTATAATTGAAAAGATTGAATCCTAATTTGAATGAAATAATAGATTTAATACTAAAATGAAAAAATTTGATAAATTCAAGATTTCAAAATGAACAAATAACTACAAATTAAAAGTTTAACTGCTAAAAGTGGCATTATGAAAAAGTTTGATTGCCTGAAATGTGCATTATTCCTTTCACATTTAAAAGACCTTCCTAATAATTTAGCCTACATTTAAGTATTCACTTTTTTTTTCAGAAACTACATTTACGTTTCATTTGTGAGCATTTCTTTTTATTCAATTTTTTATAATAAAATTATAATTATAGTAAAACGATAACATCCAAAATATAGGCTTATACGCAGCTTATGGTGAGAAACATAAAGGGCCAAAGTAAAAAATTTGATGTCTGGATTTTATATTAAATGCTGGTTTTAAATTCTAATATTTATCTAATTTTTATTTCAAGATTTAAGTCAATTTATTATATTATTTAAATTAAGCTCTGTTACTTTTTGAATTTTATTCATTAACAGAAAATCTATGACAAAAATCAATAAATATAGTTAGATAAGACTAACAATTAGACGTATCCATAAATCAAGCTTCTCGTCAAGGCCTACAAGCTCGACTTGCCACGAGTCGAGCTTTGGCATAGATTTTAAAGTCCAAGTCTGTCTAATTAACTTATTCTATTTATAAATATTATATATTTTAAAATTTAAATTTTAAATATATTTAAATATTATTTTTTATAGTTAGATGAGTGGGCCAAATAGAGCTCGAGTCTAAATTTAATTAATAGGTTCGATCTCGTCTGTGGACACTTTTAACAATAGTTGTTATGTAAGGGTAATTTTTAACAAATATAAATTTGAATTTTCTAATTTTATATTTAAAAATTAGTAATTTTTATGATCAATTTTCGTTAAATAGGTATAAACAAAAGGATTGAATCGTAATTTGAATGAAATAATATATTGAATATTAAAATGAAAATTTTAAGATTCCAAAATGAACAAATAACTTTGATTTTACAAAAGTTAATAGTTTAATTGCTAAAAGTAACCTTTTGAAAAAGTTTGATCGCCTAAAATGTGCATTATGCCTTTCACATTTAAGACATTTCTAATAATTTAGCCTACATTTAAGTTTTCAATTTTTTTTTTCAGAAACTACATTTACGTTTCATTAGTTACTATTTCTTTTTCATTCAATTTTTTTTTTGGTAATAAAATTATATAAATATATATAGATAAAAATCTATAATTATAGTCACACGATAACATCCAAAATGCATAGCCTTGTAGGTAGCTTTTGATGGGGAACATGAAGGGTCCAAGCTGTTGCAAAATGTCGAAAAAGGACATATGATGTGATGGCTGCAGCATCAACCGGGTGCTACGTGGCAGTCTAGAAACGCACGTTGCTGAAATCTTACAACATGTAAATCTAGTTTTTAGATTTAAGAGGACCAGATGATCGAAGACTTGGTCAAACCAAATGCAACCCCTAATATTTAGACGCCCTTAACCTAAAATTTACATAAGATTTTATGCATAAATGGCAGATTCGAGTATGGATGGCAGATCTCATGGCATAATTGAAGACTTAACATAAGGCATGTGGACAATTGAAGTCTCCTACACATCATTTTCTTGTTAAGATTTAAATCACAATATGATTTAATAAAAGTCAAAGTAAATATTAAAATGATCAAATTCAAACAAGTTTAATGCAATTCAACTAATTTTAGTCAAAATTCAGTATGAGTTGATTGAAGTGGCCAAACTCTGGTTACTTCACTTGAATCATTTTGATTATTTTCATTCGTTTATTCAAAGTCATCCTCCCTAAATATAAAATTTATTTGTATTTGCATAATTAGTTATATTGAAATCATAATTTGCAGTTAATTTCTTTTTAAAAAAGGAGTGATAATTAAATTTTTATTTATACTTAAATAAACATCCGTTTAACTAGTTTACAAAAAAAAATCTTAAAAAAAACAATGAAAAGATAGGCTCCTAACCCATTTGTGACGTCTATAATTTTTTTATTATAAATTAATAAAGGAAAAAGTTGCTTAGAAAAATAAATAACCAAGAAAATAAAAGCCAAAATTAAGGACATGTTCGAAACGAATAAGAAGATAAAGGTCGAAGACGACAAGTGGTGCCGTTCAACGCGTACGCCTGAGAAGTTTGAAAGACAAAAAATTCAAGTCGAATAAATGAAGATGGGACAAACGCTGTGGTGACCACCCCGTTCGACAAGCCAATTTAGGGACTTGCGTTTTTAATGGGGCATAAATACTCTCTCTTTTTTCTTGTTCTTTTATTTCTTTTTTTATTAATGAAAGATTAAATTTTTTTTGCCGACCCAGCCACATGACATATGAATCTATACAATTATGTCTCTATCCTGTACATACAATACTTTTAAAGTTGAATCACTCCTTTCATTGCAGCTAAAAAAAGTCCCTTCATTAAATTGCAGATGGAAAAAAAGAAAAGAAAAGAGAAAGAAGAACAAGAGAGAGAAAAAAATAAAATTATTAGCACAAAAGTAAATAAGGTGAATTTTTTTTGTTCATGAAAATATTAAGTTAGCATGTCGAATTTGTTCTATAAATCCATTCCCCACTAAAATCTAATTTCAATTCATTACCAGTTAAAATATGTAGAATATTTAAGATACAATAAATGGGAATTACAACATCACAATTAAAACTTCAAATAAGATCCCAATTAAAAGAATTTAAATTAACATAAGGCAAACCGTCAATATTTAAAAGAGAGAGACATTTTCTTAGAGGATACAAAAGACTTATTCTCTTAGGTAGTTTTACTCTATCATGGTTTTATACAAAGTTAGCTCATGACACTGTACATTGTTGAAGTCACATGGCATATTTACCCTTCCACTGGCCAAGCGAATCTCTAGAACACCACCAGTCATTGCTTGCTCAGTTGATTTCTGATAGGCTCCATCAGTATTTAGCAAGATTCAATCCACGACTAGAGGGGACCAACTTATCAAAATTTCTGTTCGACTGTCATGCTGTTGTTTCCCATTTCTGAAGCTCACAAAACATCCATTGTGTTCCATTGGCCAAGCGAATCTTTAAGAACACCACCAGTCGCTGCTTGCTCAGTTGATTTTCGATAGGCTCCATTAGTATTTAGCAAGATCTAATTAATGACTAGAGGAGACCAACTTATCAAAACTTTTGTTCGACTGCTACATTGTAGTTTCCCATATTCGAAACTTACAGAACATCCATTGTGTATAGCTGAGATCAAGCTGTAGATCAAGTCAGATGTTCTTTTATATTAACAGATTAATTTTCAAAAATAAAAGAGTTTCTCCATTTCTAGAGAAACTAGCAAGTCACCCTAAATATCATTGCCCATGGCGCACCATTGGTCTCAGTTTTAATTGTTATCTTAACATGTACTCGAATATCTCAAATGTTACTGGTTATATACCTGTACCTATTAAATTCTTGATTAAAATACATTTAAAATTAATTTTTATGATATTATTAATAAAAAATAAAATTAATAAATTAAAATTAATTTATAAAATAATAATTAAAATTTAAAATCATAAATAGAACAATTAATCATTTTTAAAAAATATTAAATTAATTATAAAAAATTTATAAAATACAAAATAATATATATAATTAAAATTTAACCAAAAAATTATTATTTATAATCGAGTTTAGCAATGGGTATTCTTAAGACCACTTTCTGAATCTTACCCGAACTTGTGAGAGGTAATATCTAATTATAAGATATTTTAATTTTACTTAACCAAGTCTGAATAATACAATATATCTAATTATAAAGTACCTATTAATATTTGCATCCGCTGCTGGGTGTAAAGGGTAAAACTTTTGAGTACGGCACTTTTTTAATTCCCCTGCAATTGAGTGGGAAGCCTAATACAATCGCCATTTGATTTTGACCCAAAACTAAAAGTTTTGTTTTTATGATATAGTAAAACCAAAACCAAATTAAAAATAAGCAAGGCAACGACCTTGCCTGGTCAGCTGATGGGTTTCCTTTCCTTCTTCCCTCTATTTGAACTGAAAAAACCTGGTGCAATGGCAATGAGCTCGGCGTATCCTCCTTGTAAAAGAAGGAAGTTGGAACATAATAACACACCAAAGTTTGAAAACGAGAAATGCAGCGTATGCGTCAGATTTTGGGTCCTTTGTTCAGTAGAGATGTGATGAAGCAAAACCATAGTGATGATGCCAAACCAGGTATTACACTAAACCCAAACCATAGCTTGATTATTTTCACTTGCATGTTGCTTTTTTGCTAACTAATTTGCATGTTGTTAAGCTTTTGCAAGTTTTGACCGCTCCTGTCATTTGCTTTCCACTGCGGAATGGAAGTTTAGAGCATGTTTTTTTGTTCTTTAATTTTTTTCAATTGAAAGTTTTTGTTTGACTAGGGGTTAGAGAATCTAAATTCTTCTACTAACCTGGTCTTCTTTAGCATCTTTAAGTAGTAAAGCTCTGTTAGGATTTTGTTTTTGGAATCGTGGATGAGAGGCTGTAATTTTTGTTGGACCGACCTTTGTATGACAGTGACTTCAAGGGGACACACTAAATTTTGGGATGGAAGGTTATAAGGAATTGTAGCTTCCATTATATTGCACAAGACATAGTGGGTCTACATATGTGCCCAAACACAAGAAACTTTATATGTTAGTGTTTGATTAGCCAATGCTAATAGTGCTAACTTCTTTTAGTTTTTTACAAGATGTGAAGCCTTGGAATTTAGAAACTAACATAAATTTAATCCTTAGTTTACATCCATAATGCTGGAGATAAAGCTCTTTCAATTTTGGGTTGTCTGATCATTGAAATGTTTGTATAAGGTTTTCCAATCTAGTGTAGTGAATAGTTTTTAACCTTCGTTTGTAGCTTAAGCATGTTTAATTTTCCCAATTTAGGAAGTGGAACACAGTTTTTCTTTTTTTCTTTTATCAAAAGTTTCTTTGGATGTTTGGAAGTCTATTTGTTAACTTAATCTATTCGAACCATTTAATGAATCTTTCCCCTTTTTTGCTTGTAATGGCTAGCTTTAAGATTCACTTTGCTCCGAGAAGTGGAAAAGGCATATTTGAGTAATCCTCATTTAAATAGTGAATGGAATGCAGTCATTCGCGAATGAAGTCATTTGGAAAGCATTCCATTACTGCATGCTCACAGTTAATTTATGGAATTTGAAATTTCTTTTTTGACTGTAATCATTCACCCCTTAAAGTAATGCCCTTTTCCCTGGAACTTCTCTACTTAGGCAAAAGAATGAATTAGGAAATTCCAAGACTTGACACTATCCGATCTTGTTTTCTAGTAAGCTATCCTCATCTGTTCAACTCCACCTCATATCCCCACCCTTGATACGTTTTGGTCAATGGAGCCATTAACTTTTTTTAACATTTATAAATTCTATAAATTATTAATAAATCTTATATCTTTGAAATATTTCACTTCATTTCCATTTTTTTTTTCTTTGGATCAAAGGAAGAGCTCTGGAGAGCAATCAATCTTTGTTGTTTGACAACTTGCATTCATCTGAAAGTTCAGAGCGGCAACAGCAACGAATTTGTGGCCCTCTTGCTGCTCTTACATTCAACTTAGTCGTTGCGGTTGGCATCATTTTCATGAATAAATGGGTCTGTATGCTAAAACTTCGCATATGTAACATAATTTTATGCTGCATTGCTGGTTTTAGATGTAGCATCTTTCAAGCACGTAACTGTGACACTCTTTTTTGTTCATTCAGGTTCTTAAAAATGTTGGGTTCCAGTTCCCTGTATTTTTGACTGTTATTCACTATGCAGTCAGCTGGGCATTAATGGCAATTTTGAATTTTTTTTCTCTTTTCTCTGCATCTCCTTCCTCAAAGGTGGCCCCTTTATCTTTATTTACTTTTGGCGTTGTTAATTCTGTGTCCACTGGCCTTGCTAATGTCAGCTTGAAGTACAATAGGTGAGATAATATTTTAATAACTAATTTAAGTTTCCTGGGTGACACTTTGAGTCTATTCATTAATTCATTTCTTTTTCCAGTGTGGGATTTTATCAGATGGCTAAGATTGCTATTACACCATTGATTGTCCTTTTGGAATTTATATGGTACAGGAAGAGAATTGCTTTCTCGAAGGTAATTTTTCGTTTCTCAGTTCTACGCTCATGGAAGAGGTGTATATTCATAACATGTAAAATGCCTAAGTTATAATAAGCAGAAAGGATGAAAATAAGAGAGTTCTTAACATAGAATTCATACAAATTTCTAGCACTTTCTTCAAAATGTAGACATATTCAGTTTCCATCACCGTCTTAGGTCATGTTTGTCTCAATTTTGAATGGGATCAAATTGGTCCTCGTTGTGCATGATACCCCCAATAGAGCTGCATTCTAATAGGGAATCCCACTAACACGTATTAAACTGTGGTTGACATTGCAGGCATAAAGGTGGAAATTGCATTTCTGTTGTAAAAATAGATGTCTGCATTCCATAACCACAAATACAGTCCCTTAATATATTGGTGTCTTCTTTCCTTTTCCTTTTTAATTGGATTTTTATTTCTAGATCATGATTTTCATCTTATAAAACATCTGTCTTTGCACCCATTTGCCAATTTGCCCTCAGTTCAAATTGTTCAAAACACCCAAAAGGGATTTTTCTGTTCCTTTTAGACTTTGGTCTGAAACAAGTGGTAATTGCCCAATTATCTATATACTAGATCTAGTAAATAAAGTAATCTTCATCTAGTAATGGTATCTCTGATCATAAATCATAATTCATGTGAGAATTGATATCTTTACAGTTTCTTAAAAGTGGCATTGTGCTAGATATGATACGGAGTGAACTTCTTACTCAGTGTTTGGCTTCAGGCTTTCTTTTTAATTGATGTTGAAATTTTGTTGGTTTTTCTTGAAAGGTTATTTAATTTTAAGGTGATCAATTGTCATACATTAATAGTAATGTGACAAAATGAAGGAGAACTTCGTGAAACTTATTAGGCATCTCTTTAGCAAGTTCAAGGGGATGTGCAAGGACCCTATGCAAGACAGAATCTATAAGAAGTAAAATCATGGGGGCTAGCAGAAAGATTTCTCTCGATGTTGAGAAGTTAAGGAGGTGAAGTGTTATAATTCAGTGTAGACTTGAAACAAGGAGTCTAAATTTCAGTGGCTGTTAGTGATGCAGTAGGAATAAGAACTGAGAAAAAAGGTGCCCGCATCCAGAGAAACTTGCTTCAATGAGTAACGCAAGGTAGCATCTATGGTATCTATGAGGTAGCTTGCATTACATGTCTCAACTAAGCAAAAGAGATTATGAAGTTGGACTAATGGGAAATGGCTATGTCTTTACTCACCCAATCCTAATCCCCATAGTACCTAAGACTTTAATATTTCTTAAGATAGCAGGTACACACTAGCTTACAATATGGTTGGTAATTGTTTCTCGTTACATTTTCAAGAAGATGTCGGCCTGACCATGCAGAAAATGGAACATGTAGCTGAACCCAACTATGTTGGTTTCACTTGAGTTGAGCTGGGCTGAGTTTAATTATCTCATTTATCTATTGACTTTGTGCATTGATTATTTCAGCCTTGTCCAAAATCCATGAATTCTCCCTATTTACTTTGGGTTGTGAGAAGATGATACTTTACGTTGCTCTGCTGCCAAAATCTACGTCTAGTCAGTTGGGGGAAAAAAAAGAAAAAGTAGCTTTTGGATTAAAAAAAAAAGCAGAAATCAAAACTTGAAGTTCTTATAAAATGAGTTGAATGATTTTTTATTAATAATCGAAAGAGTAACAAATAGTCTCATGAGTCATGACATCCAGTCTCAAGACTGTTAAACCTTAAAACCCAACTGACATGCCTAGATATGCCTTTTGTAGCTTCATTTTTAGAATAAATAAAATGTATTAAATGAATCCCAAGAATATATATCCTTTTGAGATTTTGCTCCTGCAACTCTTGCCCCTTGTGCCACTTGTGAATGGTTGAGGATTTTAGCTTTGTGCAACAGTTCTTGAATTTTCATGCCCATGTGGCATATGGAATGTTTGGTTTGGTTTAATGTGTATGTAGAAATGGTAGGAGCATTCTTATATAGTTATTTGATTGACTACTGTGGTTAATATCACTCAAGTGTTGTCAATTGCTTTTTTTTACATTCTTCCTGCAAAATCTTTCAGGTGATTGCACTAACAGTTGTATCTATTGGGGTTGCTGTTGCTACTGTAACTGATTTACAATTCAGCCTCTTTGGTGCTTGTGTTGCATTGGCATGGATACTACCTAGTGCAGTCAATAAAATCCTTTGGTCCAATGTGCAACAACGAGAGAACTGGACAGCACTGGCGTATGTTTCATGTTCCTTTGAGCTCACTTATGGTTTATTTGGCAGTTTTAGATTGAGAGGAAAGCAAAGGATAAATGTAAACTGTGAAAAGGAGAAAGAAATAATGACTACTTTCATTTCTGAATATTTAGTAGGGATTGAAATGGATGATTTGTATTTGCTTGTTCAGTTAGTTGACAGAAAACAAGGCAAGTAAATTTTACAAGTTTTTTGGGGGTAAGGGGATAACTAAGTAGTACTTCTTTCTTATCTGTGCTTTATCATGCCCATTTAATATTGAAACATGGTTTCATAGTTATTTTTCTCCTTTTCTTTGCCTGCAGCCAAGGAAATATTTCTCTCCTTTATATTAATTATTTGCTGAAATTTTTCGAAATTTTCACTGGTTCTAGTTGTGAATTTCTTGAACAGGTTAATGTGGAAGACAACACCAATCACTTTGTTTTTTTTGGTTTTTATGATTCCTTTCTTGGATCCTCCTGGTGTCCTTGCATTCCATTGGAGCTTCAGCAATACATCAGCGATTCTCATGTCTGCTTTTCTTGGCTTCTTGCTTCAGTGGTCGAGTGCTTTGACACTTGGGTAAGTGCCACAACTTGCTCCCTTTGATGTTTATGGCTTGTCATAATTTCATCTCTTTTGTTTCACGGAGTTGCTTTTAGCTATCGTTTTCCTACTTGGTGAATATAGTACTGTTGAAATGGAACGCCTTCTGCCCCTACTCCCTCTCCCCCCCCTTCTCCCCCACCCCGCACCCCCCCCCCAAAAAAAAAGAAAGAAAGAACGTAAGAAAGTAGAGTGTCGCTGCTTGGGTTTTGGTTAGGTGAATGGTTAACCCCTGACTGCCTCTCTGTTGTGACGTGTAAGTGGGTGGCTTCTCTGAAGCGCTTCACTATGAGGTTGTGGCATGGTTGAAAAAGGATAGCTTAAGGATATTGGGGCTCTATCCTGCATTGTTCAATTTATTTACAACCTGAAGTAGTGAGAAATGCATTTAACCCACAACCAGGAGGATGATTGCAGCAAGTTGCTGGTACAGAATATGGGACTAAAAGCTGGTTTTGACAGGACATATCAAGAAAGAAAACTTGTTTTAAGTTAATTAAAAGCTTTGAGCTGATCCTTTTTTAAAATGTTTAAGTAATTATGATGTGAAGTTGGTGTGAACCAACTTCATTTCGCTTTGGTAAGGGGCTAGGGTAGTCAAGTGACAATGTTTATACATGATTTATGAAGCTTTATCCATGAACATTAATAAGAAACTCAATTCATGAATCTGAAGAGGTAAGGGTTTTGTTTTGTGGGGCTAGTGACGACTATGAAATTTGGTTTTATATGGAAGAAGCAAAGAGGGAGAAAAAAAAGTAGATTAAGGAATAAGATCATTAAGCAGAAATTCACAAAGTTGGTAAATACTTTTGCTTTTATTCTAACATTTTATGATAAAATGCTATTAGAGTTAATTTTTTTAAATCAGTATGGGCGTTACTTTTTTATGTTATTGGTGTTTATTTATGTTAAGGGGAACGATGATGAGAGTTAATCTCAATTATTAAGAGTTTAACGATTGAGACAATATGTACTTTCTTTTTTTTATACAGGAAAGAGGTGAATAGGAAATAGGGTTTTAAATTGGGTAAAATACACTAACATCCCTAACTTTTACCTATAATTACCTATAATTCCATGCTAGTCTATTAGTTTAAAAATGAACAGTCTGTACCAAAAGAATATATTTTGTTGGATAGAGAAGTCCTGTTGTTAGTTATTTTGTCAGTCTTTGTTTATCTGATGAATTTTAGGATAATTTTGCCCCTCGTTCCATGTTCTTGCTTAAACCAGATCCCTTAAACCAAAAGCAAAAAATCTAAATTTTTTGCTAAAATCTAAAAGATTTCTCGCTTATTTTTGGTATTTCGTAAAAAAAGAAATGATGAAAATAATGGAGGAAAAAATCATTTCAAGAACCAGAGATGAATTTTACCTTCAAGCTTCTGTTGCAACATCTTGTTGGAAAACTACCATTTCAAGAATCATGGATTAGTGGGTGTAGTAGCTCATCACCTACATCCTTCTGGTTTTTAAAATAGAAGCTATTTAATAGGTGCCAAACATGGGAAGAGAGGAAGTTCTCCAGTGTATGAAAAATGTGGGAATAAAGGAAGAGAAAATGAAGGTTGAAAGGCTTATTGAATGGTGGTTGATACGCGCCAAAGAGATGGAAATAAACGTTTTTTTTTTTAAGTTAAATTTGCATTCATAAATAGAGCTACATAGCTACTAAGAAGATAGAGATCACATGCACTTTTTCGCTTGGTTATTCATGACAACAGCATCAGACCAAAAAAAAAAAAAAACAAAAACAAAAACTTGGTGGCCTTCATACTCAACATAACAAGTGATGAGCTAATGTAAAGGTTTTTTTCCAAACAAGTAATATTCGCATTTATAATAATTGCATAAAGTAATTCAATAATAGTGATGACTTAATTCAAAATATATCCTACACAATAATTGTATAAAGTAATATCATTTGCATTTATATAAATAATTGTATAAAGTAATATCATTTGCATTTATATCAATAATTGTATAAAGTAATATCATTTGCGTTTATAATCAATATATATCTTATAAAAAAAATAGCTTCAGATTCTTTGCGCACATGAGGACCATTATTTTCCCTAACCTTTGTGCACAAATGGACTAGTAGCTTTACAATAGAGCCTGTGTCATCAGTTTTACAAAAGAGAACCATTGCTAATGGGTTTAACATCAAAGTCAATAATCAGTATCTTATCAATCTCTGGATAATAATAGATAAACAAAGGCAAAAAAATACAAAACATCCTTTGTAATTACATTCCAACCAATAAAAACATCACAAAAAATCCTAATTATATTAGATAATGCTATTCACATATCATCAACATTAGAGATACTTGCTTGTGTCACGTTAGCACCATCAGCATCAAATTCAAATGGAGTATTCACAGAATTCATTTATGAGGAACCAGGGGCAGCAAGGGTAACATGTCTAATAGAAGCAGTAGCAAATGAAGGCCTTTTTGCAGATGAAGGCCTCATTGCATATGAAGTAGACTTAGCAGTTCGAGCAGCACCACTGTGTCCTTTAACAGTAGCACCACCACCACCACCATGTCTTGGAGCAGCAGGAGGTCTTCCTTGCATACAAACAGAAGGTCCCTTTGTAGTTCTTGATGTAAACCTACCAACAACTCTTGATGTAGACCCATGAGCTCTTGACGGAGAGCCAACAACTCTTGATGAAGATTCAATCGAGGTATATAACTTCAATTTAAAATATAAAATTGTATTAGTTGCATAATTAATTTATAAGTTAGAAGATTAAAAGACTAAATGCTAGACATGTTACCCTTGTTGTCCTTGCTTCCTCGGAAATGAATTTTGTGAATACTTCATTTGAATCTGGTGCTAATGATGCTAGTGGGACATAAGTAAGTGTCTCTAATGTTGTTGATGTTGGAAAAGGGGTTTAATCGTGCCATATCAATAGTTGAAACAAAAATAAAATAAACATGAATATAAGAATGCAACGGAATTAAAACTAGGAACCAACTCTTCTTCCAAGGTCATTTTCCTTGAATTTTGGATCATTTACAATGTAACATATTGAAGGTATGATCTGATAATTAACTCAGAGATACAAAAAAGTTGGATTTCTTGTCCTAATAACACTGATAAGCCTTTATAAAGTCTTCTCACCGAGCTTGGTTGTCTCAAACCAAAGCAGTCTAAATGCACAGTTTCTAATGATCGTCCACACAATTTTGAGAATTCCTATGTTAAGGTGGGATTGCTAAGCCGTTTGATGTGCTAGCAAGAGAGTGTTCACAACACTTCTCTCTTAGAATCACCTTTGCCAAAATGTTAGAGAAGAAAGCTGTTTTTCTTTCTTGCACACACCTAGAGGTGGCACACAAATAGCTAGGTTTTTTGTTTTCTATTTTTTTTAAAGGTGGCTTATAGCAAAGTATTTATATTTTGGTCCAACTTCAGCCTTAAATAGCTTTTACATTATTTTTCATATAATTTGCTAATTAGTCCTTACGCTTAATTGAACCATTTAATTAAGTTGTTAATTGGTCCTTGTACTTAATTAAATCATTTAATTAAGTTCAATTGAAGTTCATAACTTTCAATTTTTTGTTTAAGTACAATTTAATCACCTATCTTAGTTTAATCTCAATCATTATCTATTGTGTGTGATCCATTGAACTTTTAACATGTTGGCAATAAAATTAAATTGAAAACTTAATTAATTAATTTAATTCTATAAACCAAGATTGACATTTAGCAATGCATCTTGACTACCTAAATGTTATAAGAGTCAAGATGGTTTGCCTCAACCTTTTAGTGATCAGTTTCTCAGTGTAATTCATTCTCTCAACATATATCTCGGATATGATAAAAGTATGGTGTAGTGTTTACTCTTATAGATCTCCATATCTTTACTAAAGTTAAATCATTAACTCCATAGAGATTTATGAAACTTTTTTCATAATCTTTGAGTCGCATTGGCTAAGGATTTTAATAAGCTAATATCAATTAAGAACTGTTAAAGTATGTCCCCTTAATCATTTTGGGTGATGATTCTTATCTTGAACACTCATTTGCCTTCACATATTTTATGCTACAACCAACTATATCCTGTTTTGGCATCCTTGATAGGACTCATAGGTATATAATAGCACTTCGCATATTAGACAACTTGGGGCTTCAAGTTTAAGGAGTATTTATACTACTGATGTAAGATAAGTATTGCATAGACACTAAAGTGAGATATCAAATGCACTACTCATGTCGAGTCATGTTCAGTGAACTTGCTTTCCCATGACAAGAATTTACATTTTAGTTTCAAGTATTTCTATACTTCAACTTATGACATCAGTTGTTTACTTCTTAAATAAAGAACATAGAATGTAGTAGTCTCTATGTATTATTGATGTTCAGTCTTAATGATACATCAACTAAGAACATTTAGAGATTATACTTTGATATATAAAGATCTCATAATTTCAATCATTTGCAATTATCTTGCAAGGCATATTAATCTCATGGATTTCAATTAATTAGACTTATAATTCACTATAATTGATGTTTTATTGATGAAAGAAAGCCTCTAATTATTTAATGTGAATGATATTCTTATACGATTGGAACCAAGTCTTGACCAATCTCAATTGGCCGCTAAGCTTAGTCAACAGTTGATGTGAATAGCGTTATCTAATACCATTAGGGTTTCTTGTGGTGTTTCTAATGGTTGGAATGTAATTACAAATAATGTTTTGTATTTTTTTGCCTTGTTTGTTTGCCATTATCTGAAGATGTGATTAGATGCTGATTATTAACTTTGATGTTGGACCTATTGGCAGTGGTCCTCTTTTTTGTAAACCTAATGACATAGGTTTTGTTGTAAAGCTATTGGTCTCTCTGTGCACAAAGGGTAGGGAAAATAGTAGTCCTTATGTATACAAGGGACTTGAAGTTATTTTTGTGTAGAATATATATTGAATATAAATACAATTGATATTACTTTATGCAATTATTGATATAAATGCAAATAATATTACTTTATGCAATTATTGTGTAGAATATATATTGAATTAACCCATCACTATTATTGAATTATTTTATACAATTATTATAAAAGTAAATATTACTTGGTTGGAAAAAAAACCTTTGCGTTAGCTCATCACTTGTTTTGTTGAATATCAATGCAATCAGGATTCTATTTTTTATTTGGTCTAATATTGTTGTCATGGGTATCCAAGAGGAATGGTGCCTATGGTCTCTACCTTTTTGGTAGCTATGTAGCTCTATTTATTATGCAAATTTAACTTTTAAAAAAATAATGTTGAATATCAATGTTTCGCTATTTATATTTCCATTCAATATTTCAACAATTTTGAATTCAATTTACAATAATTTTGCATTCAATATTTCAACAATTCATAACAACTTTTATCAAACATCATTTAAATACTTAATCCTAAAATTCCTTTTAAATGCCTCTGATTTTTTTTTTTGCCCATCCCATCTCTTTGGGGCATTTTATGAAACACCATTCAATATTTCAATATTTCAACCTTCATTTTCTTTTCTTCTCTTCCCATGTTTTGCACCTAATGGAGAACTTCCTCTCTTCCCACATTTGATACTTATTGGATAGCTTCCATTTTAAGAACCACAAACGGATGCAGGTGATGAGCTACCATACCCACTAACTTGTTGTTCGTGAAATGAAAGTTTTCTAGTAAGATGTAGCAACGGAAGCTTGAAGCTTGAAGGTAAAATTCATCGTTAGTTCTTAAAATGATTTTTTCCTCCATTACTTTCATCATTGCTTCTTTCGCGGAGTGCTAAAAATCAACGAGAAATCTTCTAGATTTCAACAAGAAATCTGAAAACTTTTGCTTTTGATTTGAGGGATTTAGTTCTAGCAAGAACACTGAAGGAAGAAAAGGCAAAATTGTCTTAAATTCATCAAATAAATCAAGATTGACGGCAGGACTTCTCTGTTTAGTGAAAACATATTCTTTTGTGACAGGTTGTTCATTTCTGAAACTAATAGAGCTACGTGGAATTATGGGTTGTTCAACCCATCTAGTGTATAAATATTACCACTTGATTACCATAACCACTAACCATCGACACCAACTTATTTCATAATTACTAAACATTGTTAAAAATATCTGCACTCAACTTTAATTAACCTACTAGAAGGTCCCATGTTCTGTACCAACAATTGGTTGTCATTGTTCTCGCAATTGCGGGTAACACTTTCCACTACTTCGGGTTGTAAATAGATCAAATGATGCAAGATAGAGCCTCAATATCCCATGGCCATCTTCTTCGATTGTTCCATAACTTAATTTTAGTGAAGTGCTTTGGAGAAGCCACAGTGTTAGTGTACCGAAATCAACTAAATTAGAGAATCTATGAAAAGTATGAAAACTCTGAACCTAAAAGGAGAGGATGGGAATTGATATATTTTGACATTTCAAGATGTGTTAAGCATTTTTGGACATCTAAATTGAAAAGGTGATCAAGCGTTAATGGATGGAGAATTCTTTTCCCTTTGTAGTTATACTCTGATTTTAAGCAATTTTCATTCTTGTTAATTCATTTGTGTTTGCTTCACATTCCCTCTTACTTTTCAGGGCTACATCTGCTATCTCCTCTGTTGTTCTTGGACAATTCAAAACGTGTGTTGTACTTCTTGGAAACTATTACCTTTTTGGTTCAAATCCTGGCATATCCAGTATTTTTGGAGCATTTATAGCCATTGGTGGCATGTCCTTATACACATACCTCAATATACGACCTATGAAGCGGAAATCCAGCAAAGTGTTGCCTTAGAAGAAGCATCTTCTTTTTCGAAATCTAAAGAGGGCAAAGGAAATAAAGAGAACCATGATGCATATGATTATATGACTACATTGACTATATGACCTACGTTCGCACTTGAATCAATAGTTTTAGGTTAGTAGATTATGCATCTAATACCTTTTACAAGTCATTGAACCAGTTTCATCGTTCTCTAGCTAGTGACAAGCCTGTAATTGATCCTTTGTGGGAGCGCTGGAGGTTGAAACAAAGTCCATACATTAAGCGTTTTCAGGTTACTAATTAGAGAAACCGGCATGCTGGAGCTTGAAAGCATTCCAGATTGTGAAGCAAAGTTTGCGAGCTCTTGACTAAGAAGAACAGAATTCATGACGCCAAAGTGTCCAACCAGTCGGCTTTGGCATCAACAAGTCCACGATGGTACTCGAAGGAAATGGAACGTGCTAGTAGCATGCCTAGAGGAGGGCAAGCTCTAAGGCCCGAATGGCCATAACATTTACTATGTTTATGTTACTCTCTTTTCCTTTTTCCTTTCTAATTGGAGTTGGGTGAACAAACTTGCTTAGCTGGTACTTTAATTAATACTATTTGTTCTTCATGTGCCCCCAAGAAAAGGAAAAATGAACAAGATTTCATTAGGCTTCCCTGAATTCCAACCGTGCATGTATGACTGAAGCACTACATTCATTCTGCTAATTTTAATTTTTAGAGGAAAAAACTGTTAAATTTGTTTTCATTATCCTAACTCTTAGCATCACCACCCAGCTTAACAGTGTAAATTCCACAAACAAGATTCCTATAGCAGTGACAGTGAATATATCCTCAATATCCTCTTACACTCTCCAATGGAAGCTATTAGAATGATGCCCTTAAGCTTGTAGAAGTAGCCATATATAGAGTTCATACTTCCATCAGACTATAGCAATCATCTTTCGCTTAGAATCATTTCACTGGGATACTAGATATACTAATAAATTATAGATTTATAGTGCCGCTGGGCTCTTAACACATTGAATTCAAGACTTGATATTGCATGAATTGTTCAGCTGGGGTTCCGTTATGGGTTTGAGTCCAACTTCCAACATAACTCTGTCATATAAATTCTGACATATCATGGCAGATATTTGTCCTTTTTTAAAGGATTCAACAAATTATTTATGGACAAAAAATCCAAGAAACTATCTCACCATACCAGCAATGGGTGCTTCAAATTCCGGGCTAGGTTTTAGATTAGACTGGCAATGTTGGTCGGGATATGGTACCAAGATAAGTCTTGGTTGAAGAGGCTGCTCATGGTTTCCCACAAGTGTGGTCAGTTACGTTAAAGTCAAATAAACTTATCAACAAAGTCAACTTCGTATTAATCACGGTATTCGAAGTTTATTGTTTTGTTTATGACTTTTTCGATTACATTTGTTATAATTCCTGGTGGAAGGATATTGGCATGCATACGGTTCCTTGATCTGTCTTCACTCACCATTAAATTAATAAAGAAGAGGTTTTCGAAGTTTTCTTCTTCAAAGGAATTACCATAAACTAAAGAGTAACAAGTGAAAAGGTGAAACACAAAACCGTTTCCCGCCACAGTCCATCCAGTCATGATTCATCCCTCACCCGCAGCCGACAGTGTGGGCAACTGTAACAGAAATGGCAGTTTGCTTACAGTCCAAAGTCCAAAGACGAGAGAAGAGAAGAGAAGAGAGAGAGAGAGAGAGAGAGAGAGAGAGGGAAGGAAAGGGGGAGTTAAGCGAGTGGGTGGGTTTGTGTGGCGGAGATTGCAGTTGGAGAGGGGTACTGCCTAATTGGGACAAAGCTCTTGGGATCGAAAATGGGTCCCTTCAGCAATCAATGCCGTTGTTTCTGCAGTACCGCCGGCCCTCTCAAAACAACGAAACCAAACACCCGAAGCTTCGATTCATTTTTTTCAATGTTCACGTTTCATTGGTATAAACTTCGCTATTATACCAACCAACTATGAACCAACCAAGGACTAGTCGTCATGTCTATTTATTGATTTAATTTAGTGTATTGATTGATTCTAGTTTCTTCTTCTCTTATTAATAGAGTCTCACTTTGTACTCTTGCATGTATTATGCACATGTCCTATCTCTGTCACTATAAGGAACCCTGCCCACTCCTCCTTTATTACTTCTTCTACATTTCCATTTCCATTACTATTATTGTTTGTCATCATTATTATCTCCTCCTATTCAAACAACGCCTACCCAACACTCCCTGTTCATTTCTTTTTCTTCTCTTTTTAATTTTTTATTAAAAGAAATTTTCTTGGCTCTTCTTATTACTCTCTTCATCTTCAAAATTCTTAGAAATATTTTGTTTCACTTTCTCTTTAGCTAACCACAAAAATATCTTACCCTTTTGGGAGAGAGAGAGAGAGTTTGTGTTGTAAAGTCCATAAAATTAGGGAAAGAAATAGAATGGCAGAAGAGGAGATGAGTGTGAGTGAGGTAACTGGTCCATTTCGTCAGATTCTTTTTATCTCAGCTGGTGCTAGCCATTCTGTTGCTCTTCTCTGTATGCTCCTTTTCTCTTCCTCTTTCTTTTTCCTTTGTACCCTTTTTTTAATTGCTATTTGTTTTTTTTTTTTATTGTTGTTGGTCTTTTTATTTCTTGGACAACTGAGCTAATCAGACTTGATTGGAAATGTCCCATCTTGCACTTCAATTCTTCTTTTTTAGTTCACTGAAATAAAAAATCTTGCCTAAACAGGGCATGATGATTGCAGTTCAGAATTTTTGTTTCTAAAATTCATTTCAATATAGTGGAAAGTTACGTCATTTTGCATTTTTTTATGCTTTTGATCAATCAAAGATTCCTAGACGTTTCATTTTGGACAAAACTTTTAGGATCTTCTTAATTTATAAATATTTTGTCCCTTTTGCTTCCTTCATTGTTTTGATTTGATTAATTCTCATTTGATGCTCTATTTTCTGACAGTTGTTTGTTGCTGGAGTTAGTTCTGTGAGCACAGTACTCTTTGCTATTTCCTAGTGTTTTATAGTTTTGCTGTATTCCTTATTGCATTTCGGCTATGATTACTTAACTGTTTCTGATTACATGCATATGATCTTATAGTTTATAAATGACATCAATTGACTTTATCCATCTGGTGGGACTTGTCTATCATATCTCTTGACTTTTATGCCACTTGAGACATCAATCATGATATGATTTCCACTGTTAAATGTTGGACAAAGTTTGTGATGTATGGCATATTTGATTTTCCCTATGAATAAATTAATCCATTACATCTTGAATAGGATCCAAGGGAAAAAAAAAGGTGCCTCAGTTAGAATAACTTTTAGTATATGGAAGACAAGTTGGACGTGTGCTCTAGGGTTCCTTGCCAGTTCAAAAACAGGACTTTTTTTTGTCTTATCTCTTTGACTTAGGCCTATTAAGACATCATTTAGGATAACTTTAACTGTTACATACTTGACAAATGAAATCTTTAGTTGGCTCTTAAGTTATTTATGGCATGTTTTCAATGTAAATAAACTGGTCCAAGATGTTTTTCTGCATACCATAAAAGAAAGTGCTTCATCTAGATTAACTTTTCATATGTAGGAAAAATTGTATGTGCAGTTTGCTTCTGATGATTGAGATGAAATTTAAAAGTTTATGAAGCACCACTATTCCTTATTCTCACTGTTGTAGTGCTGCTGCCTACAATTTCTATTGAAGGCCCTTACTTTTGTTCATGGTCATGCAAATGAGTAGGCCCTTCAGCTACAATAAATTAACATAACTTTCCCTGGAAATCATACTTGTACTTAATCTTAATAAGTAATGGTATATCTCATTTACATCTGTATGCCAACAGCCCTATGATCTTTTATAATATGATGCTGAAAATTAATTGAGAGCTTAAGGTATAAATAGTTTCATTGCAATAGCAAAATCCAAGATCCTTTTGTTCATTTAAGCCTTGTGGACTTAATTGCTCCCTCATTGCTATGTCTTCCATTAATTAAAACAAACAGAATTTTCAGTATATATTGTCTTGTTGATTTCTATTTGGAGACTTATCATAAATGCTGTCTTTGAGTCTTTCTATGTGTATCTCATGGTTAGGTTCTGAAATTTATTCACCTTTACTTTATGCCTTCCTTTAATTTCATAAATCTACTTAAGCCTATAATCTTGTTCTTGATCATTTTCAGCTGGAAATGTTGTTTGCTCTTGGGGTCGAGGAGAGGATGGGCAGTTAGGCCATGGGGATGCGGAGGATAGGCCTTCTCCAACACAATTGAGTGCCTTAGATGGACATGAAATAATATCTGTTATTTGTGGAGCTGATCATACAACTGCATATTCATTGTCACGTGGTGAAGTTTATAGTTGGGGATGGTATGCTCTTCATCTTTCAAAGTCTTTCAAAAATTTTTTCTTTCTGTTAAATTAAGAAACAAGCACTTTTTTTTCTCTCTCAGCTAATACATAGTTTGTAGCAGGAGAGTGCAAAGCGGTTTGAAGTTTCCTATGATACAAAACAATTGATTGTTTTGGTCAATTTGAATCTCTCAAAAGTAAAATAGATAATCTGATTACTTGATTAGATGTTGATTAATGATGATGAATATATACACCATAATAATTGTCTTCATTGTAAATCTAAATTAAAGGTTTACTTGATTCAGATCTACTGACTTTTAGAGGTAAAATTGATCCAGTTGATTGTTGGTTTGTTGGGTTGACTACAAACTTTATGAAATCACTTTTAACTATCTATTCTAGCATATAGTTCCAGTACCTTAGGAAATTCTTGGGTTGATTAATGATAATTTTAATTAATCATTATAAAATTTTTAATATTTAATTTTAAGTCCAAAATTTTTTTTAATTTTACCTCATTAATGAAGTGGTAGATTTTGGTGAACTGACAGTGTATAGAAACTATACACTGTCAGTGCATCAAATATAAATCCAAATAATAAACCTTTGCTTGCAAATTGGCCCTGTGACTTGGGAGTCAGTGTCATCCTGTAGCCAGAGGTCTCATGTTAAAAGATGAGTTAAACGTTAGTGTGGTCTGTGAGTTACCTTCCCAAGAAAAGATCCACCCTTTATCGAGGTATCTGCATCGAAGAAGAAAGTTTTTCCTCATGTGATGTCTTCATGAGTCTCAATAACTGGCTATGGTCTGTTTCATTAATTTTATCCTTTTTTCCATGCAGGCTTATATTAAATGCTTTCTGCATTGTTAAGTTAATAATTTATATTTATGTAGGGTGTTGCTTGTTTGTGTCATCATCTCATCATGCAAACATTGTATTACTAAGTAATAAGCATTTTGGTATTTGTCTCATTTGCAGGGTTTTCTATTTCCCTTTTCTTTTTACTCCTTTTTACTTGTTCATGTAGGACTTTAGAACAGTGTCCTGTAGTGATAGATGTAATGTTATTAATATTATGTTTTCAGAATTTTAGCAATTTTTGAATTCTCAACTTTTACCAATAACATCACTTATTTGTCAGTTTAATATTTTCATTTTCTTTTATGTGTCTATTTTCAACTCTTATTATAATGTGTGACTATTTTTGACTGCTACTAACCAGGGGTGACTTCGGAAGACTTGGTCATGGAAATTCTAGTGACGTGTTCACTCCTCAACCGATAAAAGCATTACATGGTCTGACGATTAAACAAATTGCTTGTGGAGACAGCCATTGTTTAGCTGTGACAATGGAAGGCGAGGTACTAAGGTTAGTATGGTTTTTAGATCTCTTGCTTTTACTTTTTATAACCTGATTAATATGAATGTTTATGTTTTATTTCAAGTTCATCATTCCAGGGTTCAAAAAGTGATAGTTTTTGATGGTTAACCAAATGTTTGGTTAACTATGTTGATTAATGCTTAGAGTTTAACTTGCATTGCATAGAGAAGCTATAAATAGTAGTTAACTTTAAGTGGCTGAGCTTGGGTATCAAATTTATAATGCACCTATTATACTGAACTAAGTGATTGGAAATACATGTTGGCTATTGTGATCTTGATGAAATAGGCTGTCATTGTAAGCACAGGTAGTTCAAGAGGTTTTTCTGTGTTCGTTAGTAAATTAGAGGAACTTTGACATCTGAATGCAAAGGATCCATGAAAGGGCTGGAATGCATTCACTTAAATGTAAAACGCTTTCATTTTACAACACCATTACCTTGAGCATTCATTCCCATGCAGGAGAGCCGTCATGGAAGAAAGATTTTTTGTGAAAGAATTAGCGACATAGCTAATGTAGATTTCAATTTATATTATACTTGATTTAATGTTGTTGTTGTCTTTTTTTTTATCTTCTAGTTTGCATATGAAACTTTATATTAATAAGAAACTTTGTCATTCCAAAGAATTTGTTCCAATGTGACTTGGTGTAAACAATAACGAACTTAAGCCATTTCTTACTGTATTGATGTGCTACATGGCTACACTTACGACATTCTACACTATCTATGACCTTATCCTGAGATCAGCAAAAGATAATTTCTTTTTGACTGTTTTGTCTGTCCCTTCCCCTTTTGACAGGGGCATGAGTTAGTGTGACTGAAGGCAATCCCTATTGTTTGTTGAGCTGTCATGCATATGATTCAATTTGGTTTCCTTTTTCTGAACCTCTGTTTTGATTGAGCACATTCATCCAGAAATCTACAAAATTGTTTCAGCTATACCATAGTAGCCATTGATGATGAGCTTGGTTGACCCACTCATATATCTCATGCTTTCAATTGAACTTGCTGGCAAACTTCTTCTCGCTTCCTGAAAAGACTTATCATGAGATTTATGTTGTAAGTTTCTGGCCCTGTAGTTGCTAATACAACAGCACCTGTTCGCATATCTCTTCTACATTCTAATTCATGATAATTGATCATTTTAAGAAGCCAATTCTGTCTCATTTTCCTGAAAGCTGGTCCAAGTTCTGTGTGACAGCAGAATCAGCTGTCACTGGTCCAGGATTATAGGTTTACTGTCTTCTGAAGAAGTTTGTCCCAAACTTTTGTATTGTTCCTTCTTTTAATTTATGTTTGTGATAGATCCTCATCGATGGTTTTTTTTTTTACCTTCTTTTAATGTTTTCTTTTTGGAATTTAATTGAAGTTGGGGAAGGAATCAAAATGGTCAACTTGGTCTTGGAACCACTGAAGACTCTCTTGTACCTCAAAAGATTCAAGCCTTTCAGGTATTGTATGTTTTGTGGTATCTTATAACAAATGTTCATGTGATGCTCTATTTCTTCTCTTGGTTTGTACTTTAGCATTAAAAGAAATGAGGCTCTGCTTGTGCAACCAGGTTCCTTGCTTTTGTGACCTTCACAAAATGTTATTTATATGCTTGTTATGAATTGCTTTACACTGAAAAGTTGCATTATATAAACTTTTAAATCATTGAATGTCAACATCTATGTGGAATTTGTTATATAATCAAATTGAATGCTCCATTTACCTTGTTATTCTGGCCAGAGAAGAAAGAGGATTTGTCACTGGGTTTCCTTTGAGTATCTGATGAAAAATATACAATTACATGAAGGAAACCTGTTATTGGGATTATTTAAATTCAAAGTTCTGAAATCTCTAAAGCAGGTTTACATTTGTTGAGAATAGTATTTGCATGCTGCTGAACTTTGGAGTCCTGTTTTAGCCAAAAAATAAAAGGAAACTTTGGAATCCTGTAATGTTAATGAGCATTAGTTTAAAATTTTAAATATCTCTATTTAATTTATTTCTTTTCCTAAGACTACTGAAGAATTCTGTATTGACACTTGGATCAAGCTAAAGGTTGCATACATATTTTTGAAGTGTTTATCTCCTTGAATTTCATGTCTGTTGTAGGGTGTTTCTATCAAAATGGTTGCTGCTGGTGCTGAGCATACTGCAGCTGTTTCAGGAGACGGTGCCCTCTATGGATGGGGCTGGGGACGATATGGAAACTTGGGCTTAGGAGACAGAATTGATCGCTTAGTTCCTGAGAAGGTTTCTACTCTCAATGTATGTCACAGCTGCTTCTATTTGTATGGCCTGTTTCTTTACTTAAGTAACATTTATAAGATTCCATAAAGATGATTGACCATCCTAAATGAATATGCTAGACAGTTTATTCCAAACATCTGATGTTTAGGTTGACTTGCATCTATTATATAATTTGACATGATTGAGGGAAGTCTATATTAGGTGCTTTAATTGTTATCCTTGGTTTTTTTAAAAAGGCCTTTCTTTCCTTTCCTTTCCTTTTTTTTTTTTAATCTTCAACTATTTAGTCTCTTTCCCTAAGGTATTCTAATGCTAGAAAAGAATAATGGATGGGAAGTGAGTCTCAATGAGTTGTTTCCCCTTCTGCATCTTATCTTATTTTATATTCATTCTGCAATTTGCCTTAATTTCTGTGTTTCTGTTAAAGAAGTATTATTAAAAAATTTCAGTTGCAGGGAGAGAAGATGGATATGGTTGCTTGTGGATGGCGGCATACCATATCTGTCTCTGTTACTGGTGGATTATACACTTATGGATGGAGCAAGTATGGTCAACTGGGACATGGGGACTTTAAGGATCATCTTGTTCCTCATAAGGTGGAAGCTTTAGCTGACAGTTTTATTAAGCAGGTGATCTTTTTGTCCTCCCATCTCTTAGTAAGGTGAAAATGGAGGTTTTATGACAACCTTAATATTTGCAATAAAGATAGTTTTAAGTACTCACAGGTGCCTTACAAGTTGAAACATAAAGGCATGGTTTTTCACATGTCTTAACATGTATATGTAAGTTTTAACAATCTCTTAATTATGTCTTTAGCTAGTGGTGGGAATGATATCATCTCTCAAAGTCTAAGTTAACAGGTATACTTTGTATGGCTTTACTGGCTTCACCTAGTGAAGGGTCTCATGGAGAATTACCCTTTAGTTTTACTAGGATCGATTTGTATATGGTGATATAATTGGAACTTTGAGTTTATGTTAAGGTTTTATGGCTTGTGTCTATAAATACTTTAATGGGTTATTCTTCTGGCTTTGGGTTAAGAATTCTTGAGATTTAGAAAATTGAGTTGTGAGTAATGAGATTTCCCTCTCGCTCTTGGTTATATCTGTTTTTCTTCCCTAATTCTTCTTTCTCCTTCTTTCTTCTATTCTCTTCGTAATTTTCCCTTTGATCTTTATTTTCTCCGTATTTGCCCTCCTTGTTCTACAACAGGTTCATTAGAATTTTCCAACATGGGATATTTCATTGTGGCATTAAATGTTGTTTTGGCTGTCAGTTCATTTTTGTATTCTTCTTGACCTTTTAGACATAACGATAAAATGATGTACCAGTACCAGCTAGAATGATTCTGGTAATATCATATTACACATGCCTATTAGTGTTTTTTTTTTTTTTTTATGTTTCAATAACTGTATTAGAGTACTTGAACATGAGAAGAGTTCATGAAACTTGCTGTGGAAAATATCTTACCCTATTGTTAGGACTGTCTAGTGTTAATGCCTCGTTAGTTGTACCTTTCATTATATTTGATGTATATTATGCCTCATACCTGTCATGATATTTGCTGTTGGTGTCAAATATATGTTCACTTCAAAATTATGTTTTAAAAATATTTGTTACATTTTGGTTTGAATCATATTAGATATCGGGTGGATGGAGACACACAATGGCACTCACGTCTGGTGGAAACCTCTATGGCTGGGGATGGAACAAGGTCGATAAAATCATTTTTCCTTGGTTTATGTCTTCAAAATGCATCGTATTATCATGTTGCCATATTAATTGGTTTGCTTGCTAAAATATTAGGCAGGAATCCAAAGCCATTTTATACGTATTTTTGTTGATACATGAATGCTTCTCAATATCTGTCAGTTTTGGTAGACACATACGCACACATGCATATATGCACATGGACTCGTGAGCACAATAATAATTTACGGGTGCGTGTATAGCATGTTCTGAGTTTTTTAACTACCTTAATGGTCAAGGTCCTGTAATTAATTTTTCCCTTTTAAACTGTTACTTATTTTGTTTGATTTGTCTGTTCTTAATTTGCATTCTCTAATTCGTTTTCCCAACTTTTGATGATTAAATCTTCTACCTCTCATTTACAGTTTGGACAGGTTGGGGTTGGTGACAATGATGATCATTGCTCTCCAGTGCAAGTTAAATTTCCACATGAGCAGGCACATTCTCGTTACTGTAGCTTCCAAATATTGGTTAAGATAGCCCATGAGATTAATATTGAGTTCTGTAGGAATTTGCTTCTTTTAATTTCTCATTGAGAGGTCATTTCCTCTCCCTATAATATGAGTTTTCTAAGTTTGAATTCCTTCTTCTCTTCTCATATGTTTTGATTGTTACTTGGCAGAAAGTACTTCAAGTTTCATGTGGGTGGAGGCACACACTTGCTATTACGGAAGAGCAAAATGTCTTCTCCTGGGGAAGGGGTACGAATGGACAGCTTGGGCATGGAGAATCGAAGGACTGGTAATAGCATTTTCATCTAGATTAGTGATGACCAGGGAAAGTTTTTCTTTTATCCTTGATTAGGAATGATCAATTCTAATAATAGTATGTAAGAATAAATTATACGTAAAATGGAAAAATTAACAAAACTTTTAGATGCTACAGAAAAAATGGGGGGAATACAACAAATTATGAGAAATAAGAGAAAAAGGTAATTCCCTGAGATTATATTTGCCAGAAATATTTTCTTTAGGGTTCAGGTCTCAAGATTTGTGATCATGAATTTGAGAATGAGATGACTGAAGTTCCTATGATAGAAGACAGGTTTATGACACCATTAGAGCTGAGAGCTAACTTTGCTTGCACTTGTCAAAGGGTTCTAATTTTAAACCTATGATGTAATTGTTATACTTTAATTTTGGTCAGGTTTCAAATATATGGTCCCTTTCATTTATTTCTTTCTCTCAATATATTTTGTGAAACTGAGAACATGTGCCCTTTATTTTGGTCGTGTTCTAAGGATAAGGACCAAAGTAGTGACATTTTGGATTATTAATTTCAGCAATGTTCCAAAGATTATAGAGGCATTGAGTATCGATGGTTCCAGTGGGCAACAGATAGAATCTTCAAAGCTTGATCCATTTTCAGGTGCTGTATAATTATGTTACAAGTCCATCCTGCATTGCTATCGGTTTTGTTGATAGTTTAGATAATCTTGAATGTATAAATGTTCTATTGGCAGGTAAATCCTGGGTTTCTCCAACGGAGCGATATGCTGTTGTCCCTGATGAAAGTGTAAGTTCTAATGATATCTGATAGCAGAATTCTGGAAACTTCAAACACATATTTCCAGCTACAAACATCTGCTTTACATGATTGACTGTTTAGGCATTGCTATGTGTTAATGTTTGTTAGTATAAGCACTAAATGCATGTATCGAAGGCATAGCTTACAATATACGAGGCAAATATTTCTAGGAAAAACATCTCAGACCTCTGCATTCATACCTAAGCTGATCAATTATCCTAAAATAACAACAAGAAATGTCCCAACTTCTATCTTTAAGTTCTAACAACATGCAATTTTGAAAGGTGTTAAAAAGTGTTGAAAGCCACAAAAAACAAGTATTTCTGATGAAACTACTTTCATCAAAAAACAACATATGAGGTTCTCTGATGTTTTTTCTTCAATTTCAGATCGTGAAAATGCTTTTATCACCCTGTGGTTAAGGTCATTGACTGCTTATGTTTATGCGCATACAGGGACAATCAGTTCCGTCAGAAAAGGGGAGCGGCAGTGATGTGAATGTTCCTGAGAACGATGTGAAGCGTATACGCATGTAATTCCCTGAGCCAGAATGACTAGTGCTTAGAAACTCTAAACTTGCAACATCAGTCTGAATGAAGTGAAAGAAAAAGCCAATCCTCGCATCTTTCTTTTAGCCTTTCATTGTAAATCACCACATCTTGGAAAAACAGGGTGCTCATGTTGTTCCATGCTACAAGGGAAGTCAGCAAATCCTTGAGAGTCAGACTAGGTTAATTTTCTAATGTCAGGGTGATTGTGCTATATTATGACCTAATAGGAGTGAATGAGGCAATGTTACTCGATATAACATAATTTAGAGACAAGATGGCTTCGAATGGTATCTATGGGCTCTGTTTTCTCCTTTGGACTCCTTAGAATATCAAGTCTAGGCTGGAAACGGGTGTAGTGTAGCAAGACATGTACTCGGGTGTAGTGTAGCAAGACATGTATTATGTAAAATGAGAAGTTATGGATGCTTACGTGAATCATTGCATGTTACTAGTTTATGGTAATATAGCTTTTATGGTTAATGATATACTAATTTTTATTAATTAGACATTATGAATGATGATGTGGTATATTTATGTGATATGATGATCTGATTATATGATATTTTTATATTATATAAAATGAAAAGTTACAATTTAAATAATAACAATTAATCAATCATTAATTATGTTTATTTAGTTTAAAATAAAAATACAAGAGTTAATTGAATGTAATAGAAGAATAATGATTTATTTAGGGTTTTTTATAAGTATTATGTCTAAATTGTTTCACTGTTTAATACCATTGGATCTTTTTTGTTTTATTATTTTTATTTCATAAATAATGCGCAAAACAAGAAATTAACATGCAGTAAAATCGTTTAAGCTATGCAAAAAGAAGTATTGCATAAAATTTTTATATATAAATCAAAAGATCATGGTAAAAAAGAATCTTGTGAAAAGTAAATAATCACAATAATTAGTATTGAAATAAAATTTTTGAAGAGCACTTAGGGACTAAAGAAATAGTTTGAAAAAGTTACATACTAATTGAAGAATTTTGAAATAATCAAGGCTGGCCAAGTAAAAATAAATAAGGAGACAAGAAGAAAACTCTAGGGGGTAAAGCTACAAATTTAGAAAAGCCAAGGGCCTCCTCATATGAATGCGGATATAATTTCTAAAATCTTGCCAATAAAGCGTTACACGTGGAAGTCAAACCTCCTTTCTGATCCCATCAGCTAAAAGTGTGACCTTGGTCTTCAGTCTTTCAAGGGTGGAGGTCACCTTTAAAGCAGCCCCCATGGCTGAAAGCATCATCCATGGAAGTGTGGTAAAAGAGAGTGTGATTACTAATATATACAGGTGAGAAGAAATGGAGGTCCATATATTCCCATAGTCTGAAATCCAAATACATAATAAATTTACAGTAATGTTTGCTTTCTCTAACATCAATAACCGAACTATAAATGTAAAACAATTGAAACCAACACAAAGCTATGAATGAACCAGAACACCACCCCCCACGCTGCTTGATATCAACCGCAAATTAAGCAAGCAATGATTAGTAGGTAGTCTTAAATGGCTTATAAACCTTAAGGTCAAGCATCACACCAGCAATTGAACCTGCGCCAGCGACAATCGTTATCAGCAGGCAAGCCATGCTTAGCATCTTGAGACAAATCCATCTGGTACTCCACTTTAATATCTTCTTCTGTTGAATGTACATCTCCAAGGGAAAATAAACTGTTAATGGCCAGAACCCAAAAGCCCCCATAATTCCCATTACATCGTTGAAGAAAGGAATCAACATAGATATAACAGTGGTTAAGATCACAAACGCTGTTCTCCAAACCAATCTAAACAGGTTGAGCTTGTAAGGATGATATCCCGGGATTGGGATTTTGAACTCTTTTGTGATAAAGTTGCTTTCGGCCCATCTTTGTGTTGCCCATTTTTCGATGAAGGCAAAAATAGGCTGGCAAAAGACTTGATATGCTCCCACAAGGTGGATTACTATAGCAGCATTAGCAACATCAAGAAGCCAAAATGGGTTATAGAAACCAAAACCAGTAAGGAGATTTCCAGGTGCAAAGTCTCCGAAAGAGGCGTATCCCATGCAGCCGCAAAGCATGTAGAAAGCTGTTGTTATTGCAATACTAAGCTTTGTGGCCTTCTTCATCGTCTTTGCTTCTGCTGGTGGGGATTTGACCGTGTCCTGCAAAACCAGAAGCTAAACTATTTAGCGTGCAAACAATTTCAACAGAATTTGGTTTTTCTCATTTGAGTGAGAACTGAGAAATATACCTGAATTTCAATGAGGACTATAGAATACGAGTATGCAAAAGCAATGTCACCAAGAGCTTGGAAGCTCCTCCATATCTTTTGAGCTTGTGTTTCTGTTCCGACGCTTATTCCAGTAAGACTACCCTTAAAAGTTCCAGTAGCTGCCAAAATGATCACAACCCATCAGTTTAAGAAGAAAACTTCAATCGTCATGCTTTTGAATTTAGTAGTTTAAAAACTCTGACGAAGAGATATACATACCTGCAACTTTAGCAATTCCAAGACCAAGACCAATGCCAGAGTAGGTAAAAGACATGACTGCAGCCACAATAGAGAGCCACCATATCTGATCAAAATCTGGAATTTGAGAAAGTAAGATCTCAGTGACCCCGAACATGATCATGTATGGAGTGCTCGACATATGGCAGGGGTTCTTCCCGCCACTCTCGTGGAAACAATTAGACCTTTTTATTGCCCTGCCAATTCGAAATGGGAAAAGGCGTCATGTGCCATACTTAAAACCAGAATAACTTAGATTTTACTCAAGAAACATTTTCTTTTTCCAAAGTTTTGGGGTGGGAATTATTACTCACATCATACTTACTGATGCTGCAATGGTGTATCCAACGGAAATGCCACAAAGATTTAGATACTGAATTAACCCGCATGCCTTCACCTTGTATCCACCTCAGAAAATAAAATGAAAATGCATATTAGGCTTGTTAACAATATATTCCAAAAGTTAGCACGATTTAAAGGGATATCAACAGGCCAAAAAAGTCACCAAGAATGGACCGAACAGCATCCATGTAAGTATAGTTCCGCTTGCCCGAGACAGGGTCACCAGTCCGGTAACAGTCGGTGAGGAGAGAAGATGTATAGTAAGTGACTAAGGAAAACAAGAACATTACAGCAGGACCAGCAATCCACCCTAGTTGAGCTATAGCCCATGCCAAAGAAAGTACCCCAGATCCAATCACAGCTGTTATTATGTGTGCACTGGCAGTCCATAGAGTTCCTGTCCATCCAACACAGCAGATATGTAATAAACGTTAATTCCTTAATTCTGTTCCTTCATATCTTGATGATAAAACAGAGTTTAATGTACAAAAACAGGGTAAATAAAAACACAGAGAAAAAACAGGGGAAGGGAGTGAAATATGCACCGGTTCGCTTGATACGGCCATCGTCATCGAAACATTCTGAGCCACCCTTAGAAGGGATGCCGAGGGAGACGTCAAAGACTTGGTGGTTGTCATGGTTCTTGGTGGCAGCGTTCTCACCCATCTTGCAACTGACTAAAAACAAACAAAAACAAAATGCTTTATCTTATTTGTATGTAGCACCAGACGGGAAAGCCCCAGTTATGAGAAGAAAAGCGTGTGGTTCACTTGAATGACCCTAAATGGTGGAAACCACAGAGAAGTTGGGAGTAGGAAAGGAAGCAAGGGTCAATAGAAAAGATATGAATGAAGGGAAATGGGGGAGAGAACAGGGTATTTATACAACTTGTGTCACTCCAATCCCAAATAACAGATTTGGATTAAAAGTAAGTTTGTTTAATTAGTGAAAAAGATTTTAAATGGGTAAGTTAGTGGGGTTATGAATATGAAGAAATCTCAATAATAAAAGGAAAGAGAGAAGAATGTCTGAAATGGAAATTATTAGAGAGGAATATCTTCTAAGATTAAATTAAAATATATTTTTACTTGAGTTATAAATTGAGTTAAAATATTAAATGTTAATGTGTAACTAATCACTTTAAATTCTTATGTTATATGTGGTAAGTCGAGAGTGATGTAGAAATTGATTAATGCTTTCACTTACTTGGATGATTAGTTGATTGAAACCAGGTTAGAACCAAATGGCATACAAGCACGCGACAGGCACGTGGAATTAAAATAGCCAATTGGCATCTTTCCAAAAGGAAAGATCAATCAAAAACAATTAAGGAAGAGGAAGAATAAAGCGGAGAACCACGGAACACATTCCCCAGTCAACCTTTTCAGTCTCTTTGTCACCGATTCGCAACGTTAGGAGGCGTTACGTGAATGAATTTTGCATGTCAAACTGAGGACAAATTGGACTTTCTAAAACAAGTAACTGTACATACCTACCTACCTTTAATTTTTATAAATAAAAACTAAGACATCTTATTTAAGTAATGATAAACTCAAAATTATGCATGAAAGTATAAATTAATGATTCGATTCAAAATAAAAATTAATCATTTTTATAATAAAATTAAATTATAACATAAAATTAATTATCACCTCGTTATCATATTCAGTCCGTCCCTAAATGAAGTATTAGCAGCTAATTCTTACTTTGCCCAAAGAAAGAAAAAATCCTATCAAATGATACAGGATGCCTTTGGTGTTCAAAACTATCCTACCTCTGAAGCTTGCATGAGCATGATTGGAACTAACCTAATTCTTATAGAATGCACACCAAAATGTTGAGTACTAACAGACAAACTTCACCTTGCAAAGACCATTAACAGTCCCAATACGGTAAAAGACAAATAAAAACTAATCAAGTTGGCCCATTAGTTTGTTTTCTACAAAGTAACTCGAGGGTTTTTGATGTAACCACTTAGCAAACCATCCACATTCGTCCTACATAATAAAGCCAAAATCGGAAACAATGCAGTATATAGACAGCTTCTCACCTGTCTTATTTCTTACTTGTCCTCCTCTCCCTCAATCTGAGGAACTCTCAACCGTATATACAAAAGAGGGAAAAAGAAATTCCAAGATGGGATGAGAAATTAGTTGCTGCAATTGTTTTGATGTGCTATGCTCGAGTTTATATAATACTGAGAAAGTGATGAAAACAAATTGTAATCATCAAAGGTTGCGATATAATTAAGTTCTGATTTGAAAAAAAAAATGGTGAGTAAAGGCAACTTTTGTATTGCTGTCCGGCGTGTGCAGTCTCTCCTCCGTCCTTATTGAAAGGAAGGAATCAATGCTCTTTCCTCCTCCCCACCTTTTTGCCACTTGCTTTATGCGATTTATTGGTGGTTTATGAAACTGCGGAGAATAATCAAATGTAGAAAATGCACAGCTTTATTTCCAAGGGAAAGCAAGTCTTGAGCTTGGTCCCCTGGCACCGGTTGGAAATTTAGTTAAGACAAGGTAATGCGAAAATAAAAATTATTAAATTTGAACAAAAATAATTATATTATTTTCAAGAAAAAAAATAAAAACATAAGATTCTAAGCAACCACCATAATACTTGAATAAATGAATACTTGAGCAATTGACTCTAATTCTATCACATTCCACTTTCTAGAGAGATTGTGATCGGCATAAGAACTTATGTAGGTACAGCTCATTAGGCCCAAACAAGCTTAAATCAATAATGTATGAGTTAGTCATCTCTCGCATTCTCACATATTCACATTCACGAGTAAAAATATGCAATAATTCATCAAGATCATTACATTACGGAACTTCTCAATGTAAAGTATGGTTTTCATCATATTTCATATAAATATTCACAATATTATCACAACTGTGGTCCGGTACGCATCTCGCACTTATATTGCAACGACTCATTCACGATAATATTATCATTCATCTACACCCATATCCATGACTCAACATAACATTCGAAATATAAACAAGTATGGATATATTAACATTTATTTACACAATAAAGTTCCTTATTAACATAACAGTTTAAGACTTGATTCAACATATTGCAGAGTGTGACTACACTAGAAGGTTGGAAGGAAAGCTTTACCATCCCTATCACGAATGAGCTAGACTATTACTCCACAAGTCGTTTAGCCAAGCAAGCTACTACTTTGTAAGACAAAATAGAGAAAATATAACGGGTAAGTCATAAAGACTTTGTAAGTGGATGCGGGGAAATAGATAAACTAAAGGGGAGTTTTTGTAATAAACCATACTTTGCAAAAACAGATGATAATCGTATAAATCCTTTCACTAACAATAATCTCATTTCAACATTTCTATAAATGCATTTGAAACTCAAATTTCATTTCGAAAACTAAAAGATTTTGGCGTTCAAGTTCTTATACTTTATTTTCAATTAAATAAGCCTTATAATTAATAAATAGTGTTGTCTGGGTGGTGGCTGCTACCCTTCGCTTTTATTATTATTATTATTATTATTATATATAAAATTTGATGTAAATAGTTTCATCATTCCTTTAACCAGCCCTTATGTAAAATTTTAAATTTGTCATTAATGCTCACGTAATATTTTTATATATTATATTAACATCACATCAACATCACGTGAATATAAAATAATAAATAATATTTTTATTTGTTTATAATAATCATTTCACTATTTATCTCATAGATGTTTTAACAGAGAGAACAATGCAATACACATCCGGTGTTGTTTTATTTTGCTACTTTTCCACTTGCTTTCTAAGATTTGTTAAACGTTGGAGCGCTTAGAATAATTGTTTAATTAAAATCAAGCCTCCGACGACAAAAAAAAATCTGGAATAATTAACGTGGAAAGAGTACTATATATTGGAATATCGAATCCAACAATTTTGATGCCCAAACACTGAGGAAAGGCATATTATCTAGACAAATCAAAGTGGTAGCTCTTATCATTTCTAAGTAGGACTGCCTTTGAAGTTTTAAATTATTATTTAAATATAAAAAAAATAAGTGAACACCATGAGGAATAATAGAAGGAATTAGATACCTTGCAAGAAAATTTTAATGTGACGCTGTAAAGTGTTGCAAACAGTGGTGTGTTGCGAAAAGTATTTGCAACAATCTTATTCTTTTGTTAGGAAAAGTATCGTGCAATGCCTATTATAATATAATAATTTTCATACTGTAAAATGTATTTTTTTTATTATGAAATATAAATTATTCACCGTAAATGTATTTACAACGATTGTTTGGATATATTTTTGTTGCTAAATATAGACTGTAAGGGTATTGCAACATGATACCTCTGCTGCAAAAAGATATATTTTTGCAACATTATTAAAGTAATTACTAAACATTTTTTGTTGCAAGAATTGATTTGATACATTTATTATTAAGTCGAATACCCAAAACTTATTTATACTTTTGTATACTCTCTAATTCTCATCGAAATCGACACTAATAAATATATATACCCTAAATAATATTTGTCTCAATTTATAAATAATCGTACCACATTATCAATCTATGTTTGATTAATATAGTCACAAATCTATGTACTTATAAAAAAATGGTGTTATATTATAATTTTAAGACAATTCTAACTAATATTACATATATCTCTTATTTAAATAAGTGGATTTGAGTTCTCTTCCCATTTTCCTTTAAAAAAAAGGCAGAAAAAAAAACCCTTGCTTTGCTAAGATATTGCATGCATATCTTTCCTTTTATGACATTGAAATGCCTATCAAAAGACTAGAAAATGATCTCCTTTTTCCTTCTTCACCAAAAGAAAAGTTAAAGCTTGCCAGGTGATTCTTAATTAACCTACAAATGTTCAATGATGATATCCACTTTATTCTCTAAGGTTGTTCGAATTAAATTATACGACGGCAACAACACCCCCATTACACTCCCAAGTAGCAGTCACAAAACAGCACGCCAGGGCCAGTAGGCGATGACCCAGCTAAAAGCTTTAAAGATCTTGGTCGCATTCAGAGAGTTAGGATAACTAGTAGCCACTACTTTCTATATTTTTATATATTTCAGGTTCCAAGTCCAACAAATATAAAAGTCTTTTCTCTGTTAGAAGAATCATGTTTTGTCTAATTTTATATATATTGATTTGGTTGTTTATTTATTTAACTTGTTTATTCATCTTCTTTTATTTGATTTATATTAAAATGATATAATATTTTTTTAAAACTTACTATTTAAGAAAATTTAAATAAAATTTATTCCTTTATTTAATCAAGTTCATATGTTTTTGCTTTAAATTAAATAGGCTCTTATAATTAACTTACAAACTAATAGCATGGACGGATGGACATACAAACAAATGGTGTCAAATGACATTGAAGTGCCCAAAATCTCTATTAATTATACTATTTATGTTAGAATTGTATATAATTAATGATATTAATTAACTCACTAATTTTTTTAAATTATTATTATTATTATTATTTTGTTATAATACCACTCAGAAAAATTCCTAGATTCACTTCTGACTAACAATTATTACTCAAAACGCAACTTATAATTTTATATTCATGTGATATAGACGTGATTAAAAATATTATATAATCATATCGCATTAACATACTATATAATGTAACTATCCACTATAAAAAGATAATGTATCATATTAATATCACATGATATAAAATGATAATATGTAATAATTAGATTTCAAGTTCTGATTGGGTCAATCACACTTATCTGTCCTTTATAAAAATATTATGTTGAGGTGGAACTTTTTCTTCGTTTCCAAGTGCTTGTCTGATTGCCTACAATATATCCCAGAAAATAAGCAAACCTCAGATTCAACACTCTTGCTTGAAGAAAACTTGCTGCTTTTCTCTCTCAATCACTCGAAACGGTTCTTCCCATTAATGGAGCCACATCCAATCATAGGCTAGAGTAGTGCATGTCAAGTGCCGTCATATAAATCTGCAAGCAATGGGGCAATTTCAACCCTGTATCTAATTTCCAATGTTTTCATATTTCGAAAGCAGATATAAAAGAGTTTGAAAAATAAATAATTATTTCGAATAGTTTAGATAAAAAAATATTAAGTTTTTATTATTAAAAGTTATATTATTTGCTGATAATATCATTATTTCCATCATTTTAACTTGTAAATCCTTAATTTTGATATTTTTTTTTCCAAATTATCTGAATATTGAAGTCTTTCAAAGAAAAATATCTATTAAAAAGGAATTGAAAATAAAAGGAGGAATAAAGAAAAAAAATTCATAGTTATAGCAAATTCTAATTTTTCCATTTTTTCTGTTTTTTTCCCCTTTTTCCTGACTTTCTCAAATCATATTTTATTTTGCTCAAATTCTCCTAAAAGAAAAAAAAAAAAAGGGGAGGAATAAAGAAAAGAAAAATGGACGAAGGCTTTTGGGCCTTGCATAAAGAAAAAAGGTCCCCGAACCAGTTTACCTTAAACAAGCCCAAAATCCTCTTTACTTTATACAAGACCCAAAATCCTCATTTCATTTTTCTTTTATTTTCTTTTCTTTTCACAAAGAGGCTAACACGTGCCTTGCACGTGGTGCCAGGTTTGAAGCAAAGAAAGACGGTCGTTTTACGGTAGTCGGTTGTTTGAGAGTCGCAGAGGAGCAGAGAGAGAGAGAGAGAGAGGGAGAGAGAGAACGAGGAAAACAGAAGAATGAGTGGCGGAGACATACACGCAGCGGCGAGGTCCGGTGACCTTTCTACAGTTCAATCAATTCTGGCGTCTAACCCTTTGGCCGTTAACTCCAGAGATAAGCACTCCAGAACTCCGTATCCTCCTCTTTCTTTCTTTTCTTTTTTATTATTCTTTCCTTTTTGCCTATCATAATGCTTGCTGTGGGCTTTTTCTCTTATTTTTAATTTACTGAATGCCCAATTGCCTTAACAATTTCTATTGATTTAATTTTCCTGTTTTTAGGGATGAATTTGTGAACCATTTTGATAGGAGCAACTGTAATTTTTGTAGCTCGCAGTTGTTGATAAAACTTGGAGTTATCTTGGCCTTGGTTTGTCATATAAGAGCAAATTAAGAACTGATGTGTGTTGGGTACTACTCAAAAGTTACAAGAAAGAAATGATTATGGATTTGTTTGTTATTTTCATGCTTGTTTGTGAGTAGTCCGACTGTCTGATTATCAGGACAAAATAGCATTTCTCTGATATTATTACTTTTCTAACGGATTGGTTCAGGCATTTTTGTTGTTGGAAAGGTTGCCAAATCCTTTGTTGTGCTCAAATTCTTCTGTAGCATCTACTCCACAAAACTTCAAAATATGGCAACTTTACCTGGTCTTTACATATCAGGCCATTTTTGTTGCTTCTCTTTTTTCTGCCATTTTGTTCATGAGACGATTGTATTTAAGAGCTGCCTCCAAGTGAGTTAAGCTTACTTCTGCCAGTAACTACAATGTCAAGCGGTGGAGGCTTATCCTGGCATAGCTGTATGCGCTATTCAAATCTGCACAAAATATACTTGTTATTTATCCAGAAATTGAGATATTGAAGTTTTTTGGATGACGCATAGCCTAATTAGCAGACTATATTTATTGTTGATATACACTAAAACTGTTTATCAGCTAAATATCTTTTTGAATCTAATTTTCTGTATGACAGCAATGCCAGTTTTGCAATTTGTTTCCTTGACACTGTTAACCCTGTGATATAGACTACATTTGGCAGCATGGTCTGGGCAAGCACAGGTTGTAAGCTATCTCTGCAAGCAAAAGGCTGATGTTGGTGCTGCTGCCATGGATGACATGGGTGCAATCCATTTTGCAGCCCAGAAAGGACATATAGAGATTGTTCGAACTCTGCTCTCATTGGGAGTCTCAGTTAAAGCTGGCACTCGCAAGGGATTCTCTCCATTACACTATGCCGTTCAAGGTTCCCACCTGGAACTAATCAAACTCTTGTTAAAGAAGGGTGCAAGTCTTAGTGCCAAAACAAAAGCTGGGAAGACCCCACTTGATCTTGCAAAAAGTGAAGAAATTCGCTCATTTTTGAAAGAGTGTGAACAATCTCCTAAGAAAGTAAATCTGAATGGTCAAGAGAAGGCTGAAAAATCTGATTCAAGGCCGCCATTGCCAGATAAAATGGAAAGTCCCGATAATGAAGCTCCTGCAGCTGAACATGACAGGCAAGAGGATGAGAGAGTAAAAAGGAAAGGTGATGATGATAACCAGGAAGCCTTATCAGAACCTAAGAAACCAAGAGTTGCTCTTAAGCATCTTCTGAGTGCAGATGACACTCAAGAAGATGAAGAAACCTCATAAGAACACCAGAGTGGAATAAAAACCATTCCCCAAGCGCTCCTTGGACCAAAATTGTTACAAGATTGTGAGGAAAGAAATCTATTTTCTGATGATTTACTGTGTTGCTAACAACACTAAAAGTACACAATTTTTGCTTGCTTTCCAGTTATGGGTATATCTAGGTTAAAAAATTCTTATAATTTGGTCATCTTGAACTTCTACTAGCTTCCTGTTAGAAAGATCAGTAACGTTGTATGGCCCCGGTGTTGGGGCTGCAGTGCATTATGTTTTGCTTTGTTGTATATTATCATGAAAAACCAGTAGAATGGAACCCGCATGAAGAGCTTGATTTTAAATACCCAACTCATCTCACAGTTAACCGTTCCGTACTGGCTCGCTTCTTTAGTGGTTGAATAATTTGATTAGTTTTATAAATTCAAATTCGGACCAAAATAAGCCAATTCAATCATCCCAAGACTAAGAGCAATCCAAGTTCTTTTGATTGACAAATAATCCAAACCTAAAAGAACCACTCAACTTGATGACCCCATCACGGCCGCTGAGGTTGTCATTTGTTCAAGTGGCTGGTTCCTCCAAATTTGACAACGGATGCACCCTAGAGTCACTTCAGGTAGCAATTAACGAAAGAGATGGTAAACTATTAAACAAAGAAAATCACAAAAACAGTATGAAATTCGCTGCTCTTGTGATATCTCAAACTGTGATTGAAGCTAGAATCACTACTACTAGCACGTTCCCTTGACTAACATAAGCGTTCTAATTAAAATTTGTCATTCATGGCAGCCATAGAAATTGAAGTTGCCGAAACAATAGTTCTTTGCATAGCGCTGTGTACCAGTAAATTGCACGCGGCTATGTATTTTTCTTGTGAGTTTTGTCCACTATAACTGAACTCAAGAATAACAATTACAAGAACTTTCCTTTCTTAACATTGAAATTCTTGAACCTAAATATCTTACAAAATTTTTATTGTCCAATCTTCAGCGACCCTGACACCAGGCTTGCGGATGGTTACTGCAGCTGCACCATGTCCCCCTAGCCGGAGTGGACCAAGTTCAATTTCTGCATACTTATTTCCTGGTTCAACAAGAGCACTTTTTGGCCCAGGAGTATGTCCGAGAAGAATAATCCGCTCAATAATGCAGTCAGAAGAAAATCCAGACCTGCCAAGGGAAGAGGATGCCATATTTGAAGATGTAAGCTGCCCATTCGAGAACACAAAGCGGCGATGACTGTAAGCCCCATGCATGAAGTCAAAGCTTTTTCCATCATCAAGATAGAGTTCCCCTTCAGCTGCTTGGGAACTGTTCAGAGCTATCACCTAAAACATATACAGTGATGTTAGAGCTAGAGACTCATCATGCTGAAATACTAGATAATCGTTGTCATCAATGTCAATAATACCAATAGAGAAAAAAGTTAGAGAAAACAGCAACAATCATGATCCAAGCTCAGTCATTTTATAAATTTTTGCGAAAAGATAGCTACTTCACAGTTCGATGAGATGTATTCTAATGAAAAGGAACTTTGCTGCAAGTCATAATGTGGTGCCATATTTGGCTGGATTCAACAAGTCACACACTAACTAATGAGTACCAAGCTGATTAAAACAACCTAGCAGCAATAACTTATTCAAAATATCAGAGGCCATTTTTAAAAAGCACTGACAAATTCTGAGCAAACATAAATTTGATTCTTTTTTTAATATTCCAACATCACCAATTCTTTCTAAAGTGCTGTAATCTATTCACAGATTTATCCACTTTAGCCCTGCATTTTCTTGGCTATAAGAACCCTTTTTTAAATGATGAGTACTACACATTAAGACAAAAAGTTGACAACACTGAATATTAGAATGCAACATGTCACTAAAAATTACTATATCAGCATATATGAGGCTATAAACTAACTATAATAACTATCATATTAATGAAAAGCATGGATGCATTTATGCTGACATGCTAATTTTTTATGATGTGATGCATCTCAATCTGTTGGTCTCATAATTTGCAGGAAGTGCCTAGGTAATAATTTATGATTCACAAGGCTAGTTAACAAATAAACCACACCAAGAATCTATAATGGTTTCATATTACCATATGTGGATTTATTCCTTCATAGGATAATATTAAACATCACAATTTTGCAGTAGGCATCAGCTAGAACAGAAAATTTGTGGGAAATCTTCTTGATCAGCTTGTTAGTATCAAATAGTGTTGATATTTACCCACAGTCATTTTCATATTTGAAATGGCACATTTAGTTGTGATTGATTTTTAAGAATTTTTTGCCAAAGTGCAATTTAGGACCCAAAAGGCCAACACAGTGTTAAAGACTCAAGGAACACTCTATCAACAAAATTGATGAAGTGCTTACAAGCTTTAGTCGACTAGTACTGTGCTTTAGTGCCTATGCACATACCATGACAACATTTGGGCCACCAGAACAGCCTACCCGTGCTAGAAAATACAAATTGGTAAAAATAACACTATTGCAAGGAAAGAATACCTGGAACTATTTTACACCAACTGTAAGATATAGTCATGAGAAGACTGGAAGCGCTAGAAAGTATCAATTACATACCAGTGTATAAGGATCATGCACCATTTGAGTGGAGCTTCTACGGAACCGGTCTTTTCTTGGTAAAATAGTGCCAGCTCTTTGGAAAGCAGGAATGCTCTCTTCTGAAACTTCAAGCTTATGGATCTTTCCCCCCTTATATGCAGAGCCAGTTCTAAAGTCATACCACAATTCCTTCCCAGGCAAATACACAGATGCATGTTTAGCCCTCTGTATTAAGAGAAAAATTATGATACTTCAGTTATTTACAGGGCAAGAAGATAAGAAAAGCAACAGAGAAAATAAGAAACAGAAAAGATAGAAGGTTAAAGATCCAGTTAACAGCAGTACCTCACTAAAGATCCCTTGCACCAATAGACTGTTTCCAACCATGAAAGCTTCATCGTTACTGAAAGTTGCTTCATCAGATGGGAACTCCATCCATAATGGACGTACAACAGGAACACCGGTAACATTTGCTTCTCTGAATAACGAGTAAAAGTATGGAAGCAATGTATAACGAACACGTATGGCATCTCTCATAAGTTCTGTATTTCGTTCACTGAAATAAGATAAAACTCATTACTTTGCAGATCATAGAAGTAAATACATAATGAAAGTAGAGATATATTGTATGATAATAATATCAAGCTCATTATATCTTAAGCCTTTCCATTGACAACAACACTCACAAATACACCTGCAGTTCATACAACCACAAGTTCACAGGTGGGATACAAGTATCCTGAATAACAATGGTAAAAATTCAGTAGCATTTGCAACATATTGGGAAAATGAGCCATCACAAGAATTAGAATGAGAGCTGGAATTTCGAACTTCAATAGTATTAGGCACAGTAGAACTCTGTCAAAGTGGTTCTACTACCAGGGGTTTTTTTTTTTTTTTTCAAGAATCAACCACCGCAATTCTTCCAAGAACATCTTTAAACATAACTTAATGCAGTTTCCATAATACAAAGGTGGTCACAGTGGCCATCACCCCCAAAATACACGTCATGCTGCTGACCAGAATTTAATTCGGATGCACTCTCTTGAGATTCAAATGACAAGCATACAAACAGTGAAAAACAAGTAGAGCTTACTTTTCAATGCAATAATAATATATTGCAACAATTTCAGAAACTAGTTAAGTTGTAAGTTGTAAGGGATGAGAAACAGATGAAAAGGTGAACAGCACAATGCTCCTAAGATAGGGTAAATTTAGCTTTGGTGAAGAAACAAGCTTAATATGCGTTTGTGATTTTACATGTTAGGAATATTCTATATAAATGCACGTGCTAAAAGTAAATGCTAATCCATCAAGACACCGAGAGTAGAATTACATGGATGTTAAAAATATCATACCCAAACAACCAAGGCTCTCGTCTTTTTGTGTCATGATGGGCATGACCTCTAAAGAAAGGATAGTAAGCACCAAGTTGATACCAGCGCACTAATAGCTCAGGCTCAGGATTGCCAAAAAATCCACCAACATCAGCACCTGTGACAATTTATCTAGCATCATTATTTCGGGGGAAAAAAGGCATACTAGGTTAACTTTTTTTCTTTAAAAAAAATGGCAGGCATACCGGAGAATGACATTCCAGTAAGACCAAGCGTCAAAATCATTGGGACTGAAACCCTGAGCTGATCCCAATCTGCTGTATTATCACCAGTCCAGACTGCTCCATACCTTTGACTTCCAGCAAAGAATGCTCTGGACAAAACAAAAGGTCTGTCCTTACCATCTCCACGCTTTACAAGCCCGTCAGATGTTGCCATGTGGAAGTAATAGCCATAGGCATTATGTAACTCCCGATGTTCCACTCCCCCAAGATGCAACGCATCTCTGGGCATTGTCACCTAGAACCAGTAAAAGTTTTGTCAATGTGCTGTTTCAGCTGCCAGTCTGCATTATGAGGAGTTAATACACACACACACAGTCTAGAATTTCTACAATTTTGAAGTATTGCTGCCAAAATTAAAGGATACTCAGCAAGAACTTCACCATCTTCATAGAAATGCATTTTTTGGGTTATTAATAACAACTTAACATGATTATCAGCATACATTTGCATTCCAACATTGGATGAACAGAGGAACTCTCAGATGAAAAAAAAACCATTTCACTCGACTTAATTTGGAAAATCCAAAACTATTATGATCAATGGTCTTTACTTATCTAAACAACAACAATTGAAAAAGAAATAAAAAGCTTCACATTACTTTCCATTACAAGCTGTACAAAATTAAGGGTTGAATTTGTCACAAATACGTCCAATACAACTGTAGACCATCAAATTCCAAAGTCCTATATAAATACTAATCTCTAAAGGTCATTATAGTAATTTTATCATTAATGAAATATAAAATAACCTTGTAATTAAGTTACTCAACTCATTTCTTCCTTTCTTTTTTTTTCTCTCTCCATTACCTTTGCCCCAGTCTCTCCATTTTTTTCCCGTAATCAAATTAGTTCTCTTCATCTTCCTCTGCAATTATCTGTCTCTCTCACATGGGTGGGCGGCAATAAGCTAGAGTGTAAAATTGAATGATAGCTAAGCAGAATATGCATTAGCTATTTAACATCAATAACAGAAAAGAGGATAAGAAAATAACAAAAAGATAAAAAAAAAAATGAATAGAAAAGAAAGACTGCATTAACAAAAGTGGCATACCTCTGGTCCATTAAAGACAGAAGGCTCGTTCATGTCATTCCAAATGTACAATGAAGGAGTTGAACCAATATAATTTTCATAAGAAAACTTCCCACCCCACCATGATCTAATCTCTGGATTCAACATATCTGGGTACGAAGAGGAACCTGGCCAACACCACCCATCATAATCCTTCCCAGTTGCATCCTTAACATAATATCCCCTCTGAGTTGCATCCTTGTGCAACTGAAATGACTCATCACGCTTAATATGTGGATCCACAATTGTCACCATATGCCTACCTTTGGTCGCCAACTTCTTTTGCATCTCGTCTGGATGTGGGAACAGTAACTTATCCCATGTAAAATACCTCTTTCCATCAGTATGCTCAATATCAAGCCATAAAACATCATATGGAATATCATGCTCATCAAACTTGGAATCCACATTCTCTACATCCTCTTCATCCCGGTAATTCCACCTACATTGATGATATGCTGTAGCAAACAGCTGTGGCATTGATGGCAGACCTGTCACACTCGTGTATTGCCTGACAACATCCTTTGGCCCCGGCCCAACAAAAAAGAAGGTATCTATAATCCCAGCCTCACTCATCCAAAAGGTATCAATCCGACTCTGCAAAGTGGGCATCAAAAGCCCATCTTCTGCATCCCAACCATTTGCCAATACATCAATCTGCATCTCTGCAGCATTCAACCAGAAAAACCCGGAACTTTTTCCAGATTTCCCGTGTGATACCATGAATGGAATGGAACCATAAATCCCAAAGGGCGAATCATGAACATACTCAAAAACATCCAAGTTAAACAATCTATAAGGCTCAGATTCATCAACCCCAGGTCCCCTAGTGGGTTTAAGAGCAAAACTAGTTGCATGTTCCGGTATTCCATAGACAAAATCAGACCCGTAAAAGGAAACATCGAAACTAATCGACTGTGGACCGTATGGCCTCGTATCAGTATGCCCTCTAAACCTTTCCTCCCAATCCTCATCCTCTTTTTTCACTCTCAATTGTTCAAAGTCAAATAAACCATGTGAATTCAATGAAACTACGCGTCGATTACCTGCTTTCTCCCTAACGTAAATCTCAAATGGATCGTGCCTGAGGACTGCCTCGTAGCCGTCCGATAAGTAGACCACGGAAGAAAAACCCCCATCATTACCGTCGATTTTCTCCTTGGAAGCGCTCTGTAACCAGAGCTTTTTGGCCTCGAATTCGGGGATTATAACATCGGGAACTTGGAACCGTTTCTTGGGTGGGTCCAACGAGGGATCTTCGTCGATCTTGAGCCGCATGATCCCATCTTGGTAGACTGAAAGAGAGAGAGTCAACGGCTTGATTTGATCTCCGTCTTGATCATGCGGAGCCTTTGGAATGAGCTGAGCAGTAAGGTCACCATCGGAGATGGAAACATCGTGGGCGATTAGAGTGCAGGCGCCGGGTTTGCGAGATCGAGCTCGCTTGCAGAAGGGGGTCTGATTGCAGTTTCTAAACTCGTCTTTTTTCCAGGAGTGTACTGTTTGGGAAGCGAGAAAGAGGAGGAAAATGAGGAAGATCTTGAAGGGTTTCATTTTCATGGGAGAAAGGTCATGGAGAATGGACTATAAACTCTGGGAATAGAAATGCAGTGAGAGTGTTGTTACAATGTGGTGAACAACGTAGCGAGTTGCTGATGTTCTCCATAAGTCTTTACTCTTTAGAAAGTTGGCCTGGAAACTGGGAAGCGATTTTGGGCTCAGCCCTTCGATATTGCTCTCACTTGAACATATAGGAGTGTGAGTGACCCGCCTCAACAATAAAACACGACCCATAACCCGATCCAAATTGTCACAACTTGAACGAGCCCAAATTCCAAAATATCTGCGGTTGACATGAAAAAGGGGAGGGTAATAAAGCCGAGGCGACGCCCACATTTATCCATTGCTGTCTGCGCGGGACTCTGCCGCCTTACAAAAGGAGTAAAACCCAATAATACTCTTCACTCTTGGTCATCGTTTCTCAGTTGAGTTTCAAAATTCAGAACCAACAAACAATAACATGGCTTCCTCAATTTCCTTAACATCCACTCCCCCTTCCACCTCCCCTTCTTACCACCATAAAAACCCATTCCCTTCATTTCCAGTCTCAATCCGTATCTCAAGCAACAGCTCTGCCTCTGCACTACTCCCTCTCTGCTTTGCTGCTAAGTCCCAGACGGGTGGACCCGTCAAGAAACGGTCGTCCTCAGTGGCAGGGAATAAGAAGAGGAGGAAGGGGAGAAGCGGGGATGATGATAATTTGAAGGAGCTGAGTTTGAGGGATGTTGAGATTGTGGAAGAAAATGTTGATGATGATGAAGGGTCATCTTCTTCTTCTTCTTCTACTACTGCTACGCATGCTTTAGCTTATCATCCTCCACCGCTGCCCAAACCGCCTGCTGGGTTCGTGGTTGATGATACTGGCAGGGTTCTCATGGCCTCAAACAAGAGAATTGCCACTATGGTGAGTCTTTCTTTTTGAAACTCTTGGTTGTTACTTCTATTCCTTAGCTAAAGGTTCGTTTATTGATTTTGCAGCTTCTTTGTTTCCGAAAGTGAAAAGCAGAAAACATAAAAAGTAATAATACTATAATGATATTTAGTTTTGATTTTTTTAAAAAAAAAAATTAGAATTGTAAATTTTTGAGCCGAAAATGCATATCTTTAGTTTTATATAGATTAATTATGCTAGAAATAACTACTCCTTGTAGAATATTGTATAATATTAGACTTGTCTAAGCATTAAGGAAAAGCTTCTCTTTTTCACATGTAAACATGATATATGGGGTAAATCAATCATAGATATTTCAAGAAGTGGAGTAGTATTCGGGTAGATGACTTAGTGTTGTTAAATTTTGTTATCATCCACATGCTTCTATCACTAGGAATTTATATAACAATTCACTGACGTTGACATATGAAGCTTTTCTCATAACCAGAGAAGCTGCCTTGGATTTTTGAAGTTACTTGTTGATGATTGACCAGCTTGGCTATATGTGGTTATGGTTGTAAACAAGTTGAGTTGAGCCCAACCTAGCACCATTACTTGAGTTTGGCTTACATGCTGAACACAAAGAGGTGTAGCTACCGGCGGTCAAGTAAAAAACAGCCGAGAAAAAAGACCAAAATACTCAAGCTTAGTGTTCTTTGGCTGAGCATCCTTGTTGATACGACTCAATATGAGAAAGAGTATGAGTTTGTGTCAGATTACAGCAGGTGCCAGGCAGGGTAGGCAATGCCACCAACTTGGCCAAATCAATGCCCTAACCATAGCATCATGCTTGTAATTGTGTTTTTAATATAGAACAGGAGAGAAAGAGGGAGAAAACAAAAAATTGGAAGAAATCACTAGGAAAGGTGAAGAGATAGAGGAATTTACAGGAGAGAAACAGGTAGAACCAAGGGAGAGGGAAATTTTAAAGTTACTTATTTCCTCCTCTTAGTAATCCATAATCTAACACATAGGTTACACCCTAAGCTCTAATATGTATAAATGTAAACTACTACCTACGTCCCATTTTTATTATCCCTACTTGACTTTCATAGAGTTTAAGAAAAAAACTTTGACTTTGGTATATTTTATATTAAAGCTTAATTTTTTTGAAAAAAAAATTGGTGCTCCATGGTTTTTAATTCCAAAAAGTAAAAAAAAAAATCCTGACAAATAATTGCGGAATATAGGAAAAATTAGAGTATTAGGTGTTCTGAACAGGAAAGAGGACATAGTTTTGGGACATACCAAAAAGATGGGCAAAGAAAATGGGATAGAGGAAATATTAAATATAACCTTAAATACTAGAAATGACAATAAAGCCCTAAAAAGTATAACAAAGTAATTAAATGAAGGCTTAAAAAATTTTAATTCTACAATCAGCCTCTTCTTGTTCTGCATCATTACAACATCAGTTTAACTGCAGCTTAATTGCAGCTGTGTGATAGCAGCTGTGATGTTTAGTGGTCAAATCTAGCCAAGTCCTTTGATTACGTAAAAGGCTTGACTTATCTCGTTGCTATTTGTGTATCTTGCTCTCCCACTCTGCTCTATCTGATTCCAGTTGTTTTGATCAGACAAGTCACCAAATTTTCAACTATACCTTGACTTACATCTATCTTTGGATTAGAATGTGGCAACAAATCTTTTAAATATAGATGAAAGAGAGGTTAGAGGGGTACAGTAAGTATTTTGGTTTAATGCTCTCCATGCTCTTGCAAGTAAAATAGTCAATGCTTGTCATAAATTTTTCATAACTTGTTCTACATGAGTGATTTTCTTGCTATTTCTTTGTTCTAGTAAACAGGGTAAGTACTTCGTTTCTTTTCATTTTTAAATTTAGTTAAAGAAATTCTAAAGAAATTATGGACAGGTTGATTCTGCCAACAACAATCCATTAGAGTGTGTTATAAGGAGGGTATTCGAAAGTTCTCGGGGGGATGAATGTATGCTGCTCTGCCCAGTTGACACGTATGTATTGTTGCTGCTCTAATGTGGCTGTGTAATTCATAAGAAAAATATTTGACATTAATTATTTTTTGTTCTGGTATTTGATAAGAGTTTGGTTTCTGCAGGCCTGTTCAGATATTAAAGAGCACAAATATTGATGGATGGTCAGCTGTATGTTTCCTCTTCCACATTGGTTTTTATTATTGCTTGAATCTTTCAGACTTAATTTGTAATTGAACTATATAATTTTTCCCATGTAAGAATTATTCTAATAATTTTTCAATTTATTTTTTAATAGCCATTGAAGTGACTTTTGAGTATGTAGAATTCATTAATTGTTGTTGCTATATTATAGAAGTGAAAATCCCATCTCATCCATAGAAAGAACTATATTCTTTCCCTCATCCCAGGGACAACAGCCTAATTAACCAACCTACATGCTTCTTTGTTTCAGGTCAGTGATGAAGAAGTTGAAGCTATTCTTCCTACAGCTGCATATGCTCTTGCAAAAATACATATGCATCTGGTCCATAGTGGGTATGTTCATAAAATTAGTATAGCTTGTTTCTCGATTTCTTGATAGTATATATTCCAATATCTTTGTGTTGCATCAGATTCTGTTACACAGCTCGGGGAGGATTTTGCTACTCAGAAGATGACATCTTTGATTTCCGCTCAGGCAATCTCTTCCTCTCATTGCTTTATGCTTTTGAGTTATTTTGGCTCTTATGATTTTCCATCATTAGGGTTGACTGGACATTCTTTAAAGTTAATGTCATGCAGACTTCTCTGAACTTTAAATGTAGGGTGAACTTTAGAAATCTGCCTATGCAGATTCTGTGGCAGTGTCAAAAGTGAAAAGTACTTTTCAGGTTTTGGAATTGTAGAGAATCTAATTGTGACTGAAGCAATAGCTTCAAAGTTGCTGAATCTTACATCTGAAAGGAGTATCCAAGTTTGAAGCTTCCTCTTCCCCAATATAACCATATATAAAGAGAAAAAAATATTGAAATTACTCCTTGTGTCCTTGTGGGTGAAGGGAAAGGCAAAGAGAGGTAGAGGTAGGGCATTCTGATTATCCTTTTTTGGAACTAAAAGGCAAGTGAATGGTAGCAGCACCTTACCACTCATTTCCCCCTCCTTTTTCTTCCACTGATTTGCAGAAAATTGGGGAAGAAGATTCCTCTTTTAATGAAGCTTTCTGATCTCCAGATGCCATCCTGACGATTAATTTTCTCTCATCTTATCAATTCCTCTCCTTTATAGAGTCTAAGCATTATTGTGGACAGGTTGCTTCGTAGAATTGGGTTAGAAATTATTTGGCGTTAGGATTCAAGAGTATGAAGAAAGGGGTTAGGCTTAGGGTCTGGGTCTGCTGCTCATTTTAGACAATAGTGATTTGCTTTCTTTAGTTTTCCCTGTATCTTCTGACACTGTCCAATACTTATTATGTATCTGTTGTGTGATATGATATTTTTATGCTTGGTGTTTAAATTTTGCAGATGATGGTCAAGATATAGATGGCCTGCCAACTGAAGGCATAGAAATTACGTGCTTCCATCTGGTAATAACCCTCAATTTTCTATGCATTTCAAAGTTTCATCTGAAGTTGAAGTGGCTTGCATAAGTGTCTTCAAAGATCTGCACTGCTGCATCTACATCATGATTAAGAATTTTTAAACTCTATTTTGTTGGCTAATTTGCCCTTTATGTTTAAATGATAATCTTGTGATTCATAATAGTCAAAGCTGTAGGTAAAAATTGATTTTCTATTTTATTGGCAATCTCATATGATGTAGGGAACATGGAGGTGTAAAAATTGAACATCTGATAATCTGGAAACTCAATAACAGTGAAATTGTCAGGGACAATTTAGGGATTTATATTCTGACTATTTGGCTCCAACCATATAGAGCTTGTGATGTAGAACAATTAAACTCAAATCTCAAACTAAGTTTCCAAGAAAATAGTCTGAAACTCAATTTCAAAATCTCAAATCTGCAGTCACACAATAAAACAAATTCCACCAAATAAATAAAGAAAATTGCAATAAAATAAATCCAAGAAAGCCCAAATAAAAAAATAAAACTATTTTCTCATTTTGCACCCAGTGTAAACATTTTTCCAAAATTTGGAAGGTTGGTCCTCTATCAACATGTTTCCTATTCCCTCATATCTGCTTAAAAATCATTGGCCATCATGTGCTTTTCCTGCTGAATAACATTGTTGTAATCTTCCTGTCACTTTTATCATTTTCATTTTGGAGCAAAGCTGTCTTCACTTTTGCTAAATCTGCTTTGCTCTGTGATGCATTGGTATAACTTTGTATTTTTCTTTATTGTAGCCATTTCTAGCTTGTTACGATGTCATTTGTTTCTAGTATTATTATCCTAGTGCCTTATCTATTTATTCAACCAAATGTTAAGGGCCACTTCTTTGTATTTTCAAATAAAGGTGCCTCTTTTAATGGCTGATAGCACTCTTTGTATTTCCTCTTTCACCGCTTAGTCTGTGTTCATAGATATTTGTAACTCACAGTCCTGTCAGGGAAATTGTGAGTGGTCATGTCATATCCTAGGAATATTAGTGACACATCAGCATATGCTGGATATATTCCTTGCCTTGGGAAATAAAAGTTATATTGCACGTTGAAACTCTATCCATGCTTTTTGTAAACCTCCTTGTTGATCCATTTGTGGGAGAAATATTGCTGAGTATTTTATGAGTTTATTATTTTTAAGGTTTGGGAGTTAGATCCTTATATTTTTAATTTAGTGTTTAGTTCTTTTTTAATGCCCATGCTTAGCCTTTGCTTAGTAGGGTTGCATCTTCGTTTGGGTATTTTGAGCAAACCTTATACTTATAAATGATAATTAGGCTTTTATTCTTCTTTTTTTTAATTTTTTGGTGGCAGTAACTCTTGCTCATAAAAGATTGACTGTTTTATCATCATTTTCCTACCCTATCTTGACTTGAATCGCTGTTAAAATTTGATGCTTTATGTAAGAGCGGTGTTGACTTGATATGTATTTGGTCACACCCTATGGCCTATAATATCGTAGTTATGGTTTTAAAGCCCACAGAGATGCTTCTAAAAGCACTTTATACTGCAATTTATTGAATATATTTTCCATGCTCATGCTTACCTTTTGCATACAAGTGTTGCATCCTCTTTTGGGTATTTTGAGAAAACCTTTTCCTTATCAATGATAATTAGATTGTTTTTCCTTTTTTTCTGTTTCTTTTGTATTTTTTTTCTTACGAACTCTTGGAAGATTGGGTGTGTTAGCATCATTTTCTTACCCTTTGTTGGCTTGAAGTTGCTGTTGACAGTTGATGCTTTCTGTTAAGAGAGTGATGCAGACTTGATATATATTGGGAAGGTTCTGATGCCTTGTGACCTAGAATATTGTACTTATTCTTTTAACTCCCACTCATGGAATAAGATAAAATGCATGTATCTTGCTGCGGTTGATTATCTTTTTCTTTTCCTGATAAGTTACTGCCCATTATAAGTTAGCATTTAAAAGTTACACATATTATAGTAATTGGAAGTTCTCTCTGTAGAAGATAGTTGTTCGAGATTGAGGTGGGAAGGGGGGGGGGGGGGGGGGGTGTGGGGGTGGTTGAGATTTAATCTCTTCAAAGTGGAATGCTGTATCACTAATTCTAGATAGAGGGCATCTACTTAGAAGCTATGGGAATGAAATGTGCTATTGAACCTCGCTTTTTTTTTTTTAAAATGGAATTCCATTAAAGATTCTTTAGTAATCTTATTTAAGGTCCATCTATGGATTCGGAAAGAGTTTTTGCCACATATACAGTAAAAAAAGTTTTGGCTATGTGAAAATGTGGACATTTGAACGGAGGTGTATGTAACATAGTCATCATTATTATCATTTAATTTGACACTTCTTGCCAAATCTTGATTTTCTATGCAGGATGGTTCACATTACATGATTTATACACCCTCTGATCCACTTCTATTCGTTGCTGTCAAGGTAACTATAAGTATCCTTGAAGGAATTACTGTTTCAGACTTGGAATGTGGTTGGACTTCCAGTTTTTGATTGAATTATATGCTAATGTGTCTAAATTCGGGACTTTAAAAGCATGTCTACAAGCTAATAGCTTGAGAACTACTTAAAGGGGAATAAAAAAGAGAAGGAAATATTATGAAGATTACAGTGAAGTAGGAAGCTCATAAAGCTGGTTTCATTTTCTGCAGGATCAGAATGGAATGCTGCAAATTGCTGATGACGTAAGCAACATTTTCATTTTAAAAATATCCAAGTTTTTTCTTTTACTGCATTCTCTATTCCTGTAGATTATAACAAAATGAAAAATAGTGTTATATATTCATTCTTTTAAGTTGTGTGTATGCACTAACAGGATCTCCTGGAGGACCCTGCTATCATGAGTGCCATTGATGAAGAAACTGAGTTCAACGCCTTGGTGGTATGTCATGCTACTAACTACCTTGTTGTCAATCTGCTGCTGAAATGACCTAATGCTTGTTCTGGCTTTTATTCCCATTTTTGCAGGAAGAAGAAGCTGCACTTCTTGAATCATTGCTAGGTGAAAGATGAGCAGGTCGCTCACATCAACTTTTATAAGTTGCCCAAACTGTGCTTCTTTGGAAGTGGCCCATGAATTGTAACTTACTATGCCTACCCTTAAAAAATTCCACCCACTCATTTTCCAAGAAAATTGGAAGTGAGAGGGGAGTAACAAGATTGAGAAAGTGTAAATGATAAATTTTGTCTAAATTCCGATGATGTATAATTCAATAGTGAATTAAGAAGGTGATCTTCCATTTAGTACAATCAAGGATCCCAACCTGTCATTTTGATACAATTAAAGGCATATCTACAACTGTGTGATACAGGTGCTGTGATAGATATTATTAAGTAATTTCTACAAAAAATAATTTCAAATTTATGTACAATTTTTTTCTTTTTCTCAATCAAGTTGTGAATTTGTTAAGGATAAATATTCGTTGCAGAGTAAGATGCATAGTCAAAATGTGAAGCTAACACCAGCCAGGATACCACATCTCTACAACACTGGAAGCAAATCCCCTTTAATCCCAGGAATTACAGCTATAGGAGTTCCTACACTGCAAAATAACTTGGCTGGAAAAATATAGGTCGTATTTACCCTACTCAGCAAACAGGTACAGTTCAACCGTCAGGGATGACAGCAAGAACAGACGACCCACAACCTCCCGATATGGCAGCAATATTCACACACTGAAACATGATGAAGATGATGGCAGTTTCAATGATAGAAATCCCTTCTGGAATGGCAATTCTACCCAGCAGGGAGGTAATAGTGACGGCAAATAATAGGATCAGCTAGGTTTTTCTAGCAAGGTTTTTCCTTTGGGTCCATAAGCAAAGCTTCAACTGCTGCAAATGGAAGGCTATCGTTGGCGATGAAAAGGGAAGAGGGGCGTTTGTTGGCAGAGGAGGTTTAAATGGAGACCATGAAGGAGAGAAAAGAGATTGTACAGTTTTAGCTGGAATCATGGCTCCTGGGGATTGTCCACGGAGGAGGTTTAGTGATTTTGTGTGTTTTTTTCTTTATATATATATATATATATATATATATATATATATATATTGTGGAATAAATAGGAATTTAATAGGTCAAGAAACTCCTAAATTGTCAGCTGATGGAGACTCAACAATATGCAATTCCAACAATAGATCTTCATGACCATTCAATCGACATACTAATAGCTTCACATAAATGTGAATAAGACTGCAGTTCCAGTCTCCATTAGTCAACTCCTTAATATCTCATAGCAAACAGGCATTCGGATCCAACATTGAATTATTATGCTCAATCTTCTGCAGGGCTAAAAGAGAATCAGATTCAACATGAACAGCCCTGTAACCCTTGTCCCAACAGAGCTTTTGTCCTTGATATATACCCCACAGCTCTGCAGGAGATGCCAAGTTTGAAAATAAATCCTACCATCCAATTCCCATTCGCATCACGTGATATACCTCCAGCGGCAGCCAAACCCGGGAGTTCTTTTGCGCTGCCATCTATATTTATCTTCACATAGGGACTTCTCGGCTGCTTCCAAGAGATAAAATACCTGTTGCCATCCATTACTCGGCCACTTGAAATTGTCATCAAATTTACTTAAATTCCTCCAGTACCATAGGAACCACAGTGCATGGATGAAGAACTTAATCCAAGGAAGATTTTCATAATTCACAGTATTAGATATATTATCTAAAACCCAGCCTTTTGATTTCTTACGAAAGAAATCTTCCTCAGTACTACATTGTAACCAAAACAGTTTTAGCTGGTCTGCAGTCCCTGAGAGCATGGGAAATGTCTTCCACACATGCACCACATCCAAAGCATGCTGCAGAAGAGCCCAGACTTCTAAAAATTAACCAATCAGCAGTGGGCAAGGATTCATGGAGGACTCTCCATAGAAACACACGAGCGTTTCTTGGACTCGTTAGCCCCCATAGTTGATTCCAGAAACTGGCAATAGGGGTTTCCTTATCCATTTGCACCTCATATGCAGTTTTCACCGAAAACATTCCACTACTCGTTAATCTCCAGTAACTCACATCTTCCTCAACAGTGCATGAATATATCTAGGTATAGAATACGTCCAGTACAATGTTTTTGGGTCTATAATCAACTGAATGAATTCTGGGGTCAAAAAACCAAAAAAGACGTAAATGAAATTTAGAACCCTTTAATTTCAATTTTTTTACCAGTGACAATAGACCCAAAAAAAAAATCCTTACGAAGGCGATGGAGTTGCTGGTGACAGACAGGATAAATCTGGCATACAAACAATGGTGGCAACTTTTATGCTTCCATAATCATTCCCTTATTGCGATCCAGAACTCTCCTCCGTTTGTTATTTTTTTTTAATATGTAATATATAGTAAAAATGGTACATTCTTCCTCCACCAGTTCATCTCTGCTATGGAATCCACAATAAACGTACACAGCAATCATCACTCATCCAGCAAGCAACTAAGTTACCATCCATCCTAGGACAGGTCATTTCAGGATGAGGTTTTCTAATTTTTAACTTGTCCCACAAATTCTCGTAGATAGAAGAATCCAGTGACTACCACTGGAATGGATAGTAAGGACCCCAGATAGGAGAATGTTTTCCAATGGACTGCAACTATCCATCTACCTACCTGGCTCATCCATAACTAAAGAATAACCTTTGCAAAACCGTCCAAGCCAGAGCTGCCTCAGTCCTCCATTCTAGTATCAGCAAACTGAAATACTACCAATATAGCAATAAAGTTTCAAGCCGACATCTTTAACTAGAGCACTCTCTGTGTAATGGATCAGCCACCAGGTGTAGATGAAACACAAAAGGGACCACGTAAAAGGTAAGAAGAAGAAAAATCAGATACGGGCGTAAAAGACACCCCTCGTAGGCAGGTTCCTCAGTCAGGTCTTCTCCAATGAAAGAAAAGTCAACAGAATCTCACCACTCATTTCTTTTTTCATTTTGTTATGGCAAAAGAAAAAGTGAAGAATCCCGTGGGAATTCACGGACACAAGAGGTTATATAAACAGATACCTATCTTATTAATTTTAGCCTAAAGTGTCCATGCTAACATAACAAACAAATACATTGCACAAATGAGAAGCACAAATTTGCTGATCGGGGTGGCACCATTAATAAAATTATCTAATAGAACCTTATAGATTGCATAAAGAAGTTCATACCAAACTAAAGAGAGTAATTATCACATAAAATACCCAACATGGAACAAACTAAAGAAAGTAAACATAAGTTCATAACAACAAACCCCAATGCTAAAAGACAGCAACCACTTTAAAAACACACTAAATTCCATGCTTAATATTTCTACCAGCAGAAGAAGTTCCTCCTTGCAGCTCAATTGTCGCCTGAAGCTTGCCTTTCCTCATCCTCTCTTCCTACTATTTCACTGCAAACCAGCAAAGAAATTGTCAAGTGCTACAAGCATCATTTACACCCAGAAATATAATAGTAAATCTGGTTTATAGTAAAAGGCCACTTCCAGGCTATCTACAATATGGATGTCTCTGAATTGATTCAATGAACTGTAGTTGAGGCTTCACTAACTGTATATTTAGTAAAAGGAAGGAAAGAGAGGCTAACTGCTCCACGAGAAAAGAATCTAATCAAATATAATATTTCTACAGACAAAAGAATTCATAAAGGTACTTGACTGAATCAAGCAACTGTAATACTCAATTCTCTTTTTCTTCTAGTTTCATTCTATACTACCAAACAACTTAAAACTATTTTGTTCAATCCCACTTTATAAAGGACAACAGAAAATAAAACTAGATTAATGCCTGTTTGCTTAAATACCAAAGCAAAATAGAGTTGGTGAAATTATCAAGTCATTAATCAAATTACGTGTCAAACAACTTTTGAAATAATCTTCCTTTCAGGAAGTAAAATTTTAATCAAAATTAAAACCTAAGCCAAATCAAATTATCAGCAGGTCCATATTCTAGTGTTTAGTACTTGGAATTGCCTGGGATATTTAGCAAGATCTAGATTCATGCATCTTAGAGAAAAGAATCCTAGAGCTCCCTGGCATAAACTTCTATGAAAACACTGTTATATTTCAAGGTTGGCAATCCTGCACAGGATTGCAACTCTAGATAAGTTATGTTCATAGGGCATTTCAATTTATTCCAATCTTATTACTTTTGTAGCAATGCAAAAGAATCTAGATCATATATAGTCTTTTTTTTTCACATCTAGCTACTAAAAGGAGGTTTGCTTTTATGTCTTTCTCTGCAAGCCTCTCAAATTAACAGAATGGTAGGTTATTCAAATTATGACCTTCGGGCAAATGGCGACATAAGAGGGTATAGTTTTGCTGCCACTGTTTCAAGGGTTGGTTGGTCCAGTTACACTTACGAAGTTTGGAAAGAAAGGAACTCTAGAAAGCACTATAACAATTGCTGCTACTGTTTCAAGGTTGGTTGGTACAGTTACACATACGAAGTTTGGAAAGACAGGAACTCCTGGAAGCACTATAACAATTGCTGCCACTGTTTCAAGGGTTGGTTGGTCGAGTTACACTTAAGAAGTTTCATACAAAATGATGTTCATGCAAGGCTTAATTCTAAATCAGAGCTTGCTAAGAAGCAAATAAATGAAAGAATTTCCTAGCAGTAATGTCTCAATGCAAAAAATCTTAAATCTATATTGGTTTAACTTTGTTTCTTCAGTAACAAGTTATCTAGCTTCTTTGGATGGTAAAATTTCCATTCAGCAAACTTAGACACAATCACCATAGAAAAATTCGAACTTCAAGGCTAATTTGCATAACCATCCCTTATATTCAATTAATGGTCATGAACAAAGCAAGTCTAAATCATCATCGAGAAAAAAAAAGAGCATTTCTGTTACACCTCTATTTGCTTGTCACAAGTTGCTTACAAGCTAAATGATTAAAATGTAACACAATTGTTCCAGGTAAAAAATATAATCATACGCTTTTATTTATATATAAAAAAGTTTCGCTTTAAATTTTTAATTATTCAAAATTAATAGTATTTGCTTTGCTCCCAAAGCGCATTTTTTTGCCTTTTTCTTAATTGTAAAGCAAAAAGCAAGTGAAAAAAGCAACAACCAATAAACAACGAAACGGAGGCCAAATTAAGCGTAAACAAACATTGAGAGTAAACATATTGAGGGGAAAAAGAAGTACCGAAGCAAGTGAGTGAAATTGGCAGCAGTGGCTAGGTCACCCTGTTCCCTAGCTTTCAAAATTCGGAACATAAGAACCAGCTTGATTTGGGTCCGGGCACTTTTCTGGATAATGAGTCTTGTTTCCCTCTTCAATTCCTCACACTCACTTTCAATCGCTTCAAATTTTTCCCTCACTTGCCTTTGCCCTTCTCTTATATTCTTCTGTTCATCGCTGATTTCCTCCATCTCCACTTTCAGCTTCTCAAACCTTTCTTGCATGTCCTTCATCCCACTCTTCTTCTTTTTCTACGTAGAAAAAAAAATCGAAATTGTTAAATCCTTGGTCAAAACAATCCGGAAAAAAATAATAATTAAAAGATTAAGAAAAACAAAATCAATTACATTCTTGCATTGCAATTTGGAACGTTTGTTGTTGCTAAAACGACCTCGCAAACAGAAGGGAGCCATTGCCTACTCTCGAATTCCTTTGCCCCAACCCTACTTCCGATTCCAATTATAGGGAACTGTTTGATATTAGAGACTGAGAGGCCGATTTATTTATAATAAGAAACCTAAATTCATAGACGCGAGTCATAACTGCATAACTGCAAGAGAGACGAGAGATCGCGCGACTCTTTGCAAATAACGCTAATCGTCACAAGTTATCGTGCGAAATAGCGCTACCTTTATTTTTTTCCCATTTTAGTAAAACTTCTTCGACGCGTGTTTATTTGGTTTCTAATTTTAAGAGCGGTTTATTGTTTCGTTTCGTCTTCAACTTCTTCTTAACAAAAAACGTTCGAAGCATTGAATTCAGTCTCCCTCGAAACTATCGAGCATCGCCAGTGTTTGACGCGATAGGCTGCATGAGTCATAGCGTGAGGCTTACGTTTCCCCTTTTGGTGAAACACGCCGGTTGGTCCCCCAAGTTTGGGATATTCCCACTTTGACACCCCCAAGTTCTAAGACCTTCATTTTCGTTGTTAACGTTAATTTGAACATGTACTATCATCGCGTGGCAATCCTCTTTCCAAATTGTCTAGTCTCGCATTAAGATTAACGATTCCTATGTGAAGACAATTTTTAATAAATATGAATTTGAATTTATTCATTCTGTAAGTGATAAATTAGCCGAATTAGTTCTTAAAAGCAATTACTATATATATTTGTATGAAGAATATTTGTTTTTATGTTGCATAAACTAGTGTTTAGGAAAGAGATTGGATGTGTAATTATATTCAATTATTGGGAATGAAATTTTTTTTTAATTTTATAAGATTGACATATGTAAATTATATTGACATAACACGTAAAAGTGTTCATGGGTTGGATTAGGCTCATTAACATCATACATATATATATTAAATGTATTTTAATATTTTTAAATATACAATAATAATTATCAATTAAATATAATAATATCTCATCTCAGGCTGAATTGGACTCAAGCTTAACAAAGACTAGCAAGCTTAATGGATAGTACCCGGATCATGGACAGGGCTACTGAACGTGGAATTAAAAAATTCCATTAGGAATGTATATATTATATACATATTTATTGTGTTGACGGGGAAGACTGTCGCGGTCTTATTGGATTTGTTAGTCTTAGGACAAGATTAAAGCAAAGAATAGCCTAAAGATTAAAACAAGATTAAAGCAAAGCATAACCCAAACAAGAACAAAAGATAATTAAAGCAAAGAATATATGCCTTGCTTTTGACTTTTTTTTTCCATGCGCAAGGGACTTTCATCTCTGTTGCCGGCTTTGGTCACTTTCAATATAGATGTGGAGAGTTATATAATATATGGTGTAGGGAGAACAAAGTGCATGGAAATTGTTACTATATATAGTAGTAATTCGTTTTTCGTTTAATAGAGTAAAATAATATTACTTCTCTATTAAAACTGGAATATGTACTTGAAGTGTATGAGTTGGTCTCCTTTGAAAATATTACACGCAAGCAAGCAAGCTTAGTTATTATACAGTATGCTGGTTTGCTAATTAGTACGTGCTAGCTTTTGTTTTTTCCTCAGGCCTACCATTTCCACATCCCAAACACCTAAACAGCATATTTCTGAGAAAATATTGATTCAATTCAAGCCCTTCCTTGCCAAAGATAATGGATTCCTTTGCCTCGAGTATTGTGACAAGTATCTTGGCGAAAGTAGGGACATCTGCTTACCAGCATATTATCTCTGCATGGGGCATTGAAGATGAAATGAGGAAGTTGAGAAACACTTTAGAAGAAATCCAAGCTGTGCTCAATGATGCTGAGGAGAGGCAGGTGAAAGACGAGGAGCAGGAACTGAGGATTTGGTTGCGAAGATTTAAGGATGTCCTGCACAACGTGGAAGATGTGTTGGATGATTTTGAGATTCAAGATTTGCAGACAAAGATGCTGGTGGATCGTGGGACTACTCTAAATAAGGTACGCAACTTCTTTTCATCCTCCAACTCCCTTGCTTTTCGCTTCAAGACGAGTCAAAAAATAGAGAAAATATGGGAGAGGTTGGATGAAATTAAAACCAGCAAAGACAGATTGAAACTCTCCAAGGCACCCAAAAAGGAGACTGGCATCCAAAGGGCCAGGGAGACCCACTCCTATGTGGATGCTCCTGCTGTCACTGGGAGAGATGATGATAAAGAAAATATCATTCAAAGTTTGCTGCAGCCGGATGATCATGATCGTAGTTATAATAATGTCTCTGTTATCTCAATAGTTGGATTAGGAGGTTTAGGGAAGACAACTCTGGCTAAATTGGTGTGCAATGATGAAAGGGTACGTAAGCATTTTGACCTGAATATGTGGGTTTGTGTCTCGGAGGAGTTTGATGTCATAACAATGACAAAAGAAATTCTTAAATCAACAAAGGCAGGTCTGCTAGGTTATGATGAGTCCAATTTCCAGAAGTGGCAAGAGGAGCTACGGCATGCTTTGAAAGATAAAAAGTTTTTACTCGTTTTAGACGATGTATGGAACGATAACCCCAGAAAATGGGAAGAGCTGAATCAATTGCTGATTGGGCGCAGGGGAAGCAAAATCTTGGTGACTACTCGTAGTCAAAAGGTTGTCAAAGCCATGAAATCTCAAGTGAAATATGAGTTAGGCAGCCTTTCCCATGATGATTGTCTTTCTCTGTTCTTGAGATGGGCTTACATTGAAGGACAAAAAGAAAGGCACCAAACCCTGGTAGAAATTGGAAATGAAATTGTGAAAAAATGTAAAGGAAACCCTTTAGCAGCTAAAACTTTAGGGAGCTTGCTTTCCTTGACAACTAATGAAAAAGATTGGCAAAATATCAGGGACAATGAGATATGGGAGTTAGAACAGAAAGAAGATGACATCATGCCTGTACTAAAACTGAGTTACAATCGAATGCCACCATACTTGAGATCATGTTTTGCTTATTGTGCAGTTTTCCCAAAAGATTTCAAATTCAACTCTGTTGATTTGATCCAACTATGGTTGGCGAATGGGCTGATTACACCTTACAAAAACTGAGGTGGAGTATGTTGGCATGCAATACCTCAAAGAGTTATTTGGCAGGTGTTTCTTCGAAGATGTTGAGGAATATGTGTTTGTTTACACGTTCAAAATGCATGACTTAATGCACGATCTTGCACTATCTGTGGCACAGAAGGAATTCTTGACCGTGGACTTCCGCACCAACATTATCCCCGAAAGTGTTCGACATCTGTCACTCTTTAACAGTAATTTATTTCAGCAAAAACTCAAGAAACCCTCACAAAAGAAGTTGAGGAAAACATTGCGAACTATTCTCTGTCCACTTGCAGTGTTAGGATCTATTTGTGAATCTGATGTTGGTAGCTTCATCATGGGCTGCAAGTACTTATGGCTGTTGGATTTAAGTTCCTCGTCTTTCGAGGAGCTCCCAAGCTCCATCGGCCGGTTAAAGCATTTGAGATATTTCAGCCTGTCCGGAAATCACAGAATCAGGAGACTTCCCAATTCGGTTTGCCAGTTGCAGAAGTTGCAAGCATTGGGACTTGTTGGATGTAGAAAGCTTGAAAGGTTACCCAAAGGTGTGAGAAACCTGATTAGCCTTAGATTTCTAGAATTCACAACAAATGAAGAGTTGTTGCCAAATGAAGAAATTGGATGCTTGGATTCTCTTCAAGTTCTCTCCATATCAGGATGCCAATATCTAAGATTTTTGTTCGAGGATATGAAGCAATTAACTGCCCTCCGAACTTTGAGCATCACGGACTGCAACTGGCTTCGGCGTCTTCCATGTTCTGTGAATGATCTGACCGCATTGGAGAACTTGATAATCTCCAACTGTGCAGACCTAGACTTAAAGGGAAAAGAGAATGCCAACCCCAACCAAGATGAAAAGGTGTGTAGCCTTCGATCAATCACAATTACAAAAATGACAACTTTCATGGCTTTGCCTCAATGGCTTCAACGATCGGCCAATACCTTATCGTGCATAATTATTGAAGATTGTCCCAACTTCAAGACATTGCCAGAGTGGTTGAACAATGTCAAGTCACTTCAAAAGCTTCAAATTAAAAGATGTCCCCAATTTCCATATGTGTCAGAGCTGAGCAAACTTGAAATGGGCCTAGTCCCAAAGGTTTATGTTGACGACTTCAAGTTGGAGCCTAGTGAGGGTTGATTTGGTATGGGATCTCCTACCCTTGCATTGCTGCTCGAGCTCCATATACCAAATTTGCTTCCTTTGGCATGAATCTTTGCACTAGTGAAAAGAATTAAAGTTTATTTGATACATTGGTGTCATATATATATTTCATTTTCTATCTTCACGGGATTTTAATATAATCAATCAAATAAAGTATATAATTAATTTTTGAAATTAACCCAAGTACTGAAAAAATGTTTTCAACTCTTACCAGCCATTCATACATGAACCTGATCAAGGAAAAAAAGACTTATTGCTAAGTCAAGTGGCCAAATGAATTGAAACAATATATATATATATTTCATTTTATCATAATTGAACTTTCTTTTGAATTCTAGTAGTTGTTTATCACTTTTGACTAAAATCGACAGGTGTCAGAATTTGTCTAAACAACGATACATTCAAGCTTGAAGGAGCCAGTGGACCGGCCATTGAAAAGGAAAAACGTGTAAATGTATTGTTGCTAGCAATTAAGTATAGTGTCATGTGAAGTTCTAATTAATTGGTATTCAGTTGTTGCCTTGAACTTTTGGCGTTATCAATCAATTTGTGATTCATAACATTTGCTGATATCAAATCACCATGTTTCATGGACCAGCTTTTGCTTTTAATAGGTATTCAACTCCCACTTTAATACAAGTAAAATTAGAAATTACATTGGATAATTCAATAACACATTACTCTTATATAATATTAAAGAGAAATAAATTAACATAAAATTAAATAAAATCCAAACTTGATAAGGTGTGAACTTGAAACAAAATAATTTCAAGAAATACTTACAGTCGAGATGAGAAGACTTGTTTAGCTTTAAAATATGTAAAACAATAGAATAAATCACTTTTACACGTAAAGTTGATACACAGGCAAAAACTAGACAAACTCTTTAGAATAAAAGTTCAAATTTTACTCTAAAAATCAACGATTCGATTTCGATCCGACTCAAATCTAGAGTAAGTCAAAATCCAGATCATAAAAAAATATATATGATCTTATGTTTAATAATTAAAAATTATAAATATAATATAAATTATTATAAAAGGATTAATTACTTAAATAAGAATCAAACCATTACTCAATTTATCAAGTCACGATCAAACTTATTGTTTTATCTGTCGTAAGATCAAACTTTTTTGAGTTTTTACATTTTAACATAAATTTCAACAGAAACACCCCAGTGTACAAAACACAATCGTTAATTATGAAAATTTAATAAATATTAAATGACAATGTAGTTTAATAAGTGGCTATAAATCTATTGTCAAGTTACAAATCACCCACGTGAGCAATTGACCTAAAATTAAACCCAAAGAAGTAAACCAAAACAAATTTAGAAATACGTTAAAGAGTGAAATCATTTTTAATCAATTATAACCTTTGAATATATAGATTAATCGATAAATACAATATTTATGATCCGATCAATAATTGGTTTGTTAAAACTTATTTTATAATAAGTTTGAAAGGATAAGAAGCAATCACTTGAGTTATAATTAAAATGCCCCAAGCTAGAATACACAAGTGATTAAAGTCACTCATACAGTTGAAGTTTGATTGTTAGTTTGGTGTGGAAAATTCAGGGTTCAAAACCCTTACAAATGTCGATCCAATCCTGGGTGGAGGAGCAGGATCAGTTACATTATGGAACATCATCCCTTCGTCATGTCGCTCAACGAGCTGTCGAATCATCTCCACCGATTTGTGACTCAACGAGTAACGTGCCATGGGATCATACAGGTGCTTTCTGCTTTCAACGTCGTTGATAAATCTACTGATTGGTTCCACGAAGGCGTCCACTTCTGCTAGCCAGCTCTCAACTTCAGGGGAAATACTCTTTTTTTCACTTTTGGCTCTGTCAACTTCTTGTCGCAGCATAGCCCGGATTTCGCACAGCCTCGAGATTTCATAATTAAGTCGCTTAACGTAGCCCTTGTAAGAAAACACGTAGCTACAACTTCTCGTGATCGGCTCTATGCAGAATTCTAGTACTCGACTTGCTAACAAATTCAGCAACCTTCTTTTCCTACTTCTTCTGTGCTTACAAAAAAAAAAAACCATGGTTAGAGGAAAACAGAATGATCTGATACAACTTTTAATATACAACTATAACATAAAAGAAACTAGAGTTAGCATGCATGGTTATGCATGCTGTAGTAATCAAAGGGGATACATTTGAAAGCCTTGATGAGGGAATGACAGGGAAGATATATAATCTGACAGATATATGCTTTACGAATTACCAAGGGAAACATAGAAAGTGCTTATTCCCACCCCTTGCTTCAAGCAAATGCAATCACTTTTTTTTATTCTTATTACTTTTAAAATAGTTCCCATTACTACCAAATACATCTTCACTTTCATGTACAATATTCCATTCCAAAATTAATTATAAAGCGCCTCCTATCATAAGAAAACAACAAAGGATTAATGGGAATAAGCCTAACACTCATTCTATAGATGCCAAAGCAAAAAGAGTTGGAAAATAATATCATAACAAAATCTTGTTTATGATATGATAGACTATAGAGAATAATAGTACCAGTTAATAATATTTATTTCATCAATTCTCTTTTATATAAAATTTTTTATATTTTTTGTACAAAAAATTCTCTATAAAAATAACAATTAAAGAAAGATTAAAAATTGATAAATAATTGAACTCATATATAGATATCAATCAAAAGACCTTGATAAATAAATTGTTTTAATATACAAAATTTTTTGAAAAGGGTTTTAGTACTTTTTTTTTCATATAAAGCTTAATTTTCAGCCAAATTTATCAATATACATTAGACTTGATTTATTTTATGACAATCCAAAATAATTATTAACTTTTACTCCTTCAAATTTTCTTTATTTTTAATTGATTTTCATGAAGTTGAAAAAATTAATTTTAATGTATTAATTTATATTAAATTTTTCTTTATGAAATTGTATGCCATTTAAATAGTAGATAAGAAAAAATAAATAGTAAAAATATCAAGAAAAAATAGAACCTGCATGACAAAAAAAGATATTAGAAGGACTACAATCTTTCATATATTTTCATAGAATTTTATAGTATATCTTTAAATCAAAAGTTGTTAAATTTTACTTACATAAATCATAAATGCCAAATTCCGAATTAATTGAAGGTGTCTCACTATTATAATATAAAATTTTATATGTAAAATGCATGCCACTTGAGTTATAGTTTCATTGATACAGATGTCACAAATATATATCAAATTGGCTTCATGTCATATTATCTTAAACTTGATGTGGGTAATGATTTTGCATGTGTTATATAACGTGCCATGCATGGGCTCATACAATTGCTTTCAGCTTTCAGCGTCACTGATAAATCTTTGGGTTGATTCCTCGATGGCGTCCACTTCTGCTAGCCAGCTCTCGACTTCAGGGGAAATACTCTCTACATTTTCTACTGACCTTGCTAACCATTTCAACAATCTTCTTTTCCTACTTCTTCTGGGGTGGAATGGGATAAAGCCATTAATGCATCTAACATCCATGCTTAGAGAAGAAAACAGAATGATCTGATACAAGTTTTAATACAAGGAGTTCAACTATAACATAACAGGCATGATCAGGGTACAAAATCACATACATATTATAATTAATGGGAAATCAGTTTGCAAATGTTCTGCATGCTCAGCACTTCTCTCCCAGAGAAATGAACACACAACCATAATGCAGTCGAATATGTTAAAGCCAACATGAGAATTCAAAGGAGCAAAGAACAGAAAAACTCACCACGTCAACATGTAAATGAAACTAGAAGTAGCATATGCCCCATGCATGGTTATGGTAGTAATCAAGGCGATCCCTTTGAAGGCCTTGATGAGGAAGAGGAAATGACAAGGAAGATAATCTGGCGAATGCTTTATGAATTACCAAGGGAAACATACAAAGCGCAAGATGAAAGCATGCATTTTGATTTATACTTGAAAAATCCTTTTTTTATCCCTTTTTAATTAACATATGCAATAATTATATATATTCCTTGAGCTTCAACAATATTTAACAATAATAACAACACATATGAAAAGAATTTTTTTTATTCAAATAATTATTTAATTGAAGAAATAATTAAGATTAATTTGATTGTTATGCTTAACTTGATAATATAAGTAAAATGATGATGGTCAAGACCAAGATTGTCGATCACCATGCAATCAACATTTTTTAATAATTATATTTTCGTGAAGAACATTATAATTTAACAAATTTTAGATTTAGAATGTATTTTTTTTGCACAAAAATCAATATATTAATATTATAATTTAATAAATAAACGATAAGATCCATAAATAACTTCATCTTCAATTAAAGCTAAATATAAGAAAAACAAAAAAAAACATAAATTGTTACCTATATATATATATATATATGTCATTTCCATCAACCAATTATTATACAATGCCAATGAGGTCCATTTAGAACAAAAAACTCTAAAACTTTTAGATCCTCTATTCAAAGTCACATTATGCATAAGTTTGATCCAACTTTGTATTAAATTTTAGATTATATATTTGTTTGTTGATTGGTTTATTAAAAATTTAGTATACTTCATTTTAATTTTTTATGTCGGATGCAATATCATATAAATTAAGGATTATTTAATTTTAATTGTAATTGTCACTTATATATGTAACTTAATGAAAAAGAGAGAGAGAGAGAAAAGAAACCCACAATTGTGTGGTTAGTTACATAATTAGATAATTGCATATATCAAAATTTAGTCATCTATTTTTTTTATACGAAGGGAAATTTTATTGAATTAATTAAAATAACATTTTACGTCATTGGACACCTCGAGAGTCCGCAAGTAATAAATAAGAAATGTTTATAGGGGATATATCATAAACTTGTAATCTTATATTTAAATCATCATGATGAGTGGCCATCCAATCGACACACTAATTGACTTCACGATGTATATGAGACAAGTGACATTCTCATTCTTTGTGAAGTAATTGTCTAATTGATTGTAGTAATTGGACATTTGGCTCTAGGTCGTTTTTTTTATTCTATATTTTTTGCAATGCTAAAAACGAATCTGTTCCACTTGTACTTTCCTATAACCTTTAGACCAACATATCGTCAATTCATGATAAATTGCCCAGAGCTCCGCTGTAACACCCCTCTCATTTAAAGAAGTAGGTAGGGGCCGGCAAGTGGAGAAAAAAAGAAAAGAAAAGTTAAACTGGCATTGAAAGAAGGAAAAGGGAGAAAAGACAAGAAAGAAAGAAGAAAGGATGGGGGTGCCGATCAAGAGAAAGAAGAAAGAAAGAGAAGAAGAAAGAGAGTGGGGACCCGAAGGAGAGAAAGGAGAAGGAAAGGGAAGGAAGAAGAAAGAAAAAGAAAGAGAAAGAGAAAGAGAAAGAGAGAGGAAGCAGCAACGGTGCCGGAGAAAAAAGAGGAAGAAGAGAAAAGAAGAAGGAAAAAGAGAAAGAGAAACGCTTGTTGGAAAGAAGATCGGCAGCAAGGGGATAAGGAAAAAAAAAAGAAAATAGAATAGCTAAATACGCACGCGAAATAATAGCGAAGTAGCATCCCGCTATTGTGAGGTGAGTGGGTACTAAATTTTAAAACTATGTCCCTATAACATATATATATATGTTACATTTAGTAGTTGATAAAATTGTGGACAGCATGAGTTGATAGAAAACCTTAAGTTGTTTGTGTTTGTGACAAAGATTTTAAATTCATTTTTTTTATAATATATAAAAATATATATATCTACATGTTTTAAATACGGGAAAACAAACATTTGATTGGCTTTCACTTCAAAATCATACCTTGCAAGTTTGTGTGATGTTTAGGCCAATGGCTTTTGTATTGATTCATAAAACTCGATGATAAATTATTTATTTTACTTAGCATGTTGATTTGGTAAATATGTCATGCTTTAAAATAAATTATGCATAACATTCATTTTATGATTATACAGCTTTTAATCTGTCATGTTATGCAAATGTATTAAATTACAATGATTTTATTTTAACGTGATTGAGATACTCTAGGTAGGACCTGTTACCACACCAGGTTAAGTGTGGTCTTTGTGCACAAAGTAAAAATTGTTGATTATTGATATTTGATTGAAAAAGGAGACCTAAAGCTTCGATTTATATTGGGTGGCGTGGACAGTTCCCACGAGTAGGTAAAAAGGGGACCTGAAGCCTCGATTTATATTGAGTGACGTGGGCAATTCCCACGAGTAGGTAAAAAAGATACCTGAAACCTCGATTTATATTGGGTGGCATGGGCAGATCCCACGAGTAGGTAAAGGAGAACCTGTAGCCCCGATTTATATTGGGTGGCATGGGCAGATTCCACGAGTAGGTAATGTCGTAACGTGCGGGTCCGAAACCCGTTCGCCAAACGTTGGCTAAAATAAATCTGTTTAGGAGTCGCCACCAATCTTTTTTTTTATCTAGGTGTGATTGGTCACCTATTAACCCGATTCTAATCGACGAAGTCTTAAATTAATTTTAGGTCTGTCAAAAGAACGAGAACTGATCCACGTTTTTCAGAGATAGGTTCGAGAGTGCGGTTACGCACGGAGAAAAGTTAGCACCTCCATGACGTCCATTCCACGAACTGTACCATTTAATCTTAAGTTATCCTATTATAGCCTACCTTTGATTTAGTCCCCGCTTATTAACTAATTTTCTATTAAACTGACTGCCTGAGTCTTTTATTTGGTTTTACGTATGCACATGACGCAAGCGTAAAATGATGTCATGACTTGTTTATTTTAAATAATGGGGTCGGTAATTTTTTATTGGAAAATCATTCGAAGACCATCCCAACGCTTTGGTGAAGTCTCAAAATTTTCCTCACCTAGAGATATCCCCGGAAGAACTCGTCTCTACAAGCTCTTCAGGGAAATCCCATCATCGGAACTCCCGCACCATTTGCAAGATAAATGTGGCATGCTATGACAGGATAAAATGATGATATCTACATGCATGCGTTTATTGACTTAGGTGGTTTATAATTCACCCAATTATGTGTTTAATAATAATTTTTTTTATGGATTATTTTTTATTTTTTATATTTTTTATTTTTTTCTGTTTTCTATTTAAATCCATATCTTTTAATTAACGTTGTTGATTAATTTTTTACTTGATTACAAAGCTTATCAAATAAATAATTAATTAA